>NW_011495033.1:2928477-2930863 GCF_000754665.1 Bison bison bison | reverse complement strand
CTTCTTCACAGTCCAACTATGGTTCACTGTAGCTTTACTTGAAAACGGTTAACATCCTGGATGAATGATTCCCAGATGAATTTTCTCTTTAGGGCTTCCTAACATCTTCAGTTCAGTTCACTCAGTCATGACTGACTCTTTGAGATCCCATTGGCCTGCAGCATGCCAGGCTTCCCTGTCCATCACCAACTCCCCGAGCTTGCTCAAACTCATGTTCATCAAGTTGGGATGCCATCCAACCATCTCATCCTCTGTCGTCCCCTTCTCCTTCTGCCTTCAATCTTTCCCAGCTTCAGGATCTTTTCCAATGAGTCAGTTCTTTCCATCAGGTGGCCAAAGTATTGGAGTTTCAGCTTCAGCATTAGACTTTCCAATGAATATTCAGGACTGATTTCCTTTAGGATGGACTGGTTGGATCTCCTTGCAGCCCAAAGGACTCTAAAGAGTCTTCTCCAACACCACAAGTTCAAAAGCATCAATTCTTCAGTGCTCAGCTTTCTTTATAATCTAACTCTCACATCCATACATAACTACTGGAAAAACCATAGGTTTGACTAGATGGACCTTTGTCAGCAAAGTAATGTTCCTGATTTTTAATATGCTATCTAGTTTTGTCATAGCTTTTCTTCCAAGGAGCAAGCACCTTTTATTTCACGGCTGCAGTCATCATCTGCAGTGATTTTGGAGCCCCCAAAAATAAACTCTGCCACTGTTTCGTCATCTATTTGCCATGAAGTGATGGGACCAGATGCCATGATCTTAGTTTCTTGAATGTTGAGTTTTAAGCCAACTTTTTCACTCTCCTCTTTCATTTTCTTCAAGAGGCTCTTTAGTTCTTCACCTTCTGCCATAAGGGTGGTATCATCTGTGTATGTGAGGTTACTGATATTTCTCCCGGCAATCTTGATTCCAGCCTGTGCTTCATCCAGCCCGACATTTCTCATGATGTACCCTGCATATAAGTTAAATAAGCAGGGTGACCATATACAGCTTTGATATACTCCTTTCCCAATTTGGAACCACTCTGTTTTTCCATGTCCGGTTCTAACTGTTGCTTCTTGACCTGCATACAAATTTCTCAGGAGGCAGGTAAGGTGGTCTGGTATTCCCATCTCTTGAAGAATTTTCCACAGTTTGTTGTGATCCACACAGTCAAAGGCTTTGGCATAGACAGTAAAGCGGAAATAGATGGAATTCTCTTGCTTTTTCTATGATCCAACATTTTCTTTCGGATGTTGGCAATTTGATCTCTGGTTGCTCTGCCTTTTCTAAATCCAGCTTGAACATCTGGAAGCTCATGGTTCACATACTGTCTCCTGGCTTGGAGAATTCTGAGCATTATTTTGCTAGCATGTGCAATTGTGCAGTAGTTTGAACATTCTTTGGCACTGTCTTTCCTTAGGATTGGAATGAAAACTGATCTTTTCCAGTCCTGTGGCCACTGCTGAGTTTTCCAAATTTTCTGGCATATTGTTTGCAGCACCTTAACAGTATCATCTTTTAGAATTTAAAATAGTTCAAAACTGGAATTCCATCACCTCCACTAGCTTTGTTCATAGTGATACTTCCTAAGGCCCACGTGACTTCACATTCAAGGATGTCTGGCTCTAGGTGAGCATTCCATTTAGTATCACTTTGTTGTTTAAAAACCTTTACACCATACATTTATAAGCAAGTAAAAAAAACTGCATTTAAAAAATCAAAATATCCTTCTGTGTAAGTGACATACGTCACAACTTAAACAATAAAAAAGAAAACAGCATAGCATATTTCTGGGCATCATGTTACTTTTGGGTTTTAAATTTGGAAGCAGTAATGTTAAGAATTTTCCCTTGAAATACAATCCATAATTCTCATCTTAACCCCTAAAATAGTGACATTATTTCCTTGGCTACACTCATCTGTTATAAATTTTGGCTGGTGTGGCAGGCAAAAAACATCATCATTGGTCCATGTTGCACATCAGGAGTCAAGCTAAGCCCTGGACAACCTCCATTTCTTCATCTTTAAACATCACATGCTATACCTATAGTACAACACAGCTACCATTTATTGAAGGCTTAAAAGGGCCAGGTTCTATGCTAAGCATCTCAAAATAGTAACTCTGGAGTTGCATCAAATATCCATTCAAATTGTGCTAATTTGATTACACGTGCTCTGAAGAGAATAAATATGAATGAAAATAAAAGTTATTGTTTAGTGCACATGGTTTTAGTACATGCCATACCTTCAACAAGTGCATGCAACAAAATGAGCATGAGATGGGAGAAACTGTGCCTGTTGGATACTCTCAGTTACAAAGTTGTATGCTAACAACATGTATATTGTTCTTTATGGGTGATTTAAGGGATTTTTTTTTCAAGATTAATTTTGACTATAATTTGAC
>NW_011495033.1:2924064-2928377 GCF_000754665.1 Bison bison bison | reverse complement strand
TGACTTTTTCCTATACGTTAACTCTCAAACTCTGCTAAAGTGGGACTTCACTGTATCTCATTTGGTCCTCATTAAGATTCCATGAAATAAGTATAAGTATTAACCCTATCTTAGAGAAGAATTGACGATTTTGAACTGTGGTGTTGGAGAAGACTCTTGAGAGTCCCTTGGACTGCAAGGAGATCCAACCAGTCCATCCTAAAGGAAATCAGTCCTGAATGTTCATTGGAAGGACTGATGTTGAAGCTGAAACTCCAATACTTTGGCCACCTGATATGAAGAGCTGACTCATTTGAAAAGACCCTGATGCTGGGAAAGATTGAAGGCAGGAGGAGAAGAGGATGACAGAGGATGAGATGGTTGAATGGCATCACTGACTCAATGGACATGAGTTTGAGTAAACTCTGGGAGTTGGTGATGAACAGGGAGGCCTGGTGTGCTGCAGTCCATGGGCTCGCAAAGAGTCGGACACAACTGAGCGACAACTGAACTGAGAGAAGAATTAATATGCAGAGAGATTGTGCAACTTCCTTGGCAGAGATAGGATCCAACTAGCTCTTTCTGATTCTGATTGTGATCTGATTTCAGATCCACAGCCTCTGCACTTAACCACTATACTATATTGCCATATTCTATGTCCATTTTCCATATGAAGAATGAGAGGCACAGAAAAGATTAAGCAAATTTGTCCAATACTACACTGCTAGCAAGTCTTTATAGCAGGACTTAAACACAAACTAAGTGGCCCACAAGGCAAAACTGGGCCACAGATGTGTTCTGTTTAGCTCCAAAAATACATTTCTTTAACCTTCATTAGTTGTTATGATGGACAAAGTTGGACAATAGCCCTTCCAAACATCTTCTCCCTTGTTGCCACTCAACAATTAAGATGGAAAGTCATAGGCTTGCACTCCCAGGTTCTCTTGCAGCTAGAGATAACCATGGAACCTAAGCTCTGGCCAGAGACTTTAAGAGAAGTCAGCTAGGAATTGAGTTGGTTTCCAGAAAAACTTTTGCTTGCCTAATTAAAAGTAAAGCTAACTGTTGGCACTGTATCTTTCACTTCTGGAATCACTGTATCTTTCATGTCTTGAATCAAACATGGATGTACTGCCAGGAGCTACAACAGACACTCTTTGTTGCTGCTGCTGCTAAGTCTCTTCAGTCGTGTATGACTCTGTGCAACCCCAGAGGTGGCAGCCCACCAGGCTCCCCCATCCCTGGGATTCTCCAGGCAAGAACACTGGAGTGGGATGCCATTTCCTTCTCCAATGCATGAAAGTGAAAAGTGAAAGTGAAGTCGCTCAGTCGTGTTTGACTCTTAGCGACCCCATGGACTGCAGCCTACCAGGCTCCTCCGTCCATGGGATTCTCCAGGCAAGAGTACCGGAGTGGGTTGCCATTGCCTTCTCTGGAGACATTCTTTAGGTGAAGACAATTATAAAAATGGGACTCCAACATACTATTAATGACAGAACAGAAAGATGTAAAGAACTTGGATCCTTATGGTATTGTTAAGCTGCTGAGTGAGTTAGTCCTCAACTACATATCTTTGGATTTCCTGCTAGACAAACCAAAAATATTCCTATGGTTTAAACTTGGTCTTTTGTTACTTGTAGCCAAAATCTCTCCCAGACAATCCAGTTGCCAACATTTAAAAACCAAGAGATTTCACATGAAAGTCTGCATTACTAGTGTTTCTTGAAATAGAAGACTTTTCCCTCTACTGGGTCTGCATTCTCACTTGGTCACAATTGGTAGCCTCTGACAAGAGAGCTTAAGGTCTCTAGCTTACCGCAAGCCCCATTTAGTCAGCTTCATTAATTTCAGTCACCTGCCTGATCCCACCACATTTAAATGTGTGACCTTCTGTAATTACATCTCTCAGCATGTCTAGCCTAGAATCAATGTGACCACCTGAATGTCTAACATCTCAGAAAACCTCCAGTCAATTTCTACTAAAGGCATAGTACAGATTTTACTACAGCAAAAACTCTTATGAAACTGCTCAAAAGTTGAGTTATTTTGAACTTTATCCCTAAGAACCAAACTCTGGAAATGATTTAACAGGAATTAGGATAGTTAATTTTCTAGTTTTCGAACTCTGTGAAACCCTAGGAAACAATATTTATGAATAAACTCCAAGATTTCAATAGTAATCAAAGGTCCAAGAAACATCCTGGATTTGTTTCATAGAAGTAGCAAAGAAATATAAAAATCACTGTAACCAAAACCCCCCAAACAAGAGACTGGTTGTGATTCAGTAATCAGGATGTGAGCTTGCACCACCACCGCACATTACTGGTAAAAGGCTTAGGATTCTGATATCCAAACCTGTTAAGATAGAATATTACAAAAACCTCAAATGCCACAGGTGAGGGATGATGTTGTGGGACATTTCAAAAAGACTGTCATTTAGGATAGCTAAATAATGGAACCTTTCACGAGAAGCCGTTTCAAGACATGAAATTTATCTCAACTGCCAAAGACCATTTCTTGTCAATTCTTCAGACAAAAACATAAATGAAAGGCTGAATTACTTTAAATATCACTCATGTGTGCTCAGTGAGCACTGGACTCATATACTTAGTGCAAAAGTTCACTGTGTCTTTATCTAAAAAGAATTTAGATAGCTTTAATGGTAATTGTAGACCACCACGAACAGTTTTCTCTATCTTCAAATGTACATCATTACATATTACTTCATTACCATTACAAAGATAGTTGTGTCAATTTCAATCCAGGGTGTACAACTTGTCATAAAGTGATACATCTGAAAGTAATACATATTTGACACAATTCAGTGAAGACCCAAATACATCATCTATAATAAATTTTGGAGAAGGCAATGGCACCCCACTCCAGTACTCTTGCCTGGAAAATCCCATGGACGGAGGACCCTGGTAGGCTGCAGTCCATGGGGTCGCGAAGAGTCGGACACGACTGAGCGACTTCACTTTCACTTTTCACTTTCATGCATTGGAGAAGGAAATGGCAACCCACTTCAGTATTCCTGCCTGGAGAATCCCAGGGACAGAGGAGCCTAGTGGGCTGCCGTCTATGAGGTCGCACAGATCGGACACGACTGAAGTGACTTAGCAGCAGCAGCAGCAGCAGCAGCAGCAGCATAATAAATTTGCCTTAGAAGCAAAGCTTCCAAATCATATAATCTTAATCTTTAAAAATTAAATACTGCTAAGTAATTCTGTGCAAAGAGCAAAGAATTAAATCTACTTAACATTAGTAATCACTAGTTGTTACTGAACACTCACTATGCTATAGTCCTAGACACTGTGTTAAGCATTCATTTAGTTATTTCATGAAAGCCAACAATAATTCTTTAAGATAAGGAAATCAAAGCTCCCAAGGTCCACACCTAGTAAGTGGGAGAGCTGGGATTTTTAACTCCAGAATCTGGCTCTAGAACCTAAAACAGTCAATTTAACCACTATGCTATACTATAGCCTACTCCCTTAAGAACAAGAACGTAAGACATAAAATCATTATTAAATTAGCCAGAGATGGAAACTGTCTTTTGGGGTCTGGATTTGGCAGGGAAGAAAAGTATACTGAGGATCAGTGTACAAAATACTTCTTCTTCAGAGAAATATAATCAAGAAAGTAGCAGCGTTAAAAGAAAAGTATTTCAATATCAGTGTCACATTGGTTACTGATCTTGAATAAATTCTGCTCTCCATTTCCAGAATGGTATTTCAGAAAGTCAATAAAAAATCAAGTGAAGTATGCAAAAGCAAAATGAGAAAAGAGAATTATCTAATTTAGGGAGGGGTCAGGAGATAATTATAAGGCATTTTCTCAACTATTGACCCATATATTTTCAAATAACACTTGTATATTCAAATATTTTCTAAAGGCAATTATCCATTTCAATAATTTTGCTCCTTGTTCTTGAATTTAGGACAAGTGATCCAATTCTACACTATAAGGTTTCACTCTGGAGTCCAGACAACCATTGCAGAAAAGTTATTTCTAATTAGAGAATCACTATCATGGTTATTTCAGAAATGTGAGCCACAAATAGAATACAAAATTCAAAAGTACAAAATCAAAGAGGGGATTTCAGTGTATCAGCAGAAAGAAGAAAAAGTAAAACAAAGAACCTCAATCATCCAATTTTCTAGATCGCATGGTTCAAGACAAGGTAACTTGTTTTTAAAAAGAATACGTTGTACTAGAAGCTTAAATGTGCACCTTGCTGCTGCTGCTAAGTGGCTTCAGTCATGTCTGACTCTGTGCGACCCCACAGACGGCAGCCCACCAGGCTCCCCTGTCCCTGGGATTCTCCAGGCAAG
>NW_011495033.1:2916728-2923964 GCF_000754665.1 Bison bison bison | reverse complement strand
ATTTCCTTCTCCAATGCATGAAAGTGAAAAGTGAAAGTGAAGTCGCTCAGTCGTGTTCGACTCTTAGCGACCCCATGGACTGCAGCCCACCAGGGTCCTCCGTCCATGGGATTTTCCAGGCAAGAGTACTGGAGTGGGGTGCTGTTGCCTTCTCCAAAACGTGCACCTTAGGGACTTAATAAATGTCTGCAAAGGAATGCCATTCAATAAAGAGAAAAAAACATTTATGGGGGAAAAAAAAAATGTAAGCCTGGGACCTGTTAAAACACTGTTTTCCTCTAAGCACCATGAATCACCTGAAAAGACAACTGGAAACAAACCAAAGACTAATTTTGTGAGCAACTGTTCTAACTGCCATATACTGGTATTCTAAACAAGTTCATGAAACATTGAGGTTCACATCATCCTTGGGGCCTTCCCTGGTGGTCCAGTAACAAAGAATCCACCTGCCAAAGCAGGGGACACGGGTTGGATACTTGGTCCAGGAAGATCCCATGGGACAGTTAAGTTTGTGTGCCACAGCTACTGAGCCCATGTTATAGAGCCCGAGAGCCCCAACTCCTGAAGCCTATGCACTCTAGAGTCCACGCTCCATAGCAAGAGAAGCCACCACAGTGAGAAGCCTGTGTATGGCAACTAAAGGGCAGCTACCACTTGCCACAACTAGAGACAAGCCCATGCAGCAAGGAAGACCCAGCACAGCCAAAATAAATAATAAAACTCTTTTTCAAGTTTAAAAAAATCATCCTTGGACCTTTAAACTTCATTTTGTGCCACAATTATATTCTTCGGTAAGACAATTTTAAGAACACAGTAAGATTTTACTCAGTTTTGTTCAGTGAAATTTTCTCATTTTTTTAAGAATAAGAAATTATTATAGATTAAAATCTCACAAAAATGGTGCTTAAATGGAAATCTCCTAAGAATACTTTCTTTCTCCTAAGAGCCTTATATTTCATCTTTTAAGATTCTGTATCCTGCAAGAATGTTTTGTAGGCAAGTGAAGGAGTTCCTGGGTTTTTCAGCCACACCTTGCCTAACTAAACTTCCTTTACAGCCTGTACAGTTTCCTTTGAAGTTTAATTGGAAACCACAGAATCAGCATAAAAGTGCTCCGAGTTGAGAAAGTTACAGCTTGTAGAAGACAAATCAAAAAGACAAATCAAAATATTGTGCTCATAGAAATCTTAAGGCAATCCTTTTCATCACTCTCTCAAGGAAGAAATAGGTTATCTCTATTTTCTGACAAGGTTCAATAATAAAAACTGTAATCTAAATGCAACCAAAGTCTAAACCAAAGCTCTCTTGTTAAATGTGAGTTTATCCAGTTGCTTTGGAAGTACATCTTCAAAAAGCTGCATTCAATTTCTACTGCCAACTCCTTGTATAGCTGGATTAGACAGATCATTCTCAACTATTATTTCCTTGTTGTTGTGTTGTTCAGTTGCTAAGTCATGACCGACTCTTTGTAACCCCATGCACTGTAGCATGCCAGGCTTCCCTGTTGTCTACCATCTCCCAGAGTTTGCTCAAACTCACGTCCATTGTAGTCAGTGATGCTATCCAACCATCTCATCCTCTGTTGCCCGCTTCTCATCCTGTCCTCAATTCCTCCCAGCATCAGGGTCTTTTCCAATGAGTCAGCTCTTTGCATCAGGTGGCCAAAGTACAGGAGCTTCAGCTTCAGCATCAGTCTGTCCAGTGAATATTCAGGGCTGATTTTCTTTAGGATTGACTGGTTTGATCTCCTTGCAGGCCAAGGGACTCTCAAGAGTCTTCTCCAGTACCACAATTCGAAACCATCAATTCCTTGGAAAGCATTATTTCCACGTACAAAGATATATTTAAATCCATAAACACCTTGAAACACACTCAGTGTCCTCAGATTCTCCACATTTTTTTAAAAAAATCCATCAATTTCTGTTCTGTTTTGCCACACGACTCATAACCTCAATCATTAAAAGCACGAACACATATAGCCTATGATACAAACTAAGGTGACCACTTAAGAAGATCTGTGCTACCATAGAGCAAAACATCCAATAGATTAATATGCTGTTAAGCAATGGCACCCCACTCCAGTACTCTTGCCTGGAAAATCCCATGGACAGAGGACCCTGGTGGGCTGCCGTCTATGGGGTCACACAGAGTCGGACACGACTGAAGAGACTTAGCAGCAGCAGCAAGCATGGCCTAGAAAAATTGATAACTTCCCAAAGGGAAAAGATCTTTAAAGATTGTAGTTGCATTAATCATTCTTTATGGCGCTCCAGGGTCATTACAAAATCATACACAACTACTCTGTCACAGAGATTGGCAACTAGAGCTAAGATGCCCCAATGTTTAAAATGTAGCTATTATTGAATAAAAAATATACAAAAGAGAGAAAAAAGAGAAACTAATCCTTGAAATAGACTGTTCATGTGAATTATATTGTCATAAAAAAAATATCCTACCCACCAAACTTGTGTTATAATGAAAAACTGCTTAACAACCAAATAGCAACTCTAAATTATCATCATTATAAAACTGACTAATACTTCATGAGTGCATGCATATTTGGTGCCAGGCATGATGCTAATGCACTCTAATTTTTATTTCTGTGCAAGAAGTACTATATTATACCTTCACAGATGGGCAAACTGAAGCACAGAACTGTTAAGGGACTTGTCTAAGTCTAGAAAGTTCTAAAGGTGAGGTTCAGATTCAGGCAGGCTCTTTCCAGACCTTACACTCTTAACCACTGTGCTAAATTGCTTCATGTTGCTACAGGCATTTCTGAAGGCCTAAGAAGGGAGAAATGAAAATATTTTCAGGGATTCTCCACTCCCATGTGATTTATATTATAATCATTGGCAGATACCATTTTTATTCTAAACCACAATCACTTTCTTAAACCTCAAAGAATCAGTGAGCTTCCCTAATAGATTAAGATAATGTGTTATGAGTTGCTAACCTGTGGTTTATTTTAATTCTTGCCTGAGACGTGCTACATATCATAATTGTGGAAAAAAGGGGCTCTTCCAAATTGTTGCTCTTTCTATAAAAGCGTCTGAAGCAACAATTGGAGAATCATTGCTCTAATGATTAACTTGCACAGAATGTCTACCCTTAAAGTTCAATGAATATAATTTCATACATTCACATGCATGAAGCATTAAAAAAAGAGGTTGCTGTTGTTTTTAAGTGGGGGAAGGTGCAGAGCAGGGAGAGGGACAAGGTAGTACCTACAAACACACACTCTGCAAAGACAGAAGCATCTGTGTCTGGCTACCATGCCTTAGACAACAAACTATACAATAATCACCTTGTGGAGAAACTGACTTCTAATTGTGAATAGAACTGAAAAAGATTAATACTTAATATTTGGAAGTAATAAACATACCTTTCATTTTCTTAGCTCCAAAAATCTTTTGCTCCTCCAACTTTTCCAATTAATCCATTAAACATTCTCTGTCCAGTATCTCGTAGAAAACTGACATCTCCTTCCCATCCATGCTCACACTTGGTTTGCAATTCTCCTATTCCACTCACCATCCTAGGTCGTTATTTTGTTTTAATTCATGCTTAGCTTATAGCTGCCTTCCCCTACTAGACCTATAAATTCTAAGGCAAGGACTCAGAAGTCCTTGCTGGTCTTCTTTGTCTTCCTCAAGGCTTACACATCAATTATGACTACTACACTGTAATATAATTACTTTTTTAATATACTCTAAGCTTCCTGAGGCCAGGGACTAACTGGCTGCTGAAGCCCCAATCCTGGCATGAATGAGTAGATAAATAGATACCTTCAGAATCAAGGATAGCACAGGATACAAAAAGATACTAAATTATCTTAAAAAAAAAAACAAAAAAACAAGCAGCTTCAAGAAAAAAATCAAGGCTGTAACATAGTAGATTACTTCTGCCCATTTCTTTCTAAGCATAGCCTCTCCCACTAAGTGAAATTATTTCGCTTTCAGGAAATCTAGGGAATCATGGGAGCTTTCACTACATTTTGGAGCCAAGATCACCTCACCTGACTTTCTCCTGACAAACAGGAAAATGAGGGGCCCTGTGAACAGCAGCTGTGCTGCTCAGCTACACAGGAAAATGCAGGGCAGTTTGTAAGTGTATCTGAAAAGGATTCAGTGCTGAAAACCAGAGGAAGAGAATGGATGGCATTACCTGCACAAAACAGCACTCATTACCTACTTGCTGATTAACAAGACTCCTTAAGGTCTCTCCTCTCAGGTACACAGGACCTCTGGCATATTTCAAATTGAGTAGTCTTGTCAATAGACATAGAGGTTGTTTGTGTTTTTTAAAAGTAGTTTCCCTCCTACTGCTAGGTTTCTTGAATGAGTGAACAAGTAAATGAAAAGTATGAACATGGAAATACTTACTATGGGCTAGGCGCTGTGTAGCCAACATGACAGCAGGCATTTAATGGAAAAACTGCAAAGTGCTAAGCCGCTGGAACCAGGAACATATCATGCAATGGTGCTACATGGGATGGCAGTGTGGGCTCTGCACGGTGCCTTTTTCAGAATGGGCATAATCTAGAATCTGCTCCCTCTCACTTAAAGCCACAGAGAAAGGATGAGAGACCTGAAGACACCTTTTGAGTACCAAAGGCCTGCTCTTCCTTCAAACCAGTCACATTTTAAAATCTTAGCTAGTTTGTTTATTTTCTGTCCATGCAATTTAATGAATACTAAATAATAAGAAAGCTCCTGTGGGAAGAGCAATGGAACTTCACTGGAACACACTCTAGCTTGTACTCGTAACGCAGTGTTTCTCAGAGGTGGAATTAGGAAAAAGGAGTGGTTGTTACATAAAATGAACTGGGACAAGTTAACTATTTGGAACAAAATTAATTTAGTATTCACATTATGCAGTAAAACTGAGTATAAATGTAATCTACAAAACAACTTAAGAAAATACTAGTGACTATTTCTCTGTTCTATTGATGGAAAATTGAACAAAGTAGAAAAACAATGGAAACACACAAAGACTTTGAAATGACAGTATTAAGATGTTTTAATGTCTGTACATCAAAATGAATAAAAAACAAAATGCAAATGAAAACTAAGGCAAAACATGCAACATAACAAAAAAAGATTGTTATAAGTATATGAAAAATATTTACAAATCAATATGGCAAAAATAATTATCCACAAAGAAAGCTTGGCTAAACACATGACTGACTGAAACAGAGACTATAAAACAAATAACAGTAAGTTATTTGAAAAATGTTTAACTTCTGATTTTTTTTTTTGAAAGCTAACTTAAAACAACAAAATACTAGTGGTGAAGAGAGTCCTGGGTTCAGACACCAGAACTATAACCGTTGGCAAGGTTTTACCTTACTCATTTTACTTCCTTGAGATTCAATTTTCTTTGTAAATTAGAGATAATAATAATACCTACACCACAGGAGTGATGTAAAAATTAAACAACTGGGGACTTCCTCAGTGGCCCAATGGTTTAGACTCCACCTTCCAACGCAGACGGTATAGGTTTGATCCCTGGTTGGGGAATTAAGATCCCACACGTTGCACGGTACAGTCAGAAAAAATTAAACAATATAAAACAATATAATGTATATAAGGTATTTAGCACAGTGTTTGGTACACAGTAAATGTTCAATATACAAGAGCTATTATGATTAAAAAAAGAATGATGACAACATTCAGGATTGATAAGGGTACAATGAAGCAGACATTTTTATACACAGCTTGTCAACAAAGCTTGATTCAACCTAAAACAGCAATATGTATCCAAAATCTTAAGGGTAGTCATATTTTGGGGGCTTCTGGAAACAAAATAATGCTTAAAAACAATGGAAAAAATTGCTAACTATGACTATATCCATCAATCCATCCATTGATCCATAGTCCAATATTTTTGACCCTGGTGATACAAAAATATATCAATAAACCAAGTTCCTGGCTGAAAGGTTAGTTAGGGAGGTAAGCAATCAAACGGTCAAATACAATAAAGAGATAAGAGCCATGATGGGTAAGTATAGGGTGCTATGGTGCACGTAGAAGGAGCACCTACCATAGTCTGGGAGTGGAGTCAGGGAAGCTTCCCAGAAGAAGTGACATTTAAGCTGAGACCTGAAGGATGAGTAGGAATTAGTCAGGTAAACAGATGAAGGGAAGGTGTTCCAGGTAAAGGGAACAGCATGTGCAAAAGCCTAGAGATCCAAGGGAGCATGGCAGGTCAGCTTGACTGAGCAGTGTGCAAGGCAGGGACTTGGGAAGAGACAAGGCTGAAGAGGTAAGCAAGGTTGTCTTATTAAAAGTCTTGCGAGCAAAACTCTGGAGTGTAGACTTTATTCTAAGGGCAATACAAACACCTAAAAATCAAACAGTTTTAATAAATAAAGGGTTAATATTCATAATGTACCAGAAGCATACATAGCTTGAAAAGGATGCACAGTTCATAAAATGGAAATACAGGACTGTAGTTGAATAACTCTGGAAGTTTACTAAAAATCACTGAATTGTACACTTATTAAAACAGGTTTATTTTAGGGCTTGTAGACTATACTTCAATAAAGCTATCTTTCTAAAGAAAGTTAACAAAAATGCCTAATAAACATCTCAAAAATATTCAACTTGTCTAATAATAAAATATATATCAAGCCAACTAGGTACTACTGTTTATCCTCAAAAATTATTAATGATTAACAATAAAATGAGAATATGCAGTGTTAATAAAGCTAGGAGAAATGAGCATTCTTACACTATGCTGGTTGGAGTAAATGTTAATTGGAAACAATTTTCCTAGAAAGTATAAACATGCAACAGGAATCATAAAATTGTTTATACTCTGAGATCCTGTAACTGTATTTCTTGAAATCTTAATAAATGTTCCAAAACACTGTCAAATATTTATGCACAATGATGGTCACTGCAATGTAATTTACAAGTTGGAAAAAACCTAAATATTCACCAATAATGGAAAGGTTAGAATGAGTTATAACTACTCAATGCAGCCATTTAAGTGATTTCGCATACACCTATGAAATGGCAACCCACTCCAGTATTCTTGCCTGGAGAATCCCATGGACGGAGGAACCTGGTGGGCTACAGTCCACGGGGTCGCAAAGAGTCAGAGATGACTGAGCGACTTCACTTTCACTTATGATATATATAAAACTTTTTTAAAAAGCATACAGAATTATACATACAGCAACACTTCAGTTATATAAAAATAAACAGCAAAAAAAAAAAAAAAACATAT
>NW_011495033.1:2911715-2916628 GCF_000754665.1 Bison bison bison | reverse complement strand
TCAGGCGAACCTAGGAAGGGGAGTGCAAGGGTAGAATGTTGAAATAAAATCTTGCCACAAAAAAAAAAATAAAATAAAATAAACGCTCAGCTGTACGGCACATATCTTTCATTCTCTTTTCTGTGCTTTTCCATATTTTCCAGATTTCCTACAATTGGCCTGTATTATTTCTATAGGTTACAAAAATTTCTAAAGCATCACTTTTATTTTATATAAGTCAATTTCATATTTTATGACTTTATTTTCTCTGCCTAGGGAGAGAGGTGTGGTCATATTTGAATATATATCATTTAATAATATCTACTTATCCCACATACCCATTTGTATATATATAGATAAATGAATTTCCCAATTAAAGTGTGCACCTTAAACATTAAGACTTTGGTGAAACTTGGATGGGTCTTTATCTATAAACACACTTTACTCAATCCTGACTGCTTAAACCAAGACAAAACAAGATTAAGCTTTCTTATAAAGATTTGGAATCATCATTAGAACTATATAAAAGCTGCTCTAAAGGAGTACTGGGTCTTAGAAGAATATACTTGTCCTTACATTAAGTAGTCCCTAACTGCTAAATTTTTTCCTTGGGTCAGCTATTTATAGGTTTTCTTCCTCTGCCCTTGCTGTAAAACATCAACTATCATTTCCCAGAACTATAAGGAGCCTGCCTTTAGCAGCACCTGACCTTTTCCATTCATATTTTGCTGCTGGTAATCTTCTAGGAGTATGGAAACTAAATATTCAAGTTTATAAGATTTTCTGTGTAAACTAAGAGATAATAGGCTTCAAATAAGGGTATCACCAAAAAATGATTTGTACAAACTTAGATGATTCTGTTCCAGACAGTCAAAATAGACAATATATAGATGAACTCAAAAGACAGTGTAAGTTCTTAATTGCACCTCAAGTCTTGATTCCTTTACTGGCAGTCAAGTTCTCAGGACCAGAAACCAATATGCTGTTTGTCTTACCACACCATGGAAAGAGATATGAACCAGGAGCCATGGAACTTGGTTCTAGAGCTAGATCTTATCCCAACCAGTTTTGTCATCTTCAGTAAGCCTTTTAACGTTGATATCTGTCCTGTGTAACTTCTGAGGCTATTCTATAATTAAATCAGACCATGAACACAAAACACTCTGAAAAGTATAGAGCACTATACAAAAGCAAAAGATTTTTATGGTATTTCACTGTATTTATATAACCCTGGGTCAATATAGATATCTGTTCAGAAAATTCATACCAGAAAGATAGAAGGTAAGAGGGCATTCTTAAATTGCTTCAATTAATTAAAAACATCTATTATCTGGGAAGAACAATATATTCCAAGAGTTGACATCTCTGATCCCTTCTCCCCTATATCCAATAAGCCCAGGCTCCGTGTGTCTTTTCTACAGTCCCTTGCATTTGTCCTTCTCTTTCCCACTCCCAGTTCAAGCCTTTACTATTCACACCTAGGCCACCATAACAGCCTCTAACAGGCTCTACCTTTGCCTTTTCTCCCTCTCTCAACTCCCCTGGCCCATAGCTGGTGGATCAGTTTTCTTAAAACACTACTGTGATCATATTTGCTCAAAACCTCTAAGGACTCTCTATTACCATCTCTGTCAAGTTCAAATTCCTAAGCTCAGCAGTCCCTTTGCAGCCCTAGCTGCCTCCTCAGCTTTATCTATTACCACTCTTCCAAACAAATCCTTCCTCAAACTGGTCTATTTAAATCTCCTCAGATATGCCTTGTATGTTTCTGTCTCTGAGTCTTGGTGTATACAGCTTCTCTCCACCTGGAACACTTTCTACTCCCCAGCTTCTATCTCAGTCTCTAAACATTCAACCTCCCCTTCAAGGCCTAGTTCAAGAGTCACCTAACTATGTTATACTTCTCTTTGATTCTCAAGAAGGGAAAAGATGGAAGATTCTAGACACATTTGGGTTTGAATTACATCTTCAACAGCTGAGTGTCACTGGGTACGTTCCTTAATAGCTCTTTGCCTCAGTTTCATCAGTAAGATGGAGATAAAAGAAATTGCATGCTGTGAAGAGTAAATAATCCATGTAAGGTAGTTACATGTTAGATATTGGTTTCACTACTATTGCCACTAGTGAATTTATCTTAATTTGAATTCATATAATACTTATGGCCATTTACAAACTGGCTGTTGATATACATTCAGTATCATTGCCCTCACACTCCTTTTCTACTCTCTCATCTCATTCTTGCCCCTCCTCTAGTCTCTATGCCTTCCCTCTCCCCCTCCCTCCCAAGATTACATGACCCTGAAGGACAGGGTCAATATCTTACACATCTTACTACTATAATAGTCATTCACACCCAGTAGATGATCAACAGGTTTATTTAATCCCTAAAGAAAAAACACTGAAGAGCTGACAGTATTAAAATGTCTTACCTCCTATAGTGAAACACGGTAACAGAATGCTTAAAATGATAACAACATCTAAATCTCCAGCCTCACAAAATTAAATCTCTCCTTCCATGGTTCTGTAGATTGTTTCTGCCCTCTCTTAAAACAAAAAACTCAACTTTTTCATGCAGCAAGAGACACAACAGCAAATATATCCAAGTCAGACAGCAGTCGAATACTGGAACACAAGGACCATGACAAAACTCAGCTGAAAAAGTTCTGGGTTAAGTGGAATAGGAAGACAACTTAAAGGGAAAGGTAACTGCTCATAGTTATGCTGACAACACTGACTGTTTCACACACACACACACACACACACACACACACACACACATACCACACCCCCCTCCCCCACTGACTGTTTCACACACACACCCCAGTACCAGGGTTCCTTTTCTCCCAGGGTCACATATAAAATGAAATAATCAGGCTACTATAGCAAGTAGATGTGTCAGTCATTTAGCTCAATAACTGAGCTTACCCATGATCAATTTAATTACCTATATCAAAGTGCCTATTAACATACCTCAGGATTCTAAAATAAGCAAGTGTTGGCTAACGAAGTTATATCAAATAGATATGGTATTACTGTATACTAATCATTCACCTCAAGAAAATAAGTATAATAACGTGATATACATATATTATTATTACATCATCAATTGTTTTCAACAATGCCCAAGGAAAACCATGTCAATATAATTCTGGTTTCTGGTTTACTTGCTCAACTAAACTAACCTTCAGTTGCTCTCTCAGCCAAAATCAGGCCTGATAACCACTATCCTCAAAAGGTTTACAAGGAGAGTGAATTAAAACGGTCTGATGGTATGTTAATGACTTTCCAAAAACTAGCATCAAGTACCACATCCAACCTTATGATACTTGTCTTCAGAAGACCCTTAAATATTTTACAAGCTTTCATGTGCAGTTATTCTAAAATCATATAATCTTAAGAGTTAGAAAGAGCCCTTACACCATCTCCTACGCCAAAGGACCTCCAGACTTTTGTTTGAACTTTTCTATAATGAGCGCTCACTATTTTGCAAGGCAGTCCACCCCACTGTTACAAAGTTCTTCCTTAGCATGAAAATCTGCCTCCCTGAACTTCTATCCAAGAATCCCAGCTAGTTCTTCTGGAAACAACACAAGGTAAGGTAACCTCTGAAGTATAATTGCTTCTAGAATTAGGATATAGCTGCCAATTTAGTCACACAAAGTGCAAAAGCTGGCTCAGGGGGAAAAAAAGGAAACCACCACACACTACACAACAAAATTTTGAAATTCAGGAAACTATGCTGAAATCACAAACCAGCATGTTTTCAAGATGTCAAAGCACACACCTCAGTTAATATATAAATTAAGAGTATTTTTACAGTGGAAGGTGTTTCAGTGTATATTGACTATGTGTTTGCAAGTTTAAACTACTAAACCCACCAACCTAGTTTTTAAAATTACAGTTCTATAGGAAGTTCCAAATGGTTTTTCCAATTTCTCATATATTCATTCCATCTATTTCCCTCTAAAACATCTGGATTTTTTTTAAAGATCCCATTTCGCCCCACTGGTGCAATAGTTCATTTTAAAAAATAAATATTTCCAGAAAAAAAAAAAAAAGCCTAAAAGAATGGAACGTAAAAAAGTGGGGGTGGGGCGAAGGCAAAGAAGGGCCCAGCAGGAAAAGGCTGGTTACTGGGTATTTTCCTTCTGGAAGCACGCTTCACTGGCACTGGCATCTGAAGTAACGAGCCATACAAACACGACTCGAGAACAAGAACGATCATGAGCAATGAGTGTGATGCATAAATGTCTGTGAGATGTAAATGAATTGGCACTGGTCATCAAGCAGCGCCAGATGCTTCAGGACCTCGTCGAGGAAAGGTGAGAGGTCCAAGAAGCAAAGACCCCCGCCACCCTCTGGGGGAGGGGAGATGGCGAGAAACCTAGGAGTAACTACCGTTCAGCCGTCCAATGAAGCCCAACGGACAGGACACAAGAAAGACAGCAAGTGACCAGGGAGAAGGCAGACGCCCAGAGAGCCCGAAGAAGGGCTGGCGGTGGGCGAAGACGGAACGGGTCCCTGAAATGGGTGTGGGTAAGGGGATGTGGGTGTGGGTAAGGGGCATGGCAGGAGTCCCGGGGTCCTCTCCCTGCAGCAGAGCAACAGAGGGTAAAAGGAAGGGGGAGGGTGAAAAGCAAGAATGACTCATTCCCGAAAGGAAGTGCTCAAGCCAGAGGAAAGCATGCCACAGGGGGCTTCGGGGCAAGGATGGTGAGGCGCTAGATGCTCAGAGTGACGGAGGCACAAATCAACGTCCTGTAGTTCCTGCGGCTCGTCTTTAAGAGTGGGGGGGGGGGGTGGTGGGGGGGTTCGCGGCAGCCGGGTGCCAAGGCCTGGGAAGCGGCGCGGCGCGTGCGCAGTGGCGCTCGGCGGGACCCGCTGAGGCAAAGCGGAGCCGCAGTGACAGAAGCGAGCGGAGCGGCTGCCGGGAG
>NW_011495033.1:2891896-2911615 GCF_000754665.1 Bison bison bison | reverse complement strand
GTTCCGGGCAGGGCATTCTTGTCCCGAGTGTGGGGGGGCGGGAGGGTGACGGAGCCGGGATGGGGCAAAGGGGTGTGGGGTGGGGGCGAAGGGAACAGGGAGGAAGAGGAGGCCGCGCGAACGGCCGCAGACTCCGCACCCACCACCGGACTCTCGCAGACTGACGCGCCGAGCGGGCGGCTGGCTGGCTGGCGGGCGGGCGGTTCGGCAGCTGCGGGGCACAATGAGCGCTCCCAGTGCGCAGGCGCCACCTGTCAGCAACCGCCTCTCCCCTCCTCGCGCGCCGCCGCCTGGCCGTAACCCTTGAGTTGCCGGAAGCCGGCCGGGTGCGTGCGCCTCGGGCCGCCGCCCCCTCTCGGGGTTTCCCCCTGGGCTCTGGGTTAGGCCGCGCTGGGGGTTTAAGGGGGTGGGTTAGGGAGAGGGTTCTGCGGCTGGGGAGGGGGTGTCGCTGGAGTCCCCACTCTCGAAGGACAACCTTTTCTTATTCCCGAGGTTGGGCGCACAGCTTAACCCACCTTAGTGAGAAGAAACGGAGGTGAAAATCCTGAGGCGAACGAGTTTCCGGGTGGAAAAGGGCGCCGCGAGGTTTCAAACGCTTCCTCTGAGCGCGGATGGGACTTTCTGGGCTAGAAACCTTACGGTTGACCCGGCTCTCGAGGGCTTTTTTCTGAGCTTTCCCACCCTTCCGCTCTGAGTTCATGTTTTATGATGAGACTTTTTGAAAGAAAGAAGGATTTGTAATTTTATACCCCGAGAGTCTTCACGGTACCCTCGTGCTTCCTCTATTACCCTGGCCCCTGTCTAAGGGCTCATTCATTATTCCTGAAGAGCAGGGAGGCCGAGAGAGCCTGGGGGAAGCCGAGAAAGCTGGGCTCGCGGAGTTACAAGGGTCCAACCTGCTATTTACCTCCCACTTGCTTCCTGCTGGGAAGAAATTCTCTTTTAAACAGGATTTGCTCGTTGGGCTTTTCTCTTCGTCTCTAGATTTCATTATTTCATAGACACATGCGAAATGTCGATTGAATATTCTAAAGAAATCGTTTTCTAAAAGATAAATCATCAGCTGAACCTAAGCCAAGAATATAATGAAAAATCAAGATTTAAGGGGGGCGGGGGTGGAAATCACGCCATGTAAATACCATAGATTGATTACACAGAGAAAGAGAGTTGACAAAGCTATTTCTCAATTTGAGTGGATGTGCTGGTAAATACCACCATACATAACATATCTGTAAAACGCAGACATTCAGGAGTTTGCAGTTATTAACCCACCGCCTCTTGTTTGTCACTCAAAGTCTCTTGGATCTTATTGCTTCTTGTAAATTGGCAGAGCGGCCTTGAGCTCCTTCTGGCCGCTGTATGGTTAAGTGCCACTGGAGCCCTCTGTGCTGAGCCTTTGTTCTCTCCCTGGGGCCCTGTGGTTGAAATAATTAGCAGGGAGGTTCCATCAAGAATCAGACACTGAGGGTCCCTGTACTGTACAGTCCTATGTCGAATGTACAGCAGAGAAGCCAGCTGGTAGTCTTTTGCCCCCTGGTGGTGGTCAAGAGTGCCTGCGAGCCAAAATTAAACAAAGATGTACGGTTCACAGATTAAACAATCTGACTGTGTTTTTCCCAGAGCTATTTAGTAAACAGGAAAGGGGCAGACAAAGTTCAGAGGTAAGAACTTTGAACCAAAGCTTAGCAGATCAAACAGGAAGCTATATCCCTAGGCAAGAATTTTACATTGCTGAAAGCTGAATGAACACAAATAAATGAAATATGGCTTATTAACCAAAGTATAGTTCTAGAAAAAAGTGTTATTCAAATTCTGTAAAGCAATTATCCTTAAATAATACATTTTTTTAATGTTATTCAAATCAGTAGGTCTTAGTAATATACTTCTGACTCATGGACAGCAACACTGATTATCTGCTTTTATGTAGCAACACAATTTTAAATTCTTTTGGACAATGATAATCTTACAGTGCAAAATAATCTTAGTGGGAAAGAGCACACCTTAGCAATTAGAGATCTCGCTTCTAGTTCCTGGCCTCTGTAAAACCTTGAGCAAATGGCTTAAAGTTTTTAAGTTTTAGTTTATTTATTCAATAGAGTTCTACCTCACAGGATTCTTGTTCTCAAGTGAGAAAAAAAAAGTGAAGTGCAATATAAACTGTAAAACCCCATGTGTAATTAAAATAATTTTGTTATTCTCTTAAATTTGTTCCAAGTGCAGTCAGCATTTTCTGAGTATACCCCATGTATAGAAAATAGCATCAAGCAAAAAGGTAATAAAAATATTTTAAAATACATGATTCCATGCCTTTTCTTAACATTAGGAGAAGTAGATTTGTGGTCAAGACATGTCTCATTTATAGGTAGGTATAGAACATCTTTATTCACCACACCTGAGGTGATAAAATTCTGGTCAAAATTAGGATTGTAAGGTACCCAAATTCACATAAGGTTTGTAATAGAAAGCTAATTTATTGACAGGAGAAATATCTTTTCCTGGTGTATGACTTTTTAAGGAAACTAAGATTTGGAAGTTGTTGGTGCATGTACATTGAGTCATTCACCATTAATTGAGAAAATAGTGTGTACCATATACTAGTCACTGTTTTAAAAACAAACATCTGTCTATCTCTCAAAGCTTGTTAGCAGTGGAAAACTCATCCAATAATTACAGTAGGCTTTAATAGTACTGTTATTTCAGTCGCCTTTGCTAGGCCCCATAGGAAATACATATACATATGTGTGTGTGTGTGTGTGTGTGTGTGTGTGTGTATATATATGTATATATGAGAAATCTAGAAATGTACAAAGTGCTTTAGAAAAGAGAGACGGTCTGGGCAAATGCGCGCTTTATGATATTGGCTTTCAGTCTTTGCCTGCAGTCCCAGTACAGCCACATGGTGAACTGATCTGGATCCTTGTGCCATTGGAGTTCGTTTAAGCCTTGACTTGTATTACGGTTCTTCAGGGGTGAAATTATAAAAGAGCTTTTGCAATTTCTGTAATCAGCTGGTTCTTAAGCTTTTAGAACCTGATGAAAACTATTAACCGTCTCCACAGAAAGATGCACTTACATATTTCATACACACTGAAATCCATTAAGGGGCTCTAGGTTAAGAATCCTGATCTAAAGTTTAAAACAGGGCTTCCCTGGTGGTCCAGTGGTTCAGATTCTGCCTTGAAATGCTGGGGGTGTGGGTTGGATCCCTGGTCAGAGAACTAAGATAACATATTCTGTGAAGCAACTACTGAGCCCATGTACCACAACTAGAGAGTCCATGCACCACAATGAAAAATCCTGCATGATGCAATGAAGATCCTGCATGCTGCAAGTAAGACCCAATGCAGCCAAATGAATAAATCTTAAAAAAATGAAATTTAAAGGAGTGGCTCTCAACCTTTTCTCTTATCATGACATCTATAGAAATCATGATATTTGTTCAGCACACTGGGAAAAAATAGAGGGGATTTGGAAGCAATAGGGGCTTGGTGAAAAAGTTATTTTCTGTATATAGTTATAATGTGAAAAATAACAAACATATTAAGGATGATATAAAATATTGAGTTTGCATAAGCTTCCAAATAAAGCTTTTCAAAAATTTAATGAAAAACCCAAGATTGCTTCTATAAACATAACATTCTCTATGTAGGGTTTTATGATTGAAATGATTGCATCTAATTCCTGAACAAGACAGTTTGACAGTGATCACTTAGTAGTCATTTTGATGAGAATTTATATTCATCTTATATATATTGATGAGAACAAGTAGGTGATAAATTTAAAATAATTTCACAACAATTCAAAATTTACAAGCATAAATTATATATGACTAATAGCTCTTACTTTTTTCTCACCAGAAAACATAATGTGGTAATATTTTATGATAACATGACTGGATTTAGAATCCACTCAAACTTTTTCATATTAAGTATAATTTACAAAATAATGATGAAACTTCAATTCACAGAGTATGACTGTATTATGAGAGCAATAATTCTGCAGCTAACTTGGATGTAACGAAAGGATACGTCAGCCATAAACAAAGGGAAGAATTCAATATATATGAAGAGAGAGATGGAAAGCTGAATCCATGAGGAGTATCTGACAGACCTCCCTGCCTTTCTTGGCCACACATTAGGCTCTGAGTCCTGCTCCTTGAGTGCCTGGAACAAGCACTCCTCCAGCAGCTTCAGGGCTCAATGTTTGTGATGAACAGCAGTATATACTCCAACTGGCCTATGAAAGTGATGTCCTGGAGATAGAACATTCTTTGGCTTTGTTCCTTTATTCGAGGATACTTGCTTTAATAAAGCAAGTCCCCTATGTGTTTGCCTCCTATGGGACCCTGGGGCACACTAGGATGGATCATCAGACTCTGATTCTTTGGGTTACTCTTTGAGAATCCTTATGTCAAACTGCTTCTGCCCAGGGGTGAATTATGTAGAGGCACCAACCACCCTAGTCCTTGCAGGCCGCTCCTGGGGCTGCATGGATAACCATCTTGCAGTACATCTGTAACTCATTGATCACACACCAGATAAAGTCATATAACAGACTAAAGGAACATATAACAGACATATAAAAGTATGTCATATAACAGACTATAGTTTATACAGCTAAGCTTGTTAAAATGTGAGGGGAAAATCGTCCTTAATAATCCAACCTCTTACATTTGAAATGACAAGTTAGAAAGTAATAAAACAAGTAGAAATCGGGACTTTCCTGGTGGCTCAGTGGATTAAGAATCCACCTTGCCAAACAGGGAACTTGGGTTCAGTCCCGGGTCAGGGAACTAATATTGCCAGGCTGCAGAGCAACAGAGATTCTGCATACTGCAACTAAGTCTGCAGGCCACAATGAAAAATACCATGTGCTGCAATTAAAACCTTCAATTAAGCCAAATAAATAAATATCCAAAACAAAAAAGCCAGATAGAAACATATACACGTAGAGTTTATAGTAGCTAAGAGTAAATGGAGTATGATTGAGTCATATATTGCCTCTGTGCTGCATTTAGTTGCTCAATTGTGTCCAACTCTTTGAGACCCCATGGACTGTAGCCCGCCAGGCTTCTCCATCCATGGGGATTCTCCAGGTAAGAATACTGGAGTGGATTACCATGCCCTCCTCCAGGGAATCTTCCTGACCCTGGGATTGGACCCTGGGATTGAACCCTGGTCTCCCACATCACAGGTAGATTCTTTACCGTCTGAGCCACCAAGGAAGCCCATATTGCCTCTACCTGGTTGTAATTTTTCTTAAATTTTAATAATCTTATACTAATTTTATTTGATAGTGTCCAGATAGGAGATCGGAGAAGGCAATGGCAACCCACTCCACTACTCTTGCCTGGAAAATCCCATGGACGGAGGAGCCTGGTAGGCTGCAGTCCATGGGGCTGCTAAGAGTCGGATACGACTGAGCGACTTCACTTTCACTTTTCACTTTCATGCATTGGAGAAGGAATTGGAAACCCACTCCAGTGTTCTTGCCTGGAGAATCCCAGGGACGGGGGAGCCTGATGGGCTGCCGTCTATGGGGTCGCACAGAGTCGGACATGACTGAAGCAACTTAGCAGCAGCAGCAGCAGATAGGAGATAGAAACCACACCAGTTAATTGAACAGGTGATTTAACAAGAATTGTTAACTAGGTATGAAGTTAAGGGGGTGACTGAAAAACTAAAAAGAGAAATGTAAGGTATGACAGAGGTAGTGACTGTTACTACCTTTAGGCTGAAAAACAACCTAAACAAAGGCATTAAACGGAACAAAACCCCACAAACTTGGAGGAGTGACCCCTCAGATCTCTGAGGAGGCACTGCCTGACTGGTGTTGGTGTCTCTGAGCTTAGATGGGGGTATTTCAGGGGACCAGAAGTCTGGGCCCCAGACCTCTACAGCAGAACCCTGGCTGGTGTCAGTGAAAATTACAAAACTGTAGAAAAACGGCAAACTGGTTTCAACTGTTGCTACAGAAAGAATCTCCTACTACCAGAATAAAGAAGCATTGCTGGAGTGAAGCATACTGGAACCAACACACTACAGGAAGCAGTCATGAGATAGACAGCAAGGAACAAGCCTCTTGTCCTTTCTCAGCCTTGGGGTCTCCCTCCAATGCCCCCAATTAGCAGAGCTTAACAGAGCCAGCTGGCAAGGCAAAGAAATGTGGTTTTCACACTCCAGCTCCAGCATGAAAGAAAATTACAAAAGGAGCTGAGGAAAAAAATAACAGGCAATTGGTTGATGTGGAAATTGATACCAGAAGTGGAATCTATCTTCCATCTTCTGGTTTTGCATGTATCTCATGAAGACAGTTAAAGACCTTGCTCCTTTTGCTCCACAGATCCGATCAGCATAATGTTATCAATGCACTGGATCAACTTAATGCTGATTGGAAGGGCAAGATGCTCAACATCTCTGTGGACTGTATTATGGCAGAGAGCAGGAAAATTGACATAGCCCTGGGGCAAGACTGTGAAGTTATATTGTTGGCCTTGCCAAGTAAAAGCAAATTGCTTCTGGCGTTTCTTGCCAATTTGTATCGAGAAAAAAGCATTTGCTGGATCACTAGCAGCATACCAAGTGACATGAGTTGTGTGTTGGTTTGTTCCAGTAAAGTTACTATATGTGGAAGAGCAGCTGCAATTGGAGGCATCACCAGACTGAATTTATAATCACCCATAGTCATCCTCTAAGATCCAGCTGCCTTCGTCACAGGCCAAACAGGTAAGTTACATTGATGTAAGATAAGGACTTCCCTGGTGGTTCAGTGGCTAAGACTCCACACTCCCAGTGCATGGGGTCTGGGTTCTGATCCCTGGTCAGGGAACTAGAGCCCACGTGCTGCAACTAAGAATTCGCGTGCAGCAGCTGAAGAACCTGTAGGGAAGATAGAACAACTAAGACCCAGTACAGCCAAGTACATAAATTACTTTTTTTTTAATTGGCATGAGATAGATTTCATCACTCCTGCTTCTTTAAGTCTTTATTGGTGTTACTAAGCTCTGTAGTTCCCTTTCTGCCATCCCAAAAAAGCAATGATTTTTGTTTACTCTCTGGTGTGTGTGTATGAGGGGGAAGGGGGTTCCCAAGGGCTTCAGCTTGGTTCTTCATACTGTAATGGTCCTTATTCCAAGATCAAAGGGCCAAAACGGAAATTCTGCTAGTTGCCAGGTATCCTAATTGTATGTTCAAGAGCTAATGAAATATCACAGAATGATCTATAGACCCACTGTGCCCACTGCGATTCAAACTTGAGTTAAGACTCCATGCCTGGTATAAGTCCCACTTAAACTGGTGGAATGCATTTGGGTCCCCAGAAATTAGCACCAATTAATGCCAGTGTTTAGAAATCCTTGCAAAACCTGAATATTGTTTTTTTCCCCCGTTACACAGTCATTTTAGGAAGTGGCAACAGTTATCTGTGGAAAAGACACGGGGGAAGGTTTTCAGTATACACTATGGCAGTGCTGCAGAATCCTTCCTTAAGGGGATCCAGCTTTCCCTTTCAATTAAGGGGCTCAAGTCTGGAAACTGGGAGAGAGAGGTCAGAACTCTCTACTCTGGTGACTAAAGTCATATTTTGGGCCACAGTATATATAGATTTTAAGATATTATATGTAGAGACTTACTTGTGGTCCAGTGGTTAGACTCCTCTCTCCCAGTGCAGGGGGCCAGGGTTCAATCCCTGGACAGGAAACTAGAAAGAACCCCATATGCTGCATCGAAGAGTTCAAATGATGCAAATAAAGATCCCACAGAGTAGTAGTAGTGTTAGTCACTCAGTCATGTCTGACTTCGATCCCATGGACTGTAGCCTGCCAGGCTCCTCTGTCCATGGGATTTTCCAGGCAAGAAAACTGAAGTGGATTGCCATTCCCTTCTCCAGGGGATCATCCTGACCCAGGATCATCCCTACCTACTGTCCATCTCTGGGTCTCCTGTATTGCAGGCAGATTATTTATCAAAATATCTCACATGCTGCAACTTTAAAAAATGATAATAAAGAATCCCACATGCTTCAGTGAAGATTGATGATCTCATGTGTGGCAACTAAGACCCGGCACAGACAAATAAATAACTAAATATTAAATAAATATTATGTGTGAATTATCAGTACTTTGTTAGAAAGTGAAAGAAACTGTTAGTTGCTCAGTCGTGTCTGACTCTGTGACCCCATGGAACTGCACCCCACCTGGCTCTTCTGTCCACAGAATTTCCCAGGCCAGCATACTGGAGTGGGCAGCCATTCCCTTCTCCAGGGGATCTTCCTGACCCAGGGATCAAACCCAGGTCTCCTGTGTTGCAGGCAGAATCTTTACCAGTGAGCTGACTGGTCATCTATTCTAATCCTAGGACCACCCATAATCATTTAGCTGAATGCCAAAAGAAATCTGATAACCACTGTATCTCTACTTCTCGTTATGTGCCCACTTTGTCTTTGATGGATAAACACTGACATTTGGCCTCCGCTACTCAAACGGATCATCCCATCATGCTTTGCCTACAGAAGAAAGCCAACATAGAACTTTTCAAGGATACAAATATTCCCAGGCACTAATGTATTTTGCAATGCTTTAGTGAAGGAACCCTCCCCAAGTCCTCTCAGAGGATATATTTGGGAGTAGATATGCAAGTCAATATGTGACATATCTGGAGAAGGCAGTGGCAACCCACTCCAGTGTTCTTGCCTGGAGAATCTCAGGGATGGGGGAGCCTGGTGGGCTGCCGTCTATGGGGTAGCACAGAGTCGGACACGACTGAAGCGACTTAGCAGCAGCAGCATGTGACATATTTACCCCATATCCCTAAGCCTTTTGATTCCTCTTACTGTGGATTCCTTATCCAGGGAAGTTCCTGTACCTTAGCTTAATTAAACGTAGGCCACTATGGAGTCCAAGTTTCAGTGAACTTAACAAATAAATACTGAATAAATAAATAAATACTGAATAAAAACAAATACTGAATGTCACTGTAGGTGCTAATACATTAAATTCTGAATTTCTGATACAGGTACCCATATCAATAAATTCCAGTCAACCCGTATTATATTTCGTACTCCTTCCTTTAACTCCCTTATAATATACTCGCATAAACTCCCTGGGCTTCTACCATAAATAATAATGAAACTGTTTTACCATTAAAGCTGTTTCTCGAACTTATGGTTGCCAGGGGGAAGGGATAGTTAGGGAGTTTGGGATGGTCATGTACACACTGCTGTCTTTAAAACAGATAACCAATTGAATAGTATATGGAATTCTACTCAATGTTATGTGCCAGCCAGGATGGGAGGGGAATTTGGGGGAAGATGGATGCATGTTTATCTATGGCTGAGTCTCTTCCCTGATCCCCTAAAGTCTCTTCCTGATCCCCTAAAGGAGATCAGTCCTGGGTGTACATTGGAGGGACTAATGTTGAAGCTGAAACTCCAATACTTTGGCCACCTGATGCGGAGAGCTGACTCATTTGAAAAGACCATGATGCTGGGAAACATTGAGGGCAGGAGGAGAAGGGGATGACAGAGGGTGAAATGGTTGGATGGCATCACCGACACAATGGACATGGGTTTGGGTGGACTCCAGGAGTTGGTGATGAACAGGGAGGCCTGGCGTGCTGCGGTTCATGGGGTCACAAAGAGTTGGACACGACTGAGCGACTGAACTGAACTAAACTGAACTTCCCTGTTAACCTGAAACTATCACAACATTGTTAATTGGCTATACCCAATACAAAATTAAAAGTTTAAAGTTTGAAAAAAAAGATTAAAAAATAAACTCCATAGGGTTGTGTAAGAATTAAATGAGATAAAATGTGAAAAAATATTGTAGAAAATTAAATCGTATTTAGTGTCTTCTCAAAAGCAAAAAAATTAATTTCTGCTAGGGAGGTTAAAAAAAGCTGTTTCCACCTGGTCAGACTTTGTATTTGCCCTGCTGGAGCAATTTTAAAATCATATTTTAGCTTTTTTCTCAACAGGGTTGCCACCAGAACACAGGTGTCATGAAAACCACTGCTAAATCTAAGCCACAATGGGAAAGGAGAAGACTCATATCAATATCATTGTGTTGTTTGGACATGTGGATGTGGCAAGTCTACCACTACTGGCCATCTGATCTGCAAATGTAGTGGGATTGAACACAGAACCACTGAACACCACAAGAAACCTCCTTTGAGGAGGCAGCTAAAATGGGAAAGGGCCCCTTCAAGTATGCCTGGCTCTTGGACAAACTGAAAGATGAGCATGAGTGTGGTGTCACCATTGGTATCTCCCTGTAAAGAAATCCAAGACCAGCAAGTACTATATGACCATAATTGATGTCCCAGGACACAGAGACTTTACCAAAAATACGATTACAGGCATATATCAGGCTGGCTATGCTGTTCTGATTGTTGTCACTGGTGTTGGTGAATTTGAAACAGGTGTCTCCAAGAAGGGGTGATCAAAGAGTAAGCTAACTAGCAACTAACGGTTAGCATTAACAGAATGGATTCCACTGAGCCACTCTACAGCCAGAAAATCTATGAAGGGCTTAAGGAAGTCAACACCTATGTTAAGAAAGTTGAATCCAACCCTGACATAGTAGCATTGGTGCCAATTTCTAGATGGAATGGTGGCAACATGCTGCAGCCAAGCTCTAACCTGCCTTGTTTCAAGGGATGGAAAGTCACTCATAAAGACGGCAATGCCAGTGGAACCATGCTGCTTGAAGCTCTGAATTACATCCTGGCCACCAGTTATCCAACTGACAAGCCCTTGCATCCATCCCTCCAGTTCATTTCAGTTCAGTTGCTCAGTTGTGTCCGATTCTTTGCGACCGCATGGACTACAGCACACCAAGCTTCCCTGTCCATCACCAACTCCCAGAGTTTACTCAAATTCATGTCCAGTGAGTCAGTGATGCTATCCAACCATCTCATCCTCTATTGTCCCCTTCTCCTCCCGCCTTCAATCTTTCCCAGAATCAGGGTCTTTTCAAATGAGTTAGCTTTTCGCATCAGGTGGCCAAAGTAGTGGAGTTTCAGCTTCAGCATCAGTCCTTCCAATGAATACCCAGGACTGATCTCCTTTAGGATGGACTGGTTGGATTTCCTTGCAGTCCAAGGGACTCTCAAGAGTCTTCACCAACACCACAGTTCAAAAGCATCAGTTCTTTGGCACTCAGCTTTCTTTACGGTCCAACTCTCACATCCATACATGACTACTGGAAAAACTATAGCTTTGACTATAGGCACTGTTGTTGGCAAATTAATGTCTCTGCTTTTTAGTATGCTGTCTAGGTTGGTCATAGCTTTTCTTCCAAGGAGCAAGCATCTTTTAATTTAATGGCTGCAGTCACCATCTGCAGTGATTTTGGAGCCCAAAAAGATAAAGTCTCTCTCTGTTTCCACTGTTTCCCCATCTATTTTTCATGGGACCAGATGCCATGATCTTAGTATTCTGAATGTTGACTTTTAAGCCAACTTTTTCACTCTCCCCTTTCACTTTCATCAAGAGGCTCTTTAGTTCTTTTTCACTTTCTGGCATAGGGTGGTATCATCTGCATATCTGAGGTTATTGACATTTCTCCCGGAAATCTTGATTCCAGCTCTGGGTTTCTCATGATATATTCTGCATATAAGTTAAATAAGCAGGGTGACAATATATAGCCTTGACGTACTCCTTTTTCCTCTTTGGAACCAGTCTATTGTTCCATGTCCAGTTCTAACTGTTCTATGCTTCCTGACCTGCATACAGATTTCTCAAGACGCAGGTCAAGTGATCTGGTATTCCCATCTCTTGAACAATTTTCCACAGTTTGTTGTGATCCACAGAATCAAAGGCTTTGGCATTGTCAATAAAGCACAAATAGATGTTTTTCTGGAACTCTCTTGCTTTTTCGATGATCCAGCAGATGTTGGCAATTTGATTTTTGGTTCCTCTGCCTTTTCTAAATCCAGCTTGAACATCTGGAAGTTCACCGTTCATGTACTGTTGAAGCCTGGCTTGGAGAAATTTGAGCCTCCAGGAAGGATGTCTACAAAATCGGTGATGTTGGTACCGCCTCTGTGGGTCAAGTGGAGACTGGTGTTCTCAAGCCTGGTATGGTGGTCACCTTTGCTCCAGCATTACAACTGAAGTGAAATCTGTTGAAATGCACCATGAGGTTTTGAGTAAAGCCCTCCTTGGGGTCAATATGAGTTTCCCTATCAAGAACTTGCCTCCCTGGAGAAGGAGATGGCAACCCACTCCAGTACTCTTGCCCTGAAAATCCCACGGACGGAGGAGCTTGGTGCAGGCTACTATCCATGGGGTCGCAAAGAGTCGGGCACAACTGAGCGACTTCACTTTCTCACTTTCACAATTCTCTATATGTCATTTTTTAGTAGCAAAACCAGATCTGAACTGACATGAAATTTAAAGTCTTTATCCCACTTAATAGTAGTATGAACATTCATATTTTCCTGCAGATGTATTAATATATTTGACTACAGAATGCTGACCCAGGGCTATACTTAGATAATATCACTTTCTAAATTCTAAAAAACTAGAAACACATTTGGCTCCAAAGATGTCAGATAAAGAATTGGGTTTTTGTTCATTTGCAGTGAAGTACTGCTGCTGCTGCTAAGTCGCGTCAGTCGTGTCCGACTCTGTGTGACCCCATAAACGGCAGCCCACCAGGCTCCCCCGTCCCTGGGATTCTCCAGGCAAGAACACCGGAGTGGTTTGCCATTTCCTTCTCCAATGCATGAAAGTGAAAAGTGAAAGTGAAGTCGCTCAAGTCGTGCCCGACCCTCAGCGACCCCATGGACTGCAGCCTACCAGGCTCCTCCATCCACAGGATTTTCCAGGCAGGAGTACTGGAGTGGGGTGCCATTGCCTTCTCCAAGTGAAGTACTAGGCAGCCATAAAAAAGAATGAATGAGATTTGTATACATGTGCTGCTACAGGATATTCTGTAAGACACATTATTAAGTAAAAAGAAAAATACAGAACAATGTATTGCGTGCTATCATTGTGTTAAAAGGCAGGGAGTGGAGGTTAGGGCAGAGAGGATAGATAGAATATTTCTGGAAGGACAGAAATTGATTACAATTGTTGTCTCTTGGGAGGGCAACTGGGGGGCTAATGTCAAGAGCATCGTTCCCCTCAATGTATTTAGTGGTTGTTTTTTTTTTTTTTTAATTTCACTTATTTATTTTATTTTTGCCCGTTCTGGGTCTTCATTGCTATGCTATGGTTTTCTCTAGTTGTGGCGATCAGGTGCTAGGCCCTAATTGAGGTGCATGGGCTTCTGATTGCTGTGGCTATTCCTGCTGTGAAGCTGGGGCTCTAGGGCACACAGGCATCAGTAGTTGGGGCACATGGGGGCTCAGTTGCCCTGTGGCATGTGGGATGTTCCCAACCAGGGATCAAACCCTGGTCCACTGCATCGACGGGCAGATTCCTAACCACCAGACCACCAGGAGAGTCCCTGCCACTTAGTATTGATTAGGCAGGTTGATCAGACTCTCTCTGGCCTCTGAGGTGGGAGAAGAAATAACTGGAAGAGAGGAGTATGAAGACAACACCAGGTCCAGGGCCCAGAGGGGAGTGAAGGCGTGTTCATGGTGGCACACAGAAAAGCTGTCCAGAGAGCATGGTCCCTGGAGGCACCCTGAATCCTCACCTCCCTGCTTTGCTGGGTCCCCCTGAGATCCCAGTCTCCTCCTCTGCTTGGCGAACATGAAAGACATCTCTAGTCCTTGTACCACAAGGCTCTGTTAACACCAGGAAGTGCTTGTGTGTGTACATGTGTGTGCAAAGGGAAGGCTTAAGATTTTGTAGGCGCTTGAGTCAAATGACTTCTGCAGTCCTTTACAAAGTGAGCTCAGCAGAGGAGTGTGCTGTCAGGGGCATTTTGCAGAATCTCCCGTCAGCTGCATGAGGAGGCAGTTCGTTATCACAAAGGCTCTCAGAGTGGTTTACAGTGCGGGCCCAGAGCTGCCTGCCTGGGGCGCACAGCCAGGAACCCAGAAGCCTGGACAGCCTACAGTCCGCCTGGAGCAAGGAAGACCCCTTCAGCCCTGAGTGCAATTGTGCTGTCCTCTCCATCCAAGGCCATGGCTGTCTCTGTTAAATTCTAGACACGCTAAGGAATGATCACAATTATGTAGCAACTAACATTTACGGAATGTTTACTATGCACAGTGCTAGACACTTTATCACTGCCTTGATTCTGTATACCAAGTCTCCAAGGTGGGAATTATCAAATGAGGTGAGAAGGGTCAAGAGACTAGGCTAAAGGTCACATGACAAGCATTTGAGCAGAAGCACATTGCGGGCTCCGTTCACAGCGTGGCCTGGGGCCTCCCTGGCTCTGTGTAAGAGCAGGGCATGTCCTGAACACTGTGCTCTTGAGCCCCACAGTGTTTCTGTTGCCATCAGTGTGGGCCCTGGTTAGTAAGGGGTTGATGAATAAATATTTCTTCCTCCTCCTCAAAAAAAAAAAAAGAACTTGCCTGTCAAAGATGTTTGTTGTGGTCATGTGACTGGTGACAGCGAAAAGGACCCATGGATGGAAGCATCTGGCTTCACAGCTCAGGTGATTATTTTGAACCATCCAGGCCAAATCAGTGCTGGATATGCACCTGTGCTGGACTGTCAGTCACATTCTTGCAGGTTTACTGAGCTGAAAGAAGTAATTGATCATCATTCTGAGAAAAATCTGGCAAGTGGCCCCAAATTCTGGAAATCTGGTGATGCTGCTGTCACTGATATAGTTCCTTACAAAAACCCATGTGTATTGAGAGCTTCTCTGACTATCCTCTTCTGGGTCATGTTGCTGTTCATGACATGAGACAGACAGTTGCTGTGGCTGTCACCAGAGTAGCAGACAAGAAGGCAGCTGGAGCTGGCAAGGTTACCAAGTCTTCCCAGAAAGTTCGGAATATTACCCCCAATACCTGCCACCCTCATCTTAATTAATGGTGGAAGAATAGTCTCAGAACTCTTTATCTCAATTGGCCATTTAATAGTAAAAGACTGGTTAATGATAGCAATGCAAAGTATAGCCATCTCTGCTCTGTTTTGGTTTTCAGTTGGGTGAAATATCTTTTCTCATCCCTTCACTTTGAGCCCATGTCTGTCCTTAAAGCTGGGTTTCCCAGGTGCTTCAGTGGTAAGGAATCTGCCTGGTGATGCAGGAGATGCAGGAAAGGCGAGTTTGATCCCTGGGTTGGGAATATCCCCTGGAGTAGGAAATGCCCACCCCCTGAAGTATTCTTGCCTAGGAAAATCCCATGAATAGAGGAGACCGGTGGGCTGCAGTCCATGAGGTTGCAAAGAGTCAGACATGACGGAGCATGCACACACATCCTTAAAGGTGATATGAGTCTCTTGTAGGCAGCATATGTGTGGGTCTTGGATTTTTTTCATCTATCCAGCCACTCTATGCATTTTGATGGAGAATTTAATCCATTTTATTGATAGATGAAGACTTAGTCATCTTATTAATTGACATCTAATTAAATGTCATCTTGGGACTCCCTGGTGAGTGGCTGAGACTCTGCACTCCTAAAGCAGGCGGCCCCAGTTTGATCCCTAGTCAGGGAACTAGATCCCACATGCCGAAACTAAGAGTTCGCATGTAGCAACAAAGATGGAAGGTGCCAGGTTCCACAACTAAGACCTAGGACAGCTTAAATATATATATATTCTCTCTTCCCCCGCTGGTTTTGATGGCAGGGTCAACTCTTTTAAAACATCAATTTCATCACATTTTGTCCTATGCTTAAAAAACACAAAATAAAATCCAAATTCCTTGATTTATTGTGAATAACTCTTTACAGTTGAAAAATTATGTTTTTTTTGCCTCATCTTCTGCCCCTTTCTAGACTATAACTATGCTCTGCTGTGAAAGCTTCAAATACTTATTGAACTTTCATTCGCTAGCATGTAATGTTCCTTCTGCCTCAGATACTCTTTCCCCACTCCTTTACACAGACAAAATGTTTTATTAGTCACTTACAATCCAGCTTGGAAATCTGTTTTTCTGTGAAAGCTTCTCTGGGTAAATTAATCGCCTCTGTGTTCCTTAACATTTTGTATATGCCTCTGCTTTTGTCCTTACAGATGGTATTGCATCAGTTTATCCCATTTTCTCTCACTGAACTAGGAATCCTTCAAAAGCAGATCTTACCCATCTTTTTAAAAAAATATTTATGTATTTATTTGGCTAGGTCTGGTCTTAGTTGTGACATGTGGAATCTTTAGTTGTGGCATCTGGAATCTAGTTCCCTGATCAGGGGTCGATCCAGGTTCCCTGCATTGGGAGCACCAGAGTCTTAGCCACTGGACCACCAGGTAAGTCCTTTATCCATCTTTTTAAGCCCAATGTCTGTCTGCATATAGAAGGTTCCAAGTAAAAGTTTATTGAGTTGAATTTATCTGGGTGCATCTAAGCAAAACCAATTTGAAAAGAAACGGGAAGAAGTTTTCTAGCAGGAGATAGACACTGTAAACAAAGCAGCCTATGAGAATGCACTACTGGGACCTAGCAAAGCAATCGATTTTATCTTATTCATTATTTATGAATTGCTTCAAAAAGACTTTGAGGCAGCTATTTTTAAGTGTTTGACACTGTTGTCTCCAAAGGCAGTACAATGGGTTTATCTGAGCAGAACATATGTTGCTAAAAAGAAAGTGAATACTCTAGCACATTATACATGTGTGCTAAGTCACTTCAGTCATGTCTGACTCTTTGCAACCCTATGGACTGTAGCCCTCTGGCTCCTCTTTCCATGGGACTCTCCAGGCAATAATATTGGAGTGGGTTGCCATGCCCTCCTCCAGAGGATCTTCCCAACCCAGGGATTGAACCTGCATCTCTTATGTCTCCTGCATTGGCAGATTAGTTCTTTACCACTAGCAACCCACTCCAGTGCTCTTGCCTGGAGAATCCCAGGGATGGGGGACCCTGGTGGGCTGCCATCTATGGGGTCGCACAGAGTCGAACATGACTGAAGCGACTTAGCAGCAGCAGCAGCACCACCTGAGTAGCCCCTGAAAGTGAAAGTGAAGTCGCTCAGTTGTGTCCGACTCTTTTCGACCCCATAGACTATAGTCTATCAGGCTTTTCTGTCCATGGGATTTTCTAGGCAATAGTATTGGAGGGAGTTGCCATTTCCTTCTCCAGGGGATCTTCCCGACCCAGGAATCGGACCCGGGTCTCCCTCATTGTAAACAGACGCTTTACTGTCTGAGTAGCCCCTAGCACCAGAGAAGGTGATGGCACCCCACTCCAGTACTCTTGCCTGGAAAATCCCATAGCACACTGCTGCTAAGTCACTTCAGTCGTGTCCGACTCTTTGACCCCATGGACTGCAGCCTACCAGGCTCCTCTGTCCATGGGATCTTCCAGGCAAGAGTACTGGAGTGGGGTGCCATTGCCTTCTCCATCAGCAGCCCCTAGTACATTATAAATAAATCATTTCACATTAAAAAGTCCGTGGATTGTAACTTTCCTAGAGGCAGAAGCCATGTGTATAAAATTTACTTTTTATGTAGCACCTAGCTACACAAACTCTTAAATGATTTTTGGTACAACAGTGATTTTGATCATCTGTGACTGAATCTAGTCATTTGCAATGAAGAAGGGGAGGTGGCAATTATCCATTTTTATTGCTTAGTATGAATAAATAAGCCAGATAAATCATATTCCTCTCAGAACTCCCCCCTCCAAAAATACTTTTTAGCAACGTTATTATTCTAATGTCTGTCTTTTTCACACAAATTAGGTAGCCAAAAGAGTTTCACTTCATTTCACTTTGTAATTTCAAAAATTAATGAGGATGGTGATAATGTTTTAAAAATTCAATTGCATTATTGTTGCTGGTTTGTTTGTTCTTTTTCACACTAGTGGTGATGACTACTGTGGTAGTCTCCTGTTTCCCTTAACACTGGCCTAGTACTAATCTAGCTTTGGTCAGTAACAACAGTAATAACAGTAACACAGTTTGAGAAGTTTACCGGTTGAGAACTTATAACCATTCAATAGAATGGTGGGATGAGGTGGGGGTGGGGGCAGATTTTGACCTTTCAGAGCATTTTTGGTTGTTTGTTAATGTTTTCTTTCCCTCTTTTTGAAATTAATACTAGTCTGGTAATACTTTTTCTTACCACTTGGTGATACCTTTTTGTGGTCCAGATGAGTGAGTCAGCACCTCAAGAGGAACCTAAACCTGCTCAGGTATCTGGTCTGCATAGTTTCTAACCATTTAACCATGAGAGGATTTGAGATTCAATTTGGGAAATTGAGATGCAATGTTGTATACTGTCATTGAATTATTTCTCTTTTTAATTGATGTGTTCTCCATTAAGTTTTGACAAAAATGGGGTCAACTAATAGTTGAGTCACAGTGGCCTGCTTCCAGTTGCTTGGTATTCTTGGTATATAACAGGTCTGTTACCGTTTGAATTTTTTAGTACAGCTATTCTATGTGATTTTATTTGGTATGATGTTTACTCATGGGAATTTTTTACATAAAAAAGCTTGCTATGCTAAGCTAAGGCGCTTCAGTCGTGGCCAACTCTGTATGACCCATAGACAGCAGCCCACGAGGCTTCCGCATCCCTGGGATTCTCCAAGCAAGAACACTGGAGTGAGTTGCCATTTCCTTCTCCAATGCAGGAAAGTGAAAGTGAAGATGCTCAGTCATCTCCGACTCTTTGCGACCCCATGGACTGCAGCCTACCATGCTTATCCATCCATGGGATTTTCCAGGCAAGAGTACTGGAGTGGGTTGCCATTGCCTTCTCTGAAAGCTTGCTATGCTAGAGTATAAAACATTAGTTTTATTTCCAGCCCCTATTGAATACCATTTACTAAAACTATGTCCATTTCAGGAAAATGGAAAAGAAGACAAAGAAAGGAACCAGGAAGGAAGTGAAGCAGAAGAGCTTATTCAGGTAGAGTTTTCATGAATAATCAGATGTTAATGCTGGAGAGTAACTGGAGAAATTAATTTTCCTAGGCGAAAAAAAAAATGTGGATACAGTGGAGGTGAGAAATAGATTTAAGGGACTAGATCTGATAGATAGAGTGCCTGATAAACTATGGATGGAGGTTCGTGACATTGTACAGGAGACAGGAATCAAGACCATCCCCATGGAAAAGAAATGCAAAAAGCAAAATGGCTGTCTGGGGAGGCCTTATAAATAGCTGTGAAAAGAAGAGAAGCAAAAAGCAAAGGAGAAAAGGAAAGATATAAGCATCTGAATGCAGAATTCCAAAGAATAGCAAGAAGAGATAAGAAAGCCTTCCTCAGTGATCAATGCAAAGAAATAGAGGAAAACAACAAAATGGGAAAGACTAGAGATCTCTTCAAGAAAATTAGAGATACCAAGGGAACATTTCATGCAAAGATGGGCTCGATATGGACAGAAATGGTATGGACCTAACAGAAGCAGAAGATATTAAGAAGAGGTGGCAAGAATACACAGAAGAACTGTACAAAAAAGATCTTCACGACCAAGATAATCACGATGGTGTGATCACTCACCTAGAGCCCGACATCCTGGAATGTGAAGTCAAGTGGGCCTTAGAAAGCATCACTACGAACAAAGCTAGAGGAGGTGATAGAATTCCAGTTGAGCTATTCCAAATCCTGAAAGATGATGCTGTGAAAGTGCTGCACTCAATATGCCAGCAAATTTGGAAAACTCAGCAGTGGCCACAGGACTGGAAAAGGTCAGTTTTCA
>NW_011495033.1:2891443-2891788 GCF_000754665.1 Bison bison bison | reverse complement strand
TTCAAGCTGGTTTTAGAAAAGGCAGAGGAACCAGAGATCAAATTGCCAACATCTGCTGGATCATCGAAAAAGCAAGAGAGTTCCAGAAAAACATCTATTTCTGCTTTATTGACTATGCCAAACCCTTTGACTGTGTGGATCACAATAAACGTGGAAAATTCTTCAAGAGATGGAAATACCAGACCACCTGACATGCCTCTTGATAAACCTATATGCAGGTCAGGAAGCAACAGTTAGAACTGGACATGAAACAACAGACTGGTTCCAAATAGGAAAAGGAGTACGTCAAGGCCATATATTGTCACCCTGCTTATTTAACTTATATGCAAAGTACATCATGAGAAA
>NW_011495033.1:2889691-2891312 GCF_000754665.1 Bison bison bison | reverse complement strand
AGAGTGAGAAAGTTGGCTTAAAGCTCAACATTCAGAAAACAAAGATCATGGCATGCGGTCCCATCACTTCATGGGAAATAGATGGGAAAACAGTGGAAACAGTGTCAGACTTTATTTTTCTGGGCTCCAAAATCACTGCAGATGGTGACTGCAGCCATGAAATTAAAAGATGCTTACTCCTTGGAAGAAAAGTTATGACCAACCTAGATAGCATATTGAAAAGCTGAGACATTACTTTGCCAACAAAGTTCTGTCTAGTCAAGGCTATGGTTTTTCCAGTGGTCATGTATGGATGTGAGAGTTGGACTGTGAAGAAACCTGAGCGCCAAATAATTGATGCTTTTGAACTGTGGTGTTGGAGAAGACTCTTGAGAGTCCCTTGGACTGCAAGGAGATCCAACCAACCAGTCCATTCTAAAGGAGATCAGCCCTGGGTGTTCTTTAGAAGGAATGATGCCAAACTTGAAACTCCAGTACTTTGGCCACCTCATGCAAAGAGTTGACTCATTGGAAAAGACTGATGCTGGGAGGGATTGGGGGCAGGACGAAATAGGGGACGACAGAGGATGAAATGGCTGGATGGCATCACCGACTCGATGGACGTGAGTTTGAGTGAACTCTGGGAGTTGGTGATGGACAGGAGGCCTGGCATGCTGTGATTCATGGGGTCGCAAATAGTCGGACACAACTGAGTGACTGAACTGGACTGATTCAAAAAGATGAAATGGCAAATGGGAAAAAACAAACACATGTTGATCATTAAGCTGACTCATCTGAGTCAGTTTCAGGAAACTTCCACAGAGAGGTAAATTATTTGTGAAGAGCTATTATGACTTTATAGAAATGGTATGGACCTAACAGAAGCCGAAGATATTAAGAAGAGGTGGCAAGAATACACAGAAGAACTGTACAAAAAAGATCTTCACAACCCAGATAATCACAATGGTGTGATCACTCACCTAGAGCCAGACATCTTGGAATACGAAGTCAAGTGGGCCTTAGGAAGCATCACTACTAACAAAGCTATTGGAGGCGATGGAATTCCAGTTGAGTTATTTCAAATCCTGAAGGATGACGCTCTGAAAGTGCTGCACTCAATATGCCAGCAAATATGGAAAACTCAGCAGTGGCCACAGGGCTGGAAAAGGTCAGTTTTCATTCCAATCCAAAGAAAGGCAATGCCAAAGAATGCTCAAACTACCACACAATTGCACTCATCTCACACACTAGTAAAGTAATGCCCAAAATTCTCCAAGCCAGGCTTCAACAATACATGAACTGTGAACTTCCTAATGTTCAAACTGGTTTTAGAAAAGGCAGAGGAACCAGAGATCAAATTGCCAACATCCGCTGGATCATTGAAAAAGCAAGAGAGTTCCAGAAAAGCATCTATTTCTGCTTTATTGACTATGCCAAAGCCTTTGACTCTGTGGATCACAACAAACTGTGGAAAATTCTTCAAGAGATGGGCATACCAGACCACCTGACCTGCCTCTTGAGAAATCTGTATGCAGGTCAGGAAGCAACAGTTAGAACTGGACATGGAACAACAGACTGGTTCCAAATAGGAAAAGGAGTTCGTCAAGGCTGTATATTGTCACCCTGCTTATTTACCTTATAT
>NW_011495033.1:2889025-2889591 GCF_000754665.1 Bison bison bison | reverse complement strand
TGCCAGAGCCTTTGACCATGTGGACCACAATAAACTAGTGGAGAACTCTGAAAGAGATGGTAATACCAGACCACCTGACCTGCCTCTTGGAAAAATGTATGCAGGTCAGGAAGCAACAGTTAGAACCGGACATGGAACAACAGACTGGTTCCAAATAGGAAAAGGAGTACATCAAGGCTGGAGGAAGCACAAGCTGGAATCAAGATTGCCCTGAGAAATATCAATAACCTCAGATATGCAGATGACACCACCTTTATGTCAGAAAGTGAAGAACTAAAGAGCCTCTTGATGAAAGTGAAAGTGGAGAGTCAAAAAGTTGGCTTAAAGCTCAACATTCAGAACATTAAGATCATGGCATCCGGTCCCATGACTTCATGGCAAATAGATGGGGAAACAGTAGAAACAGAAAGAGACTTTATCTTTTTGGACTCCAAAATCACTGCAGGTGGTGACTGCAGCCATGAAATTAAAAGATGCTTGCTCCTTAGAAGAAAAGCTATGACCAACCTAGACAGCATACTAAAAGCAGAGACATTACTTTGCCAACAAAGGTCCATCTAGTCAAG
>NW_011495033.1:2878372-2888925 GCF_000754665.1 Bison bison bison | reverse complement strand
TCTGCTTTATTGACTATGCCAAAGCCTTTGACTCTGTGGATCACAACAAACTGTGGAAAATTCTTCAAGAGATGGGCATACCAGACCACCTGACCTGCCTCTTGAGAAATCTGTATGCAGGTCAGGAAGCAACAGTTAGAACTGGACATGGAACAACAGACTGGTTCCAAATAGGAAAAGGAGTTCGTCAAGGCTGTATATTGTCACCCTGCTTATTTACCTTATATACAGAGTACATCATGAGAAACCCAAGGCTGGAAGAAGCACAAGCTGGAATCAAGATTGCCGGGAGAAATATCAATAACCTCAGATATGCAGATGACACCACCTTTATGTCAGAAAGTGAAGAACTAAAGAGCCTCTTGATGAAAGTGAAAGTGGAGAGTCAAAAAGTTGGCTTAAAGCTCAACATTCAGAACATTAAGATCATGGCATCCGGTCCCATGACTTCATGGCAAATAGATGGGGAAACAGTAGAAACAGAAAGAGACTTTATCTTTTTGGACTCCAAAATCACTGCAGGTGGTGACTGCAGCCATGAAATTAAAAGATGCTTGCTCCTTAGAAGAAAAGCTATGACCAACCTAGACAGCATACTAAAAGCAGAGACATTACTTTGCCAACAAAGGTCCATCTAGTCAAGGCTATGGTTTTTCCAGTAGTCATGTATGGATGTGAGAGTTGGCCTATAAAGAAAGCTGAGCGCCAAAGGAATTGATGCTTTTGAACTGTGATGTTGGAGAAGACTCTTGAGAGGTCTCTTAGACTGCAAGGAGATCCAACCAGTCCATCCTAAAAGAGATCAGTCGTGAGTGTTCATTGGAAGGATTCATGTTGAAGCTGAAACTCCAATACTTTGGCCACCTGATGTGAAGAGCTGACTCATTTGAAAAGACCATGATGCGGGGAAAGATTGAAGGCGGGAGGAAAAGGGGATGACAGAGGATGAGATGGTTGGATGCCATCACCGACTCAATGAAAATGAGTTTGGGTAAACTCCGGGAGTTGGTGATGGACAGGAAGGCCTGGCGTGCTGCAGTCCATGGGGTTGCAAAGAGCTGGACATGACTGAGTGACTGAACTGAACTGATTATAACTTTATAGATAAAGTTCGCTTTCTAAAATTAGCACTGTTATCCTGCATATGAGAATCACCAGTTATTAGGGGAACTTCACTATCATTCTGAAAATGTAATTTCCAAGTTAATCATTTAAGTAAGTTTGTGTTTAAATAAATAGAAGGCTTCTATGAGGAAAAATATTTTAGAGAAAAGGGGAGGCAAGTGAAAATAGTTATATGGATTCACCATGAAGTTGACTAATGTGAGTCTTAAAATATTCTATACCTTTTAAAAGTATATCAGGGAGTTCCCTGGTGGTCCAGTGGTTAAGAATCTGCATTGCAATGCAGGGGACTCGGGTTTGATCCCTGTTTGGAAATCTAAGATCCTATGTGCCTTGGAGCAACCAAGCCGGAGCGCCATAACTAGAGCACCCACGTGCTGCAACTACCGAGCCCATGTGCCACAACTGCAGAGTCCATGTGCCCATAAAGAAAGATTGCACATGACACAGTAAAGATTCCACACGCTTTGACTAAGACCAGCATAAATAAATATTCTAAATTAACTTCTAAAAAAGTGTATCAGCATGAGTACAAAAAGCTATTTTACCACCATTTATTCATAAAGCTAAAGTTTACTTTCCTTAATGAAGATGAAAATGTTTTTCTCTCCACCACAAACTTAGAAAGTGATTCTAATAGTCAAAGAAAACAGCCGCATTTTCAAAGGTTCAGAGGTTCGATTTCACTCCGTTGTGGTCTCAAATTTTGTTTTTAGAAACATAATTTCTAATTAATCCTTGTATAATTCAAGGATTAATGTACATCTGGAATAATAATCTTAGCATGTTTCTTTGTTAGCCGTAGGAAGATATGATGACGTGGTGAACCAATGAATGAAGCCAATAGACTGTGATTACTGCTTTGCTTCTAATACAGAGCATTAAATCCTAGGAAAATCAAGGAGGAATATTTGGTAACTTTTACAAGGAATTTATCTGCATTCTTTCATTGGGAGAGCTGATGCAACTTTGATGAAAAGCAATTTATTTTTTAACTGGTGTTTCTTTTCTCCTTTCAGTCTTCACAGAGTATATCAGACAGTTCGGCATTAGGGACCCACAGCAATGTGATAGGAGCAGCAGCAAACAAAAAATCCCAAGGTAGAGAACTACCTTTTCTCCTACACACTAGAATGTAAAACTATTGTGAAGTTTTCATTGGGGATGGATTCTTCAAGATTTTGCCTTTCAAAAATATAATACCAGGAATGAATATATACACACATACTTTTGTTATTGTTCAGTTGCTCAGCTGTATCCGACTCTTTGCAACCCCATGGACTGCAGCACGCCAGGGTTCTCTGTCCTTTACCATCTACCAAAGCTGGCTCAAACTCATATCCATTGAGTCAGTGATGTTGTCCAACCATCTCATCTTCTGTTGTCCCCTTCTCCTCCTGCCTTCAATCTTTCCCAGCATCAGGGTCTTTTCTAATGAGTCAGCTCTTCGAATCAGGTGGCCAAAAGTACTTGAGCTTCAGTTTCAGAGTCAGTCCTTCTAATGAATATTCAGGGTTGATTTCCTTTAGGATTGACTGGTTTGATCTCCTTGCAGTCTGATGGACTCTTAAGAGTCTTCTCCAACCCACAATTCAAAAGCATCAATTCTTCAGCATTTTGCCTTCTTTATGGTCCAACTCTCACATCCATACATGACTACTGGAAAAATCGTAGCTTTGACTATATGGACCTTTGTCAGCAAAGTAATGTCTCTGCTTTTTAATACGCTGTCTAGATTTGTCATAGCTTTTCTTCCAAGGAGCAAGTGTCTTTTATATACATACATATATATGTGTGTGTGTGTGTGTGTGTATATATTTTTTTTTTTTTTTTTTTTTACTATGGCGTGTGACGTGTGGAATCTTAGTTCCCTGACCAAGGATAAAACCCAAGCCCTCTGCAGTGGAAACACCGAGTCTTAACCACTGGACCACCAGGGAAGTTCACCCAGGGGTATTTTAAATGCAATTTGGGAAATAGTCAATGTGGGAGACCTGGGTTCGATCCCTGGGTTGGGAAGATACCTTGGCAAAGGGAACAGCTACCCACTCCAGTATTCTGTCCTGGAGACTGTATGTCCATGGGGTTGCAAAGAGTCAGACACGACTGAGTGACTTTCACTTTGAAATATATTCCCTTCAGACCTACTGTACAGCACATGGAACTTCCAGCACATGGAACACTACTCAATGTTATGTGGCAGCCTGGATGGGAAGGCAGTTTGGGGGAGAATGGATACATGTATATGTTTGGCTGAGTCTCATTACTGCCCACCTGAAACTATCACAAGGTTGTTAATTGGCTATACCCCAATACAAAATAAAAAGTTTAAAGAAAAAAATATATTCCCTTTACTTTCTATTGACACTTTTGAAGCAACTTTATTAATCTTGTACTTAAAGAGAAAATTTACCTAAGAGTGGACTGACACAGCAGACAACCCATAAATACAGAAATCTAGTGATTCGACCTGCCTGTTGTTTTTCTGTTTCTTCTTTTTACTTCTGTACTTGACAACACATTTGTTCTGTTTGACTTTTAGCCCAATCCTTAATCCAAATTCTACATGATTATGCAGGTTGAAAATTTATATGATCAAAAGGCAACAACTAAATAGGCAAGATAGTCATCCCTTTTACTACTGTTCTTCTAATTTTAGATACTTAGTGAAATCCTATACTACATAAATTTTTCACAATATTTAAAATTTAACAATTTATATTTTAGTTAATTGAAATTCTTTCGAACTTAGTTTCCAACTATCAAGTGTTTAATATGTGCTAGGCTGAACTATAATAATAATTATTAAAGCATTTTCTAAACTATAACTTTCTATATAGATGCTAGCTATACCTTATAGATGCTTACTCTTCTCAAAGTATTTTTCTGTGTTTTAAACCAATTAAAAGAATTATTTACTATTTCTTATTAGTTCATATTATAATACATATGCATGAAGAATCAAACTATTCAGCATTTATTTTGCCTTTATTGTAAACTTTCACAGTCCCTAACTTTAAAAAAGTTTCTTGGCAAGTCCTTCCCTCCCTGCCCCCCACCACCAGTTTCCTGATTTTGCTTCCTCCTCACTCCCTCCTTCCACCACCACTACCCCATAAATCCCTTTGCTTTTACCATACTCACATGGACCAGCTTTATAAATAAACTCTTTCATTTTAAACTTGCTAAACAGAATTGTGATCTTGGTAATTTCCTATAAATTTAATTAGATGTTCACTTTAATCAGTTTATGGCCAAATCTGTACATGCAAGTCACATGTGTATTCCATTCTTTAATTTATTGCCTCTCTAGAAAACATGTCAAGAGTTTATGGTCTTTCCTATTCTCATACTTTGAATTTGTTACTGCTTTATAATGTATGATAGAGGGAAATGTATTGTTTGAGTAAGTCTGTTCATCCCAGTATATGATATACATTGAAAATATTGCAGTTGCTTGTTGCAATATCAAATGCAATACAATGTATTTATTTATTCAGTCATCAGTCACTATTAATTTTAATATTCTAAATCTCCCTTTGTAAATATGTATGTGTTTGTGTATGTGTATGTGTGTGTGTAATAAGTGGGAAGAGGAACTGTTATTCCAATTTCAACACATCAAAATAAGTGTCTTTATCTTTGTTGTATGCTGTGCTGTGCTTAGTTGTCTGATTCTTCGTGACCCTGTGGACTGTAGCCCTCCACGCTCCTCTGTCCATGGGATTCTCCGGGCAAGAATACTGGACTGGGTTGCCATGCCCTCCTCCAGGGGATCTTCCCAACCCAGGGATCAAACCTGTGTCTCCTGTGGCTCTGCACTGCAGGCATATTCTTTACCACTGAGCCACCAGGGAAGCCCATCCTTGTTATATACTTATCAAAATTAAAATGATGTTATTTTTCCAGGAAGCTCCTAGAATACACTCAAATACTTATCTTTGCATAGAAAATATTGTGTCTAAATGTATCATGTGAGTTCCTCGTTTCTTTCCCTGGTTATTACATTTTTCAAGCTATGAGCTGAACTTGTGTTTTGAGAAATTTTATTTCTTTTTCTATTGATTTGCTCAGCTTTATTCTTATTACACAGCCCTAAGTTTTAAAAAATTCTGCAGGAAAATACCTTTTCCTATAGCTATTGAATTTTAATGTCAATAGTTTTAATAGTGCTTCTTTTCCTCCTCTCACAGTAGTTTTTCTATATTATGTCAAATGTTAAGAAATCCTGACAGATCAAGCCAGCTGAGCTTCAGACAGGACCTGTGTTTTAAGAGAACACGGCACATATGTTGAGTAGCCCTGCTGGGTCAATTTTCACCAATTCAATCAGCGGCCAGTCCCTCTAAGGTTGTATGCCTTCTGTGAAGAAAGAGTCTGCTAGAGCTTATTATAATGTGAATTATAATTCATTCCTATTTGCGTTCTTAAATAGAGTTGTGCTGAGGCCATGCCCAGCAGTGGGCCAGGTACTGAGTGCAGAAAATGATGAAAGTCATTTATAAAAATCATTGGACCTTTCAGAATATGAATAAGAAATTTTTTTGTGTTTCTACTTCTTTAATTGAAAGCATTTGTGCCTGTAGTGCCTGAATAGGACTTTGTATGTTATAAGGTGGGTTAATACAGAGTGAAGATGTGCATGTTGGGTAAGTATTTGAAAAGCTCTTAATTCCATAGAAGCTTAGAAAGTCCTGAAAAAGAATTTCAGTGCTTAGCATAGTGCCTGGCACTATGACATCAATAATTACTTATTGAGTGAATATGTAAACGAATCAATCTATCTGTAAAAGATTTAGGACTATATAGGCATAGGCTCGAAGAAGGCAATGGCACCCCACTCCAGTACTCTTGCCTGGAAAATCCCATGGATGGAGGAGCCTGGTAGGCTGCAGTCCATGGGGTCGCTAAGGGTCGGACACGACTGAGCGTCTTCACTTTCACTTTTCACTTTCATGCATTGGAGAAGGAAATGGCAACCCACTCCAGTGTTCTTGCCTGGAGAATCCCAGGGATGGGGGAGCCTGGTGGGCTGCAGTCTATGGGGTTGCACAGAGTCGGACACGACTGAAGTGATTTAGCAGCAAGCATAGGCTAAAAAACCCAGTATTTGCTTGAAATTGTATTCAGTTAAACTCCTTAATTAATTTTCCATTGGGGCAGTGCCGTAATTTATGAATTCAGAGATCACCCAATCAAAGGACTGCTACTGATAGGCTTATTCAGAATCCTGATTTACTGACCCTGCTATTGGTGTGTCTCCTTTTGTTTTCTTGGTATTATCGCTCTAAGAGAGAAGTGTTTGACCAGAGTTGTAACCAAACACCATCTACTTCCATTCTGTGTGTTGGTGGGGAGAGAGCAAGCACTAGGATTATTGCTTGCTGCTAAGTCACTTCAGTCGTGTCGAACTCTGTCACACCATAGGGAGCAGCCCACTAGGCTACTCTGTCCCTGGGATTCTCCAGGCAAGAATATTGGAGTGGGTTGCCATTTCCTTCTCCAATGCATGAAAGAGAAAAGTGAAAATAAAGTCGCTCAGTCGAGCCCGACTCTTAGGGACCCCATGGACTGCAGCCTGCCAGGCTCCTCTGTCCATGGGATTTTCCAGGCAAGAGTACTGGAGTGGGTTGCCATTGCCTTCTCCGGAGGATTATTGCTTAGCAACCTGTAATACCAAGCACACTAGAGGAGCACTAGCAGTCTGCAGCAAAGATAAGAGAATGCCCTTGTTCATTTGTAAGTTTACTAATGAGCCAGATATTAAGATGGCTAGATATTAAGTTGCTATACATCTGGAGGAGGGATATCTGCCTTGGGTTATGCTGGAGAGGTTAAAAGGAAAGAGAGACGGCATTTTTAAAATTTAAGTTATGTAAGATAGATTTCTACTGCTCAAATTGAAATTTTAATAATACATCCTTCTTTAAACTCTTCTTCTTGTAGTTTCTGTGATTCTAATGTATCCTGGTTTCCTCCCAACTCCCTAGTCACTCTCAGACTCCTGTGTAAATGTACTTTATCTGCCTATTCTTCTAAAATGTTGCACAAAATTCCTTTTATGGTCCTCTTCTCACTCTAGACAGAGTGAGCTCATCCAATAATAATAATAGTAATAATGACTATAAATGCTTCAGGATATATGTGTTATATATATAATTTCATATATGTATATGTATAATTTTCTCATCATGATTATCCTACAAAGTATAATTATATTCCCATCTTGTAGAAATAGAGTCTAAGTTTATAAGCTTATTCTATAAGGAACTACTATATGTTAGAGCTGAAATTTGAACCCTGATACCTCTTATTCCAATGCCTATAATATTTTTTAACACAGTGTTTATTCATTCATCAAATACTTGAGTACTTACTATGTTTCTGACACTGTTCTAACCCCTGCTAACTAAGAATTCAGTAGTAACCAACACGGACAACATATCTTCATTAATGAGTCTTAATTTCGAAAGGTGGGTTAAAAAAAGATTATTCTTCCTAAAAGATCTATGGGTTTAGCCAGTGTCATAAGGCAAATAAGGAATATAAAAATTATAAAAGTTATCAAGGAAAAAATAGAAATTTCTTTTTAGCAGATGAACAAAGCAATCAATATAAGTTTATCAAGGTTTCTGGATACAAAGTCAATATACAAAAACAATTATATTTCTATTGTATATTAGCAACAAACAATGAAAATTTTAAGATCCAATTTTAATGTCTTACAACCCCCTAAATATCTCAAAGTAAGTCTAACCAAAAATGAACAAAACCTCTACACTGAAACTATAAAGCATAATTAAAAGAAATTAAAGATGACCTAAATAAATGAAAACATATACCTTATTCATGAATTAGAAGGGTTAATGTTGTTAAGATAGTAGTGCTTTTTCAACTGACCTCTAGCTTCACTGTAATTCTAATAAAAACTTATGCAGGGTTCTGTATGTGTGTCTGTGTGTTTATAAAATGACAATTTGATTCTAAAATTTATGTAGAGGTGCAAAAGACCCAGAAAAGCCAAGGAAATCTTGAACAACACAGCTAGAGGATTTATATTTCTAAATATCAAGATTTATAGTTAAGTAACAAAAATTAGGACAGTATGACATTGGCATAAAAATAGACAAGCCAATGGAACAGAGTCCAGTTGAAAATCCTGTATTGAAAACAAGAATGATGCCAAAATGGAAAATATGTATTTTTGAGTTCTACCTCACCCCACACATGAAAACAAATTCTGCATGTATTATAGATGTAAATGTGAATGATAAAACAGTAAATAATTTTAGAAGAACACAGGAGAATATTATCACAATTTGGGGGTAGACAAAGATTTCTTAAAACACAAAAGATGCTGACTATAAAATAAATAAATGAAGAATGAACACATTAAAATTAAGAATTTTATTTTTGTTCATTAGAAAACACCATTAAGAGAGTGAAAAGCCAAGCAAAATATGAGAAAAGATACTTACAATACCTGTGTTCATCAAAGGTTTTTAACTATATAGAGAACCCCTACAAATCAGTAAGACAGACAATCCAATGGAAAAATGGACAATAGCTTTGAACAAATACTTTATCAGAGAAGATATTCAAATGCCTGTAAAGAGAGGGAAATGTGTTCTAGTTCATTTGTCACCAGGGAAATGCAAATTAAAATCATAAGATAAACTATATGTTCTGCAGAATAACTGAACTAAAAGACAATGCCAAGTTGGCAAGGATATGGAATACAAGAATTTTCATACATTGATGGTAGGAACGTAAATTGGTACAACTTCAGAAAACTGTTTGGCACTATTTCTAAGGTGAATATATATATACCCTATGATCAGCATTTATACTTCTAGGTACATACCAAGATAAATGAATGTATATGTCTACCAAAAGACATGTAGAGGATTGATCATGGCAGCTTTTTTGTAATAATCAAATCTGGAAAGTATTCAAATATTCTATCAACAGTAGAATGAATAGAAAAAACTGTAGCATGTTCACATAATGTAATACTATGAAGCTACTGCCAGGCAACGTGGATAAAAGTAGTTAAGTTATTGAGCAAAAAAAGGTACTATTAATAGAGCACATGTTGTATGATTCCATCAATATGAAGTTCAAAAACAGATAGTATTAATCCATAATGTTGAGAGTCAAGGGAATGTGACCAGACAGAGGGAGGAACGGGAAAAGGCCTAGAAGGAGAGGAGGAAAGAAAGAGATAGGAAGAGAGGAAGGAAGGAAGGGGAAAAGCAAGGAAGAGAAGGGAAGGGAATGGAAGGAGGGAGGGAAGGAGGAAGGAAAGTTAGTGTTAACCTTTGAAGGAACGTTGTGATTGAAAAGGTAGCATGAGAGGGATTCTGAAGTCTTGGTGAGGCTCTTTTATCTTTTTTTAAAATATGGTAAAATATAGACAATGTTTATCACTTTAACTATCTGTAAGTATGCAATTCAGTGACATTAAATGTATTCACAAAGTTGATTCACAAATCATCCCCATCCCTACTCAAGACTCTTTCATCATCCCTAACAAAAACTCTGTACCCATTAAACAGTATTTCCCCCTTCCCCTCTCCCTTCACCCCACTGTGATTTCTATTCTACCTTCTGTCTATGAATTTAGCTACCTCATGTAAGTGGAACCATATAATATTTGTCCTGTGTCTGGCATATTGCACTAAACATAATGTTTTCAAAGTCCATCCATGTTGTTCAGTTCAGTTCAGTCGCTCAGTCATGTCTGACTCTGCGACCCCATGAATTGCAGCACGCCAGGCCTGCCTGTCCATCACCAACTCCCGGAGTCCACCCAAACCCACGTCCATTGAGTCGGGGATGCCATCCAACCATCTCATCCTCTGTTGTCCCCTTCTCCTCCTGCCCTCAATCATTCCCAGCATCAGGGTCTTTTCTAATGAGTCAGCTCTTTGCATTAGGTGGCCAAAGTATTGGAGTTTCAGTTACATATATCAAAATTTCATTTTTCTATGGATGAATTTCTGTTTTTTAAATAACCATCAATCCTCTACTCTTTTATTTACTTTGCTGTTTTTATCCACTTTGACTTTATCTTGCAGCTTGCTGATTGATTGTTTTCTGACGTTCAAGCCAATGTATTGATGATTTATTGGCAACAACAATCCTTTTTCATTTTCAAGTAATCTCTCTTGCTTTATTGGTTTGTTTAGTTTATTTTTTTTAAATAAGCTTTTATTTTTAGACTACTTGTTAAGTTTACCAAAACAAAAATTGTGAAGGTAATACAGAGAATTCCTCTCTACCCCATATCCAGCGTTCAGATCAGATCAGTCACTCAGTCGTGTCCGACTCTGCGACCCCATGAATTGCAGCACGCAAGGCCTCCCTGTCCATCACCAACTCCCTGAGTTCACTGAGACTCACGTCCATCGAGTCAGTGATGCCAT
>NW_011495033.1:2875669-2878005 GCF_000754665.1 Bison bison bison | reverse complement strand
CTGACACTGTTTCCACTGTTTCCCCATCTATTTCCCATGAAGTGATGGGACCGGATGCCATGATCTTTGTTTTCTGAATGTTGAGCTTTAAGCCAACTTTTTGACTCTCCACTTTCACTTTCATCAAGAGGCTTTTGAGTTCCTCGTCACTTTCTGCTATAAGGGTGGTGTCATCTGCATATCTGAGGTTATTGATATTTCTCCTGGCAATCTTGATTCCAGCTTGTGTGTCTTCCAGTCCAGCGTTTCTTATGATGTACTCTGCATATAAGTTAAATAAGCAGGGTGACAATATACAGCCTTGACGAACTCCTTTTCCTATTTGGAACCAGTCTGTTGTTCCATGTCCAGTTCCATGTCACAGTTGTTGCTTCCTGACCTGCATATAATTTCTCAAGAGGCAGATCAGATGGTCTGGTATTCCCATCTCTTTCAGAATTTTCCACAGTTTGTTGTGATCCACACAGTCAAAGGGTTTGGCATAGTCAATAAAGCAGAAATAGATGCTTTTCTGGAACTCTCTTGCTTTTTCGATGATCCAGCAGATGTTGGCAATTTGATCTCTGGTTCCTCTGCCTTTTCTAAAACCAGCTTGAACATCTGGAAGTTCATGGTTCACATATTGCTGAAGCCTGGCTTGGAGAATTTTGAGCATTACTTTACTAGTGTGTGAGATGAGTGCAATTGTGCGGCAGTTTGAGCATTCTTTGGCATTACCTTTCTTTGGGATTGGAATGAAAACTGACCTTTTCCAGTCCTGTGGCCACTGCTGAGTTTTCCAAATTTGCTGGCATATTGAGTGCAGCACTTTCACAGCATCATCTTTCAGGATTTGGAATAGCTCAACTGGAATTCCATCACCTCCACTAGCTTTGTTCATAGTGATGCTTTCTAAGGCCCACTTGACTTCACATTCCAGGATGTCTGGCTCTAGGTCAGTGATCACACCATCGTGATTATCTGGGTCGTGAAGATCTTTTTTGTACAGTTCTTCTTGTATTCTTGCCATCTCTTCTTAATATCTTCTGCTTCTGTTAGGTCCATACCATTTCTGTCCTTTATCAAGCCCATCTTTGCATGAAATGTTCCTTTAGTATCTCTGATTTTCTTGAAGAGATCCCTAGTCTTTCCCATTCTGTTGTTTTCCTCTATTTCTTTGCATTGATCGCTGAAGAAGGCTTTCTTATCTCTTCTTGCTATTCTTTGGAACTCTGCATTCAGATGCTTATATCTTTCCTTTTCTCCTTTGCTTTTCGCTTCTCTTCTTTTCACAGCTATTTGTAAGGCCTCCCCAGACAGCCATTTTGCTTTTTTGCATTTCTTTTCTATGGGAATGGTCTTGATCCCTGTCTCCTGTACAATGTCACGAACCTCCATCCATAGTTCATCAGGCACTCTATCTATCAGATCTAGGCCCTTAAATCTATTTCTTACTTCCACTGTATAATCATAAGGGATTTGATTTAGGTCATACCTGAATGGTCTAGTGGTTTTCCCTACTTTCTTCAATTTCAGTCTGAATTTGGCAATAAGGAGGTCATGGTCTGAGCCACAGTCAGCTCCTGGTCTTGTTTTTGCTGACTGTATAGAGCTTCTCTATCTTTGGCTGCAAAGAATATAATCAATCTGATTTTGGTGTTGACCATCTGATGATGTCCATGTATAGAGTCTTCTCTTGTGTTGTTGCAAGAGGGTATTTGTTATGACCAGTGCATTTTCTTGGCAAAACTCTATTAGTCTTTGCCCTCCTTCATTCCGTATTCCAAGGCCAAATTAGCCCGTTACTCCAGGTGTTTCTTGACTTCCTACTTTTGCATTCCAGTCCCCTATAATGAAAAGGACAATCTTTTTTGGGTGTTAGTTCTAAAAGGTCTTGTAGGTCTTCATAGAACCGTTCAACTTCAGCTTCTTCAGCGTTACTGGTTGGGGCATAGACTTGGATTACTGTGATATTGAATGGTTTGCCTTGGAAACAAACAGAGATCATTCTGTCGTTTTTGAGATTGCATCCAAGTACTGCATTTTGGACTCTTTTGTTGACCATGATGGCCACTCCATTTCTTCTGAGGGATTCCTGCCCGCAGTAGTAGATATAATGGTCATCTGAGTTAAATTCATCCATTCCAGTCCATTTCAGTTTGCTGATTCCTAGAAGGTCGACATTAACTCTTGCCATCTCTTGTTTGACCACTTACAATTTGCCTTGATTCATGGACCTGACATTCCAGGTTCCTATGCAATATTGCTCTTTACAGCATCGGACCTTGCTTCTATCACCAGTCACATCCACAGCTGGGTATTGTTTTTGCTTTGGCCCCATCCCTTCATTCTTTCTG
>NW_011495033.1:2872917-2875569 GCF_000754665.1 Bison bison bison | reverse complement strand
CAGTAGCATATTGGGCACCTACTGACCTGGGGAGTTTCTCTTTCAGTGTCCTATCATTTTGCCTTTTCATACTGTTCATGGGGTTCTCAAGGCAAGAACACTGAAGTGGTTTGCCATTCCCTTCTCCAGTGGACCACATTCTGTCAGATCTCTCCACCATGACCCGCCCATCTTGGGTTGCCCCACAGGCATGGCTTAGTTTCATTGAGTTAGACAAGGCCGTGGTCCTAGTGTGATTAGACTAGTTAGAAAACACAGACTAGTTTTCTGTGAGTATGGTTTCAGTGTGTTTGCCCTCTGATGCCCTCTTGCAACACCTACTGTCTTACTTGGGTTTCTCTTACCTTGGGCGTGGGATATTTCTTCACGGCTGCTCCAGCAAAGTGCAGCCATTGCTCCTTACCTTGGACGAGGGGTATCTCCTCACCGCCGCTATTATTAATATCTTATGTTAGCATGGCATATTTGTCACTATCAAGGAGCCAGTATTGATACATTATAACTAAGATCCATATGTTATTCAGATTTCCTTAGTTTTACCTGGTGTTCTTTTACTGCTCCAGGAAACCTCTCTAGGATACAAAATTTAGTTGTCATGTCCCTTTAGACTTTTCTTTGCTCTAACGGTTTATCAGATTTCCTTGTTTTTTATGACCTTGACAGTGTTAGAGAAAAATACCATCAGGTATTTTTGCAGAGTGGCCCTAATCGGGATTTGTCTGATTTTTTTTAAAATTCATAATGTGACTGAGATTATTGGTTTTTGGAGAAAGGTTACAGAGAAAAATTGCTATTGCCATTTCATGCTATCAAGTGTATCATATATGCCATCAGCACAGCTCATTTGTCACAATTAATGAACCAATGTTGACTTTTCATTGTTGATATTAGCCTTGAGATCGTCTGACTGAGATAGCAGTTGTCATGTTTCTCCACTGTAAAGTTATTCTTTTTCCTCTGTTTCTTTATTTCCCCTATTTCTAACTGTGCTCTTTGAGAAGTCACTATGCACAGCCCACACTTTAGGAGAAGAGAATTATGCTCTAGTACCCTGAGGGCAGAGTACATAAGTTATTTGGAATACTTCTGCACAGGAGATATTTCTATTTCCCCCATTTATTTATTTATTTATTGAAGTATTTGTTTATATCAGTATCAGTTCAGTTAGTTCAGTTCAGTCGCTCAGTCGTGTGACCCCATGAATTGCAGCACGCCAGGCCTCCCTGTCCATCACCAACTCCCTGAGTTCACTCAAACTCGTGTCCATCGAGTCAGTGATGCCATCCAGCCATCTCATCCTCTGTCATCCCCTTCTCCTCCTGCCCCCAATCCCTGCCAGCATTAGAGTCTTTTCCAATGAGTCAACTCTTCGGATCAGGTGGTCAAAGTATTGGAGTTTCAGCTTTAGTATCATTCCTTCCAATGAAATCCCAGGGCTGATCTCCTTCAGAATGGACTGGCTGGATCTCCTTGCAGTCCAAGGGACTCTCAAGAGTCTTCTCCAACACCACAGTTCAAAAGCATCAATTCTTCTGCGCTCAGCTTTCTTCACAGTCCAACTCTCACATCCATACATGACCACTGGAAAAACCATAGCCTTGACTAGACGGACCTTTGTTGGCAAAGCAATGTCTCTGCTTTTGAATACGCTACTAGGTTGGTCATAGCTTTCCTTCCAAGGAGTAAGTGTCTTTTAATTTCATGGCTGCAGTCACCATCTGCAGTGATTTTGGAGCCCAGAAAAATAAAGTCTGACACCGTTTCCACTGTTTCCCCATCTATTTCCCATGAAGTGATGGGACCAGATGCCATGATCTTAGTTTTCTGAATAGACATGGATATTTATTTTATACTGGGGTTATAATCCAGTATTACTTTGTTGCTCAAATTGTTCCCTTTTTGGCCTTTGAGAGAGCTTTCAGTTGATTACTGATTCCCTACAGCATGTCCCAATCAATGCAGAGGTTGTTTTGAGCTCTTTACTTTCTGGCACTAGGAGATACTCCAGGCTCTTCTTGAATATTTCTTGCCCTAGTCCTAGAATCAGCCATTTCTTCAATAAGTCATGATTTCTTTCTTTTCTTTTCCTTTTTTCACTGTGCACTACGTGACATGTGGGATCTTAGTTTCCCATCAGGGATGAAACCTGTGCCCCCTGCAGTGGAACCTCGGAGTTTTAACCACTGGACTGTCAGGGAAGTCCCATTTTTTAGTTGGAGAATGATAATAGAAACAAAAGTCTGACCACTAGGTTTCTAAGTTCTCTTAATTTTCAAAAATGATAAAAACTATTATTTCCTGTTTGCATTTGGGAATCCCTGTTTGCTTTTCTGTGGATGACGTTTCTGTTTTCTGTAGCCTGCTGCCTGAGATTTTAGAGGAGGGGTGAGATATGCAGAGAGTGAAGTCTGCTGGAAATTCATTTTCTATGGGTATGGAGGCATTGTCCTGCCTCTCTCACCCAGACCCACTTGTCTCAGCTCAAGGGTGAATGCCTCTGGTGCCTGATGATTAGCTTCAGTGGGGATGAAGATACACAAAAAGATCAATCACTCCCCTGTTACCCATATATACATTCTTTAAGCTTAGGGTGCCTCATCAGTTCAGTTCAGTTCAGTTGCTCAGTCGTGTCCGACTCTTTGCAACCCCATG
>NW_011495033.1:2872379-2872705 GCF_000754665.1 Bison bison bison | reverse complement strand
GCTCAGTCGTGTCCGACTCTTTGCAACCCCATGAACTGCAGCACTCCAGGCCTCCCTGTCCATCACCAACTCCCGGAGTTCACCCAAACTCACGTCCATCGAGTCAGTGATGCCATCCAGCCATCTCATCCTCAGTTGTCCCCTTCTCCTCCTGCCCCCAATCCCTTCCAGCATCAGGGTCTTTTCCAATAAGTCAACTCTTCGCATGGAAGGAAAGTTATGACCAACCTAGATAGGGCATATTATAAAGCAGAGATATTATTTTGCCAACAAAGGTCTGTCTAGTCAAAGCTATGGCTTTTCCAGTAGTCATGTATGTATGTGAG
>NW_011495033.1:2817531-2872279 GCF_000754665.1 Bison bison bison | reverse complement strand
GGACTGCAAGGAGATCAAACCAGTCAATCCTAAAGGAAATCAACCCTGAATATTCATTGGAAGGACTGATGCTGAAACTCCAATACTTTGGCCCTGTGTGAACAACTGACTCCTTGGAAAAGACCCCAATGCTGGGAAAGATTGAAGGCAGGAGGAGAAGGGGATGACAGAGGATGAGATGGTTGGATGGCATCACCGACTCAATGGACATGAGTTTGAGCAAACTCCGGGAGTTGGTGATGGACAGGGACGCCTGCTGTGCTGCAGTCCATGGGGTCACAAAGAGTTGAACACGACTGAGCAACTGGACTGAACTGAATCCCACTTACCTTACATTTTTCAGAGACCTTCAAAATTTCTGACTACTGAAGGCCCTCTTTATTATTCTTAGCATTCTTATGTTCATATTAAAACACACACAGGGACTTCTCTGGTGGTCCACTGGTTAAGAATTCACCTTGCAGTTCAGGGGATGGGGGTTTGACCCCTGGTTGGGAAACTAAGATCCCACATGCCCCCAAGGGGCAACTAAGCCCACGGGCCACAACTAGAGAGTCCATGTGCTGCAAGGAAAGATCCCCCATGCTGCAACTAAGACCCCACGCAGCCAAACAAATGAATATTTAAACCTCCCCCCACACACACCCTATCATTTCTAGAGATTTTGGTAGGAAGGGAATGTAGGTGCCTCTTCTTAGTGAACTATCTTGATGTAAAATGTCCAACTTGAAAGAAGTTGTAAGCATGAGAGTGGGAAGAAATATATTTACATATACAAGTGTGGCAGACTCTCTTCATCACTTACTCAGCAGACATTTTCCCACCTTTCTGTCTGCCAACTGAACCTTAATTTTGTAGGAGATAGAAATCACTTGATATCAGAGAATTATATCTAAATCCTGAAACAAAGGAATAAATTACAGTTGATCAAAACTATTCCCAATTAAGCCCTTTTCCCTTTACCAGCTGTTGGCTTAGGGTGGGCATGTAACCTAATTAGGGCCAATGAAATGTAAAGAAAAGTCTTGGAGTGAAGAGTTTGGGATCTTCCCTTCTTGGGTAACAAAACAGAACCTCCAGAGGAGAAAGCCCCTTTGTTCTCAGTCCTTTTCTACTATAACAAAGTGATGCACTGGGGCCCTCCCTGGCGGTCCAGTAGTTAAGATTTTGCCTCCCAATCCAGGGAGTGCAGGCTCAATCTCTAGTCAGGGAGCTAAAATCCCACATGCCTTGTGGCCAAAAAGCCAAAACATGAAACAGAAGCAATATGTAACAAATTCAATAAAGAGAAAAAAGGAAGAGATGCCTGGAGCTGCAGTAGCTATCTTGTGATCTTGCGGTAGGAGGACAAAAAATAAAGAGCAATAGAAACAGGATAGGTACTTAATGAAAACACTGAGCTGTTGAATGACTGTTGATTAAGAAAACAATAAATGTCCTGATGGTTAAAGTCACTGCTGTCTGATTTTCTGTTACTGTTACTTGTGTTTGAATATGCCATGTAAATTTTTTCTAATAATATTCTAGAGTAATATAGATTAAAAATTACCTCTAATATTTCTTACATTTCACATTTGTTCCCTCAGATTTAAACCTGGAGAACCAGCCAAAAATGTCAACTTGTTCAATAAAGGAGTCTAAAACTAGAGGCTCAAAGAATATTGTCTTTAGAAAACCTGCAAAAGTGATTTTCAGTTTAGATCAAACTGCACAGGATTCAAACCGGGAACAACCATGGAAGAAAAATCTTTTAGAAAGGGTGCAGGCAAGAGCCCAGGCAATGCATCAGAAAATCATAGATAAGGAAAATCTGAAGAAGGAACTAGAAAAAAAGGAGGAAGAGAAACTCCCCAGGGATAATTTGGCCAAAGAGTGGTTTAATACTGAAAACATGACACTGAACACTCGTGCATATTTGCTCGACAAACTTCTACCTACCTTAGTTCCTGGAATGGAAAGAATGTTAATGCAAGTGGAAAAGAAGAAGCTTTTGGCAGATGTTGATATTCCCACCAAGTTTGATCCAATTAACCATTTGGGAGAATACTTAATGAGAAACAACCCTAATTATATCAAAGATTCAGGACTGTCTGGGTATCAGAGGGTGATGAGAGAGATCTCAGAAGACCTGAAGATATATGTTCCGAACACTACTTACAACAGGTACAGTTTGTTGGTGTTTTCAGTTGATGATCTAGCTCTCCTTATGTTAAAAAGTAAGTAGAAAAAAATATATAATAATACAAACAGGATTTTAAGTAATGTTATAGTTCTTCAGAAAGGACTTACGAGCTACTACTATGTGCTTCACTATTTATGAGACACAGTGAAGACTACTGAGGTTTGTTAAGCTCCATGTATTCATGAATTTAGTTATCTCACTAGGATCCCAAGTGTATATTTATCTGTTTTTTATCTGTCTCCTTGTACTGAAAAGTAAGCTATATGAGAGGAAGCACTTTCTGGAATTTAACTTTCCAGATAGGTAATACGTTTATCTGGTTCAAAAGCTGAAATGTATAAAGTGGAAAATATTTTTAACTCATTCACATGCTTTGGATAAAAGGAAGGAAATTAAGAATGTATATTTGCATTCGCTTATGTGTTACACTAGGGCTTCCCAGATGGCCCAAGTGGTAAAGAACCTGCCTGCCAATGCAGAGACATGAGAGATGCGGGTTCAATCCCTGGGTTGGGAAGAGCCCCTGGAGGAGGAAATGGGAACCCACTCCAGTATTCTTGCCTGGAAAATCCCACGGACAGAGGAGCCTGGAGGGCTACAGTTCATGGGGTTCTAAAGAGTCAGACATGACTGAGCAACTGAGCGCACATAAAGTATTAAACACCAGAAACTTTCTTTCCCATTCTTTTTAAAAATTATTTATTTATTTGCTGTATTGGGTCTTGGTTGCATCATATGAGCTCTTTCATTGTGATGCATGGACTGTCTCTAGATGCCCACTGGCTCAGTAGCTCCCCAACATTTGGGATCTCAGTTTCCCAGACCAGGGATCAAACTCGCATCCCCTGCATTGGAAGGCAGATTCTTAACCACTGGACCACCAGGGAAGTCCCTCTCTCCCATTCTTATCCTCCATCCACCGAGTGCTCCCCCTCAGCTGTAAATAACTATTGTTCTTAATTTTCAGTACATCCTTCCAAGTTTCTTAGTGTACTCATGCATGTGTGCTAAGTCGCTTCAGTGTTGAAGAAGACTCTTAGAGTCCCTTGGACTGCAAGGAGATCCAACCAGTCCATCCTAAAGGAAATCAGTCCTGAATGTTCATTGGAAGGACTGATGCTGAAGCTGAAACTCCAATACTTTGGCTACCCGATTCAAAGAACTGACTCATTGGAAAAGACCCTGATGCTGGGAAAGATTAAAGGCAGGAGGAGAAGGGGACAACAGAGGATGAGATGGTTGGATGGCATCACCAACTCAATGGACATGAGTTTGAGTAAGCTTTGGGAGTTGGTGATGGACAGGGAGGCATGGTGTGCTGCAGTCCATGCAAAGAGTCGGACACGACTGAGCGACTAAAGTGATTCAAGATGTCCAGAAATTCCTAGTATTTGCCAGATATTCTACTGATTCATTTTACACTACTCAGCAACTGATATCCTTAGGAGAACCTGTCATTGCACCTTGTGTCAGGAACCTCATTTCATAATAAGATATATTTTGAATAAACAGAAGAAAATAAGAATTAAGTATAATAATTAAGTAGATATATATGTATTTGTATAGGAATACTCATCACAGGAATAATATGAACATGCTTCAAGAAGTCCAGCTTAGCTTTGTGAAACTAAGACCATCAGAGCTTAAAAACAAGCAAACACAAACTGAGCTTATTAACTTGCCAGGCAAAGGAATCTATACCAGTGAAGAAATCACTCACTAGTTGCAGAGAGGGAAGATTCTAGAGTTTTAAGTGTTAGGAAGGGAGCTTTATAATGGTTATACTTGTAACAGTTAAAGACAATCACACTGTATATAGGATGGAATGAGTCCATAGGTTTGTACACGATTGATGAAAACAAGTACTATTGTTTAGCAGCTGAAAAAGAGGCTTCAGTTAGGTCTAGCAATGGTCTCGTGTACTGGGGTCACTCAAAGTTCACGGTCTATTATCCACTTAAGCTGGCTAGAACCAGTTTTTATGAAATACAACATTCAGTTTTGATATAATCTAGGCAAATTCTCTAAGTGGAAGATTTTCCTAACACAGCTTGAATGGATGGATAGAATTTGGATTGTGACAATTAGGGCAAGAAAGCATTTTTACATCTATTCTTTAAGTAGTTAGATTTATATTGTACTCTTAAAAATCTCAAAACATCTAAGATGGGGAGACAGTTTTTTCAACTGTCTTGGTCTTTGTTGCAGTGTGCCAGAGCTTCTCTAGTTGTGGCATACGGGCCTCAATGCCCCATGGCATGCGGGATTTTAATTCCCTGACCAGGGATCAAACCCACGTCACCTGCATTGGAAAGCAGATTCTTAACCACTGGACCACCAGGGAAGTATTGTGGAGACTGTTTTATTAACTAGCTTTGGTTGTGAAACAAAATACCTCAAAACTGAGTGGCTTAAATAAACAATCATTTATTTGCTCATGATTTTATGTGTTGGTAACTTTGGACTGGGCTCATGGCTCATCTCTGCTCCACATGGTATCACTCATACATTACAGTAAAATGGCAGTTGATAGTCATCTGGCTATTAGTTGTCTGACTGTTGGTAAAGCAGTGGGGCAGGTTGCTGCTGCTGCTGCTGCTAAGTCGCTGCAGTCGTGTCCGACTCTGTGCGACCCCGGAGACGGCAGCCCACCAGGCTCCCCCATCCCTGGGATTCTCCAGGCAAGAACACTGGAGTGGGTTGCCATTTCCTTCTCCAAGGCATGAAAGTGAAAAGTGAAAGTGAAGTCGCTCAGTCGTGTCCGACTCTTCGCGACCCCATGGACTGCAGCCTACCAGGCTCCTCCATCTATGGGATTTTCCAGGCAGGAGTACTGGAGTGGGGTGCCATTGCCCTCTCCGGTGGGGCAGGTTAGCCTAGGCTTATTCCAAGGTGGTGGTGCAAAGGCTCTTAAGTTTAATGAAACAGAGCAAACTCCAATGCTTAAGCACATTGATTCCTTTTTTCCACTGTTTTATTGTGATACAATTTTTGTTATAGAAGTTTTATTGTGATATAATTTATACCACTTTTCAGCTTTCTGCTTCCTGTGTTTGCTAATGGCCCATTGGCCCAAGGAAGTTACATGGCCACAGCCAGACACACGAGATGCAGAAATAGACTTTAATTCTTAATGGGAGGAGCTGCAAGACTACATTGCATACAAACAGACCTGCTTACAGGAATGGAAAGAATTTGTGACAATTTTCGCATTTTACCACATTGTAGTTTTGTTTTTGTTTTTGTTTTTTTTTCTTTTCCAATCTCCTTAAAAGTGGATTGTGAATTTGCACTTAGAATCTGCTTACAGGTTATGTCTACCCTACATTACAATACCCTAAGTTAAGAGTTTTGGAGGCTATGAAATTCTGTTGATTAGATATCCTCTTGAGATAATGCAGACCACAAAAGAGAAATTTTATTCAGTCCCTGAATGAGTTACATCATAAATTAAAAATCCATCTGGATTGTATTTAGAGCCTCCTGTGCAATGGCCCTGAAGCTCAAAACCAGGTTCTGTTTCTAAATGTGGACATTTATAAGAGGGAGAAAATGATGTCTGAACTGAGACTTAAAGGATGTGGAGGATCTAGCCAAATGAAGAGAGGGAGGAAGGCTTTTCAGGCAGATGGAACTGTGACAGAAACCCAATTTTGTTCATCCATTTTGATTGATACACATGAGAATCTGGAGACACCCAATACTTATTACACAACATCACTTACTTTCTTGTTCTGCATTGGACCCTAAGCTTTACAATGGCAGAATCCATAGTAGGTGCTCAGTATATGTTTGTGTAATGAGTGAATTAAGAAACTCAGTGAGTGTGAATGAATGAATAATGAGAAAAAGCTCTAAGAAATACACAGAATAGAGAATCAGGAAGGAAAGACAGGAATTGAGGAGAGAGCTGTATAGAGGCTCCCCAGGTGGCACAGTGGTTAAGAATCCACCTGCCAGTGCCAGAGACTCAGGAGACCCTTGATTCAAACCGGAATCAAGACTGCTGGGAGAAATATCAACAACCTCAGATATGCAGATGACACCACCCTTATGGCAGAAAGTGAAGAGGAACTAAAAAGCCTCTTGATGAAAGTGAGAGTGAAAAAACTGTCTTAAAACTCAATATTCAAAAAACTAAGAACACGGCATCTGGTCCCATCACTTCCTGGCAAATAGATGGGGAAACAATGGAAACAGTGACAGACTTGATTTTCTTGGGCTCCAAAATCTCCGCAGATAGTGACTGCAGCCATGAAATTAAAAGATACTTGCTCCTTGGAAGAAAAGCTATGACAAACCTCGATGGCATATTAAAAAGCAGAGACATTACTTTGCCGACAAAGTTCCATACAGTCAAAGTTATGGTTTTTCCAGGAGTCATGTATGGATGTGAGGGCTGGACCATAAAGCAAGCTGAGCGTCAAAGAATTGATACTTTTGAACTGCGGTGTTAGAGAAGACTCTTGAGCGTCCCTTGGACTGCAAGGAGATCAAACCAGTCAATAATCTTAAAGGAAATCAATCCTGTATATTCACTGGAAGGACTGATGCTGAAGCTGAAGTTGCAGTACTTTGGCCACCTGATGAGAAGAGCCAACTCTGCAGAAGACCCTGATGCTGGGAAAGATTGAAGGCAGGAGGAGAAGGGGACGACAGAGGATGGGGTGGTTGGATGGCATTGCTGACTTGATGATGAGTTTGAGCAAACTCCAGGAGATGGTGACGGACAGGGAATCCTGGCATGCTGCAGTCCATGCGGCAGCAAGAGAGTCTGATACAGCTGAGCAACTGAACAACAATCCCAGGTTCAATCCTTGGGTTGGGAAGACACCCTGGAGCAGAAAATGGCAACCCACTACAGTATTCTTGCCTGGAAAATCCCATGGACAGAGGAGCCTGGCAGGCTCCACGGGGTCTCAAAGAGTCGGACTGCACTGAGCTACTGAACACACACGCATGCTGTATAAAGAGAGGGAGAGAGTGGGAAAGGGAGAGGTAGACAGATAAAGCAGCAGAGGGAGAAAGATAGCGGAAGGGAAGGAGAGCCAGCTGAGAAGAGACCGAGGGTTCAGAGACAAGTGGAGGGGCTTGGCTGGTTAGTAGTCATATCAGAGGAATTTAGCACTTCCTTTAAAATGCTAATTATCTTCCAGCAGTTCAGAAACCAGCCCTTCTACACTATTAAACAACTTGCCTGGGGGTATTCCCTGGCTATCCAGTTCTCTGGTTGGGGAGCTAAATAAAGTCCAAGATCCTGCATGCTAGAGGCCAAAAAACCAAAACAAAACAGAAGCAATATTGTAACAAATTCAATAGACTTAAAAAAAAACAAAACCCTGCCTGTTTTTATTTTCAAACTTGAAATTTTATTTTTGAAATCTTTTCTTACAGAAGTTTGAAGTCCTTATATGGGCATAAAGTAATGATTTAGATTTATATTGTTTCTCTTGGATTATTGTTTGTTGTTGTTTAGTCCCTAAATTGTGTCAAATTCTTGTGACCCCACAGACAGTAGCTCCATCACGCTCCTCTGTCCATTGAATTTCTCAGGCAAGAATACTGGAGTAGGTTGCCATTTCCTTCTCCAGGGGATCTCCCCAACCCAAGGATTGAACCTGCATCTCCTGCATTGGCAGGCAGACTCTTTACCACTGAGCCACCTGGGAAGCCCCTCTTGGATTATTAGTAGTGTTGGTTGCTCAGTCATGTCTGACTCTTTGGGACCCCATGGACTGTAGCCTGCCAGGCCCCTCTGTCCATGGGATTCTCCAGGCAAGAATCCTTGAGTGGGTTGCCATTCCCTTCTCCAGATGATCTTCCCCATCAGGGATTGAACCTGGATCTCCTGAATTGCAGGCAGACTCTTTACCATCTGAGCTACAGCAAAGTCTCTGTATTAATCCCTCTTGGATTATTAGAGTTCTCCAATTTACCAGTTCCTACTGAGAAGTCTTTTGCATTTCAAAATCTGTTAGATTGCCTTAGTCTTTTCTTTGAAAAATGAAAGAAAGTGAAAGTTGTGTCTTACTCTTTGCAACCCCATGGACTGTACAGTCCTTGGAATTCTCCAGACCAGAATACTGAAGTGGATAGCCTTTCCCTTCTCCAGGGGATCTTCCCAACCCAGGGATCGAACTCAGGTCTCCCTCATTGCAGGCAGATTCTTTACCAGCTGAGCCATGAGAAGACCTGACTCAAACATTATTTGACAATTATGTTTGAAATCAGAAGCTACTTTTATTATTCTGAACCATTTTGGTGTTTCAGTCAAAACAGTGGTTTTGAAGTCCTAATATGGATGATAAATATAGGGATGACTAAAACCACAGTTCTTCCCCCATTTTCAACCTGAGTGATACAACTCTGTCTGAGTAGAACGTAACAATTCTGCTTAAGCGGAGAAGGCAATGGCACCCCACTCCAGTACTCTTGCCTGGAAAATCCCATGGACGGGGGAGCCTGGTAGGCTGCAGTCCATGGGGTCGCTAAGAGTCGGACACGACTGATCGACTTCACTTTTCACTTTCATACATTGGAAAAGGAAATGGCAACCCACTCCAGTGTTCTTGCCTGAAGAATCCCAGGGACGGGGGAGCCTGGTGGGCTGCCGTCTCTGGGGTCGCACAGAGTCGGACACGACTGAAGCGACTTAGCAGCAGCAGCAGCATTCTGCTTAAGGGCTGTCAAAAGTATTTGACTCTGGCCAGATAAAAGAAATTGGCGATAAATATTCCTGGACAGAAATCAAAAGTTGGATCCAAGGAATCAGAACTACCTGAGATGCTTGTTATAAATGCAGTTTCCAGTCTCCCTACCTAGACTTGGAATCAAGGTCTTTCCAAGATGATTTCTATGTCCAGGGAAAAAAGAGGCCCACCACCCTAAGGCCTTAGTGTATTCAATCTTGCTTTTATACATGGCAGCTTCTAGAGCTATTCTTAGTACTTCTTAAGTATAGTATTTCATTGAGTAAAATAAGGCCGACCTCTATAAAAAGTCAAGGAATAGTAGCAGGCAGCTTATGAGAAATGCCAAATTGAATATGTGCTAAGGGAAGGAGGGAATCACTACAGGCTTAAATGAAGATCTCATGGAAAAAGAGAGGTAGAAAATTTAAATGAGGCTCTGAACTCTCAATTCTGCCATTTGAACAATCTTAATTAAATCCAATAATCTTAACACAACATGTCTTCTATTTCTACATCCTTCAGAGTATCCAAGATAAAGGAGAATATTAAACAGAAACGAGAACAAAAAGAATACATAAACGACATCAAAGCCAAGGTGGCCAACGCACGGAAACAGGCTCTGCAGGAGCAGTTCAATGAGTGGATCCTAGACCCCAAAGGAATGATTCCGATGGTAGTGGTAAGGAGGAGGGTACCTATGAAGCTTAAGGTGGAATGGGTGGTAAGAGTGATTGCTAGATACTGATCGATCTAGAGTGTTTCTAGAGTGCTAGAAGCTTCCCTCTAAATTTTCGGTCTTGCTGAGGTAAATCTAGCCCACGAAAGTAAATTTCTTCAATTTTCTCTTGAACATTAAAAAGAAAATTCTAGGTAGATTTCCAAAATATTAACTCTGGCTGAATTTCACAAGCTCTTCATTATAGACAGACACAGCTTCTGTTTGTTTTTTGTATGTGTGTGACTAATTACTTCTGTGGACTAAACGACCATGTGGTGTGGAGTCGAGGTATGGGCAGCACCATGCAGCTTGTGGGATTTTAATTCCCTGATGAGGGATTGAACCTGGGCCCTCAGCAGTGAAAGTGCGGAGTCCTAACTGCTGGACCGCCAGGGACTTCCCTAAAAGACCATGTCATTAGCTCCAGGAAATAACTGTGCTCTAAGAGATAAATATGTTCTCTTAGGTATATGTAGGTGCTTCCCAGGTAGCACCAGTGGTAAAGAATCTGCCTGCCAATGCAGGAGACGTAGGAGACTTGGATGTGATCCTTGGGTCGGGAAGATCCCCTGGAGGATGGCTACCCACTCCAGTATTCTGCCTGGGAAATTCTATGGACAGAGGAGCCTGGTGGCTACAGTCCATGGGTTCACAGAGTTGGACATGACTGAGCACACACATACACACAAGTATATGTAGATGTGAGAATAATTGTTGGTTATATATAATACCCACCCCACTTCAGTACTCTTGCCTGAAAAATCCCACGGATGGAGGAGCCTGGTAGGCTGCAGTCCATGGGGTCGTAAGAGTCGGACACAACTGAGTGACTTCACTTTCACTTCTCACTTTCATGCATTGGAGAAGGAAATGGCAACCCACTCCAGTGTTCTTGCCTGGAGAATCCCAGGGACAGGGGAGCCTGGTAGGCTGCCGTCTATGGGGTCGCACAGAGTCTGACACGACTGAAGCAATTTAGCAGCAGCAGCAGCAGCATATACAATACCAAGTATATTTCCAGTTCAAAGTGAATTGCTGAAAATACACCAAGGAGGATAAGCCTCAGACTGGAAGAAAATATTTACAAAAGACATGGCTGATAAAGGACAATTATCCAAAATATACAAAGAGCTCTTGAAACAATGAGAAAACAAATAACAGATTTTAAAAGGGGCAAAAGACCTGAACAGACACTTCACCAAAGATATACGGATGGCAAAAAAGCATATGAAAAGATGTTCCACACATGTCGTTGAGGAAATGCAATTGAAAACAGCCATGAGATACCACTACACACCTATCAGAATCCAGAACAATGACAACACCAAATGCTGGCAAAGATGTGCAGCAACAGAAACTCTCATTCGTTATTGGCAGAAATACAAAATGGTTATGGCCACTTCGGAATACAGCTTGGCATCTCTTATGAAACTAAACATACTCTTACCATATGATTGAGCCCTGGTAGAGGATCCTTTGTATTTACCCAAAGGAGTTGGAAATTCATGTCTACACAACAGCTGACACGTGGATGTTTACTGCATAATTAACAATTAGCAAAACTTGGAAGCAACCAAGATGTCCTTCAGTGTGTAAGTCGCTTCAGTCGTGTACAACTCTTTCTGAGCCCATGGACTGTAGCCAGCCAGACTCCTCTGTCCATGGAATTCTCCAGGCAAGGATACTGGAGCAAGTTGCCATGCCCTCCTCCAGGGGATCTTCCTGACCCAGGGATTGAATCTGCATCTCTTACGTTTCCTGCATTGCAGGTGGATTCCTTACCACTAATGCCACCTGGGAAGCCATCCCTCAGTGGGTGAATAATAAATAAATGTGGTACATCCAGATAGTGGAAAATTATTCTGTGCTAAAAAGAAATGAGCTATCAAGCCATGAAAAGATGTGGGAGAACCTTATATGCATATTACTAAGTGAAAGAAACCAATCTGAAAAGGCTATATACCGTATGAGTCTAATTCTATAACATTCCAGAAAAAGTAAAATTATGAAGACAGGAATGGTGGGGTGTGGACAGAGATGAATAGACAGAGCATAGAAGAGTTTTAAGGTGGTGAAACAATTCTGTATTACATAATGATGGATACATGTCATCATATAATTTTCAAAACTCATAGTTATACATAAACTATGGACTTCGGGTTTTGAGGTTCCAGTGTAGGTTCATTGGTTGTAACAAATGTACCGTTGTGATGGGGGATGTTGATAGTGGAGTTAAGCCATGTATGTGGTGGGCTGGGGGCAGGGAGTATATGGAAACTCTGTATCTTCTGGTTAATTTTGCTGTGAACCTAAAACTGATCTGAACAATAGTATTATTTTAAAATAAAATAGATCAAGAGGAGCTCTGAAATTTTATTTTGTCATTGACAAGTGAGGAATTACAGAGAATTCTTTGGATTGCCAAGCTTGTTGCCAAAGGTGCCTTAGCTTCATCCAAGCTTCATCATCTAACATCCAAGGATTGTTAGAAATTTGCTTGGAGCTGGCAAATGGAATCCTATCAGCATCCTAGTTCTCACACAAAAGGGTTGAAAATCACTGAGGAAATGCATTCAAAAGTATTTTATATACTTTGAAATATGCTATAAACTAAATATTAACTCTTACTATTTCTGTACCTGGGTCAGAAGAATTACTCAGGACTTAAACTGAAAGACTACAGATGGCTTTTATTCTGAAATACTAAATATATGGTAATTGAAAAGTAATATAAGGTCTCTTTGATTTGCAGATTCAGAACGTTCTTCATGAATTTTTTCAAAATCCAGATTTGCAGCTTGGTAAGCCTGCCTCTTACTACAGCGTTTATATTTCTCTCTCTCTCTCTCTTTTTGGAGGGGGAGAATGCTGCATTAAGATGAAGAGCCAGTATTGAGGTAGACGTTATCAAAGCTCTTACAGATGTTCTCAAGCTCCTTTGCTCTTCTCAGATGGAGAATGTAGAACAGCAGAGATGCAGTCCGTGAATTTTAATTCTTTTAGTTGAGCGGCCCATTTTATTAAAATTATTTTGTAATAACCCTGACTATTGAGGGGCTTCCCTGGTGGTTTAGCCGGTAAAGTGTCTATCTGCAATGCTGGAGACCGGGGTTCGATCCCTGGGTCAGGAAGATCCCCTGGAGAAGGAAATGGCAACCCACTCCTGTATTCTTGCCTGGAAAATCCCATGGACAGAGGAGCCTGGTAGGCTACAGTCCATGGGGTCGCAAAGAGTCAGACATGACTGAGCGACTTTACTTACTTACTGTTGAGAGAGTCAGTTCCTAGGCAGGTTGATGAAAAGTCCAGGGTCCCTGAGGAGGTGAAAGGGGTCTGGAATTCTCAAGGAGAAGGAAAGGACAAACATCTTTTTTTTCCTCTCTACATTCCTTAGTCTTAGTCACATAAAACTTTTTTTTTTTTCCTTTAAACCAGGAACTGATGATTATACAACAAACTCAGTTTAAACTCTGTACTAGGGATTATATAACAACAATGTATCTTGCTTGAGGACATTTTCTCCTTCCTGAAAACCTTCTGACTAATCCTGATATCTAAGGATGTATATTATGGGAGTGGGTTTGGTAGGATCTTTCTATTGTTAAATTCTAATCCTGTTATCCTAAAATGTATTATTTGAATCTCTTACCAAAAGAACATATTCATATATTATTTATTTATTTAAAAAAACATTAAAGACAAAATAAAGTCTTTAAAAAACATTTATGTTTTAGGACCTTCTAGCATAAACCAACACAGATATTTTTGTAGTCTTTTTTGATATGCCTGTTTATTTCTGCTTTATCTTGACACAATCATTAAAAATGTAGGCATGCTCTTAAATGTTTGAGTTCCTTGGCTAAATAGAAGCCAGGAAAAATTATAATCTTGTAGTAATTGGAATGTCACCCAACTATATATCATTTATTCTATTATAAATATTGATTGGCATTAAGAATTTTATGTTCTTTTGGAGTACTATAATATGAATATAAAATGTGAATGTGTTACAACAAAACTAACTCACAAATAACTTTTGTTCAATAATTAGAAACATGCTGTCTACCAGTAGATATTGCTGACTCAATGAAACCAAGATTGAACAAAACAGAATTTATACAAGTAAGAAGTTACATTATTCATTATTTGAATCAAATTATTTTGCAGGTCTCAATCGTCTTTTGGTGGATGTCACACATACAGTAACCTAGAATTAAATAAATGAAAGCGTAATAGCTAATTTTGGGCTTCCCAGGTGGTACTAGTAGTAAAGAACCACCTGCCAATGCAGGAGATGTAGGAGATGCAGGTTCAATCCCTGGGTCAGGAAGGTCCCCTGGAGGAGAGCATGGCAATCCACTCCAGTATTCTTGTCTGGAGAGTCCCATGGAGAGAGGAGCCTGGCAGGCTGCAGTCCATAGAGTCGGACACAACTGAAGCAACTTCGCAGGCAGGCAAGCAATAGCTTATTTTATCAATTCTCAGATGTACACTTTAAAATATTTCGCTTCAGTTCAGTTGCTCAGTCATGTCCGACTCTTTGCAACCCCATGGACTGCAGCCCGCCAGGCTTCTTTGTCCATCACCAACTCCCAGAACTTGCTTAAACTCATGTTCATCGAGTTGGTGATGCCATCCAACCACCTCATCCTCTGTTGTCCCCTTCTCCTCCTGCCCTCAATCTTTCCCAGCATCAGTGTCTTTTCCAATGAGTCAGTTCTTTGCATCAGGTGGCCAAAATATTGGAGTTTCAGCTTCAGCATCAGTCCTTCCAATGAATATTCAGGACTGATTTCCTTTTGGATTCAGTGGTTTGATCTCCCTGCAGTCCAAAGGACTCTCATGAGTCTTCTCCAACACCACAGTTCAAACGCATCAATTCTTTGGCCCTCAGCTTTCTTTATGGTCCAACTCTCACATCCATACATGACTACTAGAAAAACCATAGCTTTGACTAGACAGACCTTTGTTGGCAAAGTAATGTGTCTGCTTTTTAGGTTGCTGTCTAGGTTTATCATAGCTTTCCCTCCAAGGAGCAAGTGTCTTTTAATTTCATGGCTGCAGTCACCATCTGCAGAGATTTTGGAGCCCAAGAGAATAAAAGTCTGTCACTGTTTCCATTGTTTCCCCATCTATTTGCCATTAAATGTTTAAATTAAATTAAATCAGGAACTCCCAGAAACTTCAGCAATTCTTATTCCTACTTTTATAGATAAAGATACTGAGGTTCAGAAAGGTTAAGTAACTTGTACAAGGTCTCACAGTAAGTGGAGCTGGAGAAATTAGTATTCAGGCTGTTTGCTTCAAAGTCAACACAAAATTACACTTGATAAATTATGATTTTATTGTAGTGGAATAAGCAAAAGAAGTGGTTTAACAGTACCAGGGTCCTATTTCTTCAGCCTGCATTTATATTTTTTCATGACTTCCCTCTAATTCCCCCTTTTTTTTTGAGTACCAGAGTCAAGGTAACTTTCTCCTCCACTCCTTCACCCTTGCTTCATGGAGAGTGATGACTGTGGACTAAATACGATTTCAAGATTCTGTATGAAGGATTCCTGGAAACCTTGAAATGATTATCATGTAGATAAGAACTTGGCAATCCTGTCTCTATTATGTTCTGATTTTAGATTCTGTATTTGAGTATTTGGTGTCCATTAGTCACAGAGCCAAACTAATGGCCAAAATTGTTTATATAGTCTCTGTGATCCAAAGCACATACTCCAAACCACCTACTTGTTTAAACCTCACTCACCAGACCAGTATTTCCCCTGCCTCAAATCAACCCAGGACCAGATGCCAGATAACTGGGGACAGGTCCTGTGCCCCAAAGTCTACTGGGATTATTCAAATTGCCAGTCCCAAACTGTTAACCCTGCCGTGCCTTATCTTTCCTGAGCAAACGCCAATAAAGACTCTGTTCTGGACCAAGGGGGATGGTGGAATTAATAGGTTGGGATTGACATATATACACTATTGGTATTATGTATAAATAGATAACTAATGAGAATCTATGGACTTCTCTGGTGGCTCAGGGGTAAAAAAATCTGCCTGCCTATGCAGGAGACGTGGATTCCATCCCTAGGTTGGGAAAATCCCCTGGAGAGGGAAATGGCAAACCAATGCAGTCTTCTTGCCTGGGAAATCCCACAGACAGAGGAGCCTGGTTGACTACAATCCACAGAGTCGCAAAAGAGTTGGACATGACTTAGCGACTAAAAACAAAACAAAATATTCCTTCATATGGACATAGCGCACTTTATCCATTCATCAGTTGGGCTGTTTTCACTTTTTTATTATTGTAGATAATGCTGCTATAAATATTTGTGAATATGTTTTCCTGTGAGTGTACGTCTCAGTTCCCTTAGGTATACACCTAGGAGCGGAATTGCTGATTGATATACCAACTCTATGTTTAACCTTTTAAGGAACTGCCAGACTGCTTTCCACGGTGGCTGCTTGCCCTGTTTTACATTCCCGTAGTGAATGAGCATTGTAGCCACTCCACATCCTTGGCAACACTTGTTATTCTCTGTTTTGTTTGTTTGTTTGCTTTGTTTCATCATTTTGTTTTTTAACTATAGCTACCCTGTGGGTGTAAAGTGGTAGCTCACGGTGCTTTTGAAACGCTAAATGGCTCTGATGGCTAAAATGACACTGAGCATCTTTTCAGGTATTGGCGACTTGCATATTTTCTTTGAAGAAATGTCTACTTAGATCCTTTGTCCATTTTTAAATTGGGTTATTTGTCTTTATTATCGGGTTATTAAAACTTTAATACTGTCTATATATTTTATATAATCCAGATATATTTTATAATCCCTTGTCAAATATATATTAGAAATATTTTCTCCTATTCTGCTGGTTATCTTTTCATTTTCTTTTCTTTTTTAAAAAGTTAGTTTCCTGTCCTCACTGTTGCATGTAGGAATTTAGTTCCCAGACCAGGGATCAAACGCGCCCTGCAGTAGAAGCGCAGAGAGTTCTAACCTCTGGCTTGCCAGGGAAGTCCCTCCTTTCATTTCCTTGATGATGTCCTTCAAAACACGAAAATTTTAGTTTTGATGAAGTCCAATTTGTCTATTTTTTTCTTTTGTTGCTTTTGCTCTTGATGTTATATCCAAGAAACTATTGCCTAATTAAAGATCATAAAGATATGCTCATATATTTTAGAGTTTTAATTAATATATACATCTATTTAAATATCTGATCCTTTGAGTTCATTTTTGTGTATGGTGTGAAATAACAAAACTTTTTAAGTATTTGATAACTTAAAAAGGCAAAAAATAAATAAGGATATGAAGAAGCTGTTATACTGTTCTATATATGACATTATTTAATATAATGTCTGTTATGTAATAAGACATTTTACAAGCATATACAGAACTTCAGTCCCTACAGTTATCCTGATCTAGTTTTCAAAAATATTGATCTGACTATCATAAATAGGCCCCCAAGAAAACTTTGTAAGTTTCAAAAACTAGAAATCTGATGTTATATTTTCTTGAAAGTGAAAGTCTTTCAGTCACGTCCGATTCTTTGGGACCTCATGGACTATACAGTCCATGGAATTCTCCAGGGCAGAACACTGGAGTGGGTAGCCATTCCCTTCTCCAGGGGATCTTCCCAACTGAGGGGTCTAACCCAGGTCTCCCACATTGCAGGCAGATTCTTTACCAGCCGAGCCACCAGGGAAGACCAAGAATACTGGAGTGGGTAGCCTATCCCTTCTCCAGCAGATCTTCCTGACCCAGGAATCAACCTGGGGTCTTTTGCATTGCAGGCAGATTCTTTACCAGCTGAGCTACCAGGGAAGCCCATTTGTTATATAATAAAACTGGAAAATAAACAATTTTAAAATTATGTAAGCCCAACCATTTTGAAATTTAAAAATACTTTATTTAGTAATTATTGGGTCAAGATCTTACATCTAATTGTATGGAATGCCGCTAAATATTTACTCAGTTGAGAAATTATAGTCTTAAAACTTTTTAAAAATATAGTAGGGTGAAGAATTTTAAAAGCACGGATAAATATAAAAATAGAATAACAATGTATATATTCCCATAACCTATTAATAGGGTTAATTCTTAATAACATCATGGAATATTTTTGTAAGGAAAAATTACTTAATTTTGTAAAAATTATCATGACTAAACAAAAAGTATTCAAACAACTTGTAAAACTGCAAAGATGAGGATTTAAAATTTTTTCATAAATTTCTTTTTTAAAGTATTTATTTATTTATTTGGCGGCACTGGGTCTTGATTGCAGCATGTGAACTCTTAGTTGTAGCATGCAGGATCTAGTTCCTCAACCAGGGATCAAACCTGGGCCCCCTGCATTGGGAACAAAGTCTTAGCCACTGGACCACCAGGGAAGTCCCTATAATTAATTTCTTACCCAGAAATAACCATTGTTAGTCTTAGATTAACATCATTTAAAACAGCTTTATATTTTTTGTCTCAGTAAGTAGAGGTGTATATAATGTCTCAGTAAATAGAGGGATATATAATGTGGATGTCATAAATTTTGTTATAAAATTTTAATTACTTTAAATAAAAAGTATTTAATTGTACTTGATTCCAACAGAGGAAAGAGAAACTAAAGTATAAATAAGGGAATTATTGAAATTGGACATACCTTCACAAAAATTATTCTAAAATCATTCTAAGAAAAGGCAATATGATGAAGATCAGAAAAGGTTACAGTCATTTTTTAAATCACATATTTCAATTACATAAAATAACAGTTGACACACTACCATAAAAGGTGAAGGGTTTACTATTTCCTCATGTCTTCCTATCTTTTTTTCTTTTTATGTTCCCCAAGTTTAGATTAGTTTTTTCTCTTGGCTGTGCCCCTCAGCTCGTGGAATCTTAGTTCCCCGATCTGGTGTTGAACCCAGGCCCCAGCAGTGAAAGCACCAAGTCCTAGCCGCTGGACTCTCAGGGAATTCCCCCAAGTTATTTTATTCAGATTTACATTATTTACTTTTTTTCCTGTAATTACAATTCCTATAGTTGATTAATCTTAGTCTAATATTTAAATGGATTTGAGGTTCACCTCCTGTCTTTTTACAATGGTTTTTCTATTCCTGAGTTATTTATTTTTATTCATCTCTTAATTAGCTAAATTTCTTGTAAAGTTTTTTCAGGAAGGTCACAAGGGTGCTATATTTTCTGACTTCTTTTATGTTGAAAATACCTGCATATTGCCTCTGAAACTGTATTTTGAATGAATGTACTGTATTTGGATCACCTTTTCTTTCCACCTCAAAACAATATAGACATTGCTTAATTATTTTCTGGTATTGGATGTTGTGAAGTCTGATGTCAGTTTTAATTTTATTTCCTCCTTTCATTCATTTAAATTAATTCAACAATATGTACATATACACATACATACATATCATATAAGAATACATATATGTATATAACCATATATGATATTTGTCTGTTTGTGTGTATATGTATATACGTATGTAAGTCCACACAATTAAAGGAGAAAATCGGTAAGGGTGAGAGATATATATATGTGCTGTGCTTAGTCGCTCAGTCGTGTCCGACTCTGCAATCCCATGGATTGTAGCCCACCAGGCTCCTCTGTCCATAGGGATTCTCCAGTCAAGAATACTGGAGTGGGTTGCTATGCCGTTCTCCAGGGGATCTTCCCAACCAGGGATTGAACCCAGGTCTCCTGCGTTGCAGGAGGATTCTTTACCCTCTGAGCCACCAGGGAAGTCATATATATATATATATATGTATATATACGCACACACTTAATAGGAACTTTTAGCATTCTATTAATACCTTTGTAGATGTATATATCTATATATATGTGTGTGCATACGTATATGTGTATTTATATAAATAAAAATTTTTTAATGAGTGGTTTGGGCTAATAATAATAGTTTTTCTGATATTTTCCACCTTCTCCTAAAATGCAAATAGCACATCTTAAGGTACTTTATTTAGAGTGAAGAGCTATTACATCAACAGAAACCAAGGAAGTATTTCTTATATAAAATATTATTGGATATATTTAATCATCTGATCAATAAATCACCAAGACATGACATCAGACAAAGAAGTAGTGTTTAGAACACCTAAATTTTAAAAATTTATCTAAATTTAAAAATTTTTTAATTTATCTAAATTTAGATAAATTTTTAAAATTTATTTTTTAGTGAGGTAACTAGTTTATAAGGTTCATGTATAACATGGATGGAATATTTGCTTTTAAAGAGGTGTGTTTTAAAGTTATTCTGCCAGCACTCAATGAAACTGAAAAAAAATGAAATTATACATGTCGGCTATTACACACAGGCGCCACCTAGTGGTGATACTATGCCATGCAATTGCCCCTCTAATTGTTTTAATGAGCAGTGTAATTAGCCTTCAGGTTGGAGCATGTTTGGAAAAAATGAGTCACTGAGTAATAATTACTGATAATATATAGAAAAAGAAAAATGGAGAGAACGAATGGCCACATATACTTCCATATTCACATCATTTTTCTAGCATTTCTGTTTTCTGGTGGGTAAATGAACAGATGAGAATCTTTTTGTTGACCGTAACCTCTCTTTTCATCTGTTTCATTTTATTCATCATTTCATCATTTTCATTTTATTTCAGTAAGTGAAGACCAAAAATAGCTATTTTAGGATATTTACTTCTAGTTTCTTACTTCTTAAGTATATACTATTTACTTTCTGTGCTAGAACAGAGCTCAAAGTTCGAGTTGTATTTCTTACACTTAAGGATCAAATAATGCATTGTTGTATGGGAGTGTGCCTGTGGGTATAGGCAAGCATTTATGTCCATGTGTGTATGTGTGTGCACATGTGCATACATACACTGGATGAAGCCAGAGAAGGGTACAGGGAATGAAAGAATCAAAGTATAAGCAAATTAAGGATGTGCATGCGTGCTCAGTCGTGTCTGACTCTGAGACCCATGGACTGTAGCCCACCAGGCTCCTCTGTCCATGGCATTTCCCAGACAGGAATGGGTGGCCATTTCCTCCTCCACAGGATCTTTCTGACCCAGGGATCGAACCTGAGTCTCCTGTATTGCGGGTGGATTCTTTACCTGCTGAGCCCTTGGGGAAGTCCCCAAGTTAAGAACACATGTCACAAAAAGACAATTACAAAGCAATGAACAGGTGCAAAACATAATGAGTTATACTATTATGTTTTTATTATGGTGCTGAGGGATGCACAGTAGAATAAAAATGAGACCTCAGTGGACCAGGGTTAACGTAGGAAAGTTTTCTAGTGTTCATGAGTTTTAAAATTCTTCTACTTACGTGTCTCCACCTTGTAGCTCCTGACTTTAGAAAGAACACTAAGAACAATGCTTTAAACGTTTATTTATTGACAAGAATGATTTCTTTTAAATTTTTATATTCTATTGGAGTATAGTTGATTAACAAGGCTGTGTTAGTTTCAGGTGTGCAGCAAAGTGATTTGGTTATACATATACGTGTGTCTATTCTTTTTCAAGTTCTTTACCCATTTACGTTGCTACATAATATTGAACAGAGTTCCTGTGGTATACAGTAGGTCCTTGTTGGGTTACCCATTTTAAATATAACAGTGTGTACATTGACAGGAACAATTTTAAATGTAAAATGTGCTAGTTTATTTGAGATTGTTTTGATTATAAATAGAATATTTAGACTCATAAGAAATATATTTCGGGAGAGTGTCAAGTTCATTTTAAATTCTCAGAGCACTCTGGCTCCCGTGAGACAACTCTTTCTAGGAGGCAAAACTTAACATTTGCATCATTTTTACGGTGAGTTGTTCAAGTAGATATTGTGTTCCCTATACAAATGTTAAAAGGAACAGTCGTCTTTTTTTTTTTAATTTATTGGAGTATAAAGTTATTTCACAGCGCTGTGCTAGTTTCCGCCATATAGCAAAGTGAACCAGCCATATATATACACATGTCCCCTCCCTTCTGGATGTCCCTCTCATCTAGGTCACCAGAGAGCATCAAATAGAGCTGCCCGTGCTATACAGCAGGCTCTCACTAGTTATTTATTGCATTCATAGCAGTGTATACATGTCAGTCCCAGTCTCCCCATTCATCCCACCCTCCTCCCCCGCTTGGTATCCCTACACTTGTTCTCTATGTCTGAGTCTCTATTTCTGCTATGCAAATAGGTTCATCGGTACCATTTTTCTAGATTCCACATGCTGTATGAACACACCACTTCTTCAGTGATAGACAGCATATATTCTGTGTATTTCAATATTCTCTAGTTCTTGTTTGCAGACATTTCTGAAATGTTATTTACTGCCAAAGCTTACAAATACAGTTCGGAAGTTAATACCTAACATAGTTTCCAAACACAGTTTCTTACTGTTGCTCTCAGGTCACCCACTTCATGAACTCCCCTGTATGTCTATAATTAAATGTGTGAATCCCCAGGCTGTAGAATGTAATGATAACTGCTGCTGCTGCTGCTGCTAAGTCGCTTCAGTCGTGTCCGACTCTGTGCGACCCCAGAGACAGCCGCCCACCAGGCTCCCCCGTCCCTGGGATTCTCCAGGCAAGAACCTGTGCTCTATAAATGGTCCTTCTCCAAGGCATCAAAGTGAAAAGTGAAAGTGAAGTCGCTCAGTCGTGTCTGACTCTTGGCGACTCCATGGACCACAGCCTACCAGGCTCCTCCTAAACGTGACATTTACCTCATCCTCAACGTTGTGATTTTCCTGTCAGAAATGAAAAGCCTAGAATTCATTACGTTGGGATCCAGTACATACAGATAACGTGACTGAGCACAGTTCAAATGTTTGACAGCTCACAAAGTGATTAAACAGAAGGATATTAGTAGTTAATCATATTCTTAAATTCATCTAAGCAATTATGTCAGGATTTATGGATAGTAATTGATTCGTTCCTTGGGAGGATGTGAAAACACAAAGGCTATGATATGTTTTACTTTTTTGTTTTTACAAGAGACCCTGGCAGACTGCTGTAGTTGTTCTATTTGGAATTTGATATGTAGTTCAGTTGGCATCTGGTAGTCTTTCATGTCATATAGCCCAGGCTTACAGAACATGCTCATTCAGAAAATCCGTAGACTATAAATCTAGAATGTTCAAATGTGTCTTGGCCAAACAGTTAAACTAATTCTTGACTTGATAGCATTCCCACAGCCAGAAAACTCATATGGCTTTGAGGTCAGTTCCCAAAAGCTTAATCCAAAACAAGATGAATCTTTTTTTTTTCTCCCTCTCTATTTTTGGCCATGCATAGTATGATGGATCTTAGTCCCTGACCAGGGATCGAACCTGTATCCCCCCATGGACCACCAGTGAAGTCCCAACAAGAGGAATCTTTTAATGAATAAGTAATTTTTATTTCAGCTTTAGAAGACAGAGTCACAATATTGCCAGAAAATATCAATTATTCAGTAATTCTACCTTACCAGTAATTTAGAAAAGTATCTACTATTCAAGAAAAATTGACTGAGGACTGAACAATAGGATCTTAGAATACTGGTATAATTAGGACCAGTTTCCCCAGACCATCTAGTTCAAACTTCAGTGAGTTTGAGCGAAAGAATCACTCAGAAAACTTCTAAAAACATAGATTCTAGGTCTCACCCCAGAGTTTCTGATTCAGTAGGTTTGGAGTAGGGCCCCCAAATTTTCAATTCTAATAAGTTCTCAAGGGACCACACTTTGAGAACCACTGATCTCGTTGGATTTTTCCTTTTAAAATGTGAATGTCAGCTGAGAGGACTTTTATTTTATAAAGAAAACCTTCTCCATCAATTTCTTTACCTAGTTCAAAAGGAAACGAGACTTCACAGAACTTCATGCATGAAATACCTATGCTCCACTTATATAAAGGAGCCTCTCCATGACCCAGTGAAATAGCTACTCTGGCAGCTATTAAGGAACAGATTAAGGAACTGTAAAGTCCAGTGACTCATTCAAGGTGATGGTTGCGTTTAGTCGCTAAGTCGTGTCAGACTCTTTTGCGACCCCATGGACTGTAGCCCACCAGTCTCCTCCGTCCATGGGATTTTCCAGGCAAGAATGCTAGAATGGGTTGCCATTTTCTTCTCCAGAGTATCTTCCCTCATCCTAGGTTACTCAGCCAGTAAATATAGGAACTGAGGTTTGAACCCGGACAAAATATGAGGTCTTAACCTATACACTACTCTGCTTCCCAAGGCAACAAATGAGAACTTAATTGTGCTCATCAACCCATCAAGAAGCTGTTAAGGAAATGAAATATTTAGAAGAGCTCCTTTGCTCTGCTCTAAGTTTCCCTCTTTTGATCTCTAAGCCAGTTGAAGGATGGTTTATGGTTCATTAATATAGATTCAAGATATATTTACATAATACATCCTAAATTTCCCTAGATGATATTAAAGAGGAAGTGAAATATGGAAATCTAGCTATGGAAGCAGGGTCATTCTGTACAAATTTGGCTACCTCTTTGCTTGGGGCAGAGAAAGAAGTGGGTTAACACTTTAAAAAGATCCCACTGAGAAACTCACTGAGATACTTATAGTCAAGGATAGAACAAGATTGTAATGTTCCTGATCTATCAAATTAGCAGAAATCTGGAAAGTAATACACATTGATGTTGAGGCTGAGGAGAAACAACCACTCATAAATTAGTTGTGGGAGTGCAAAAGGTAAGAGTGAAAAAGGGTATACAAGCCTGATGTCAAAACCCACCAAAAAATACAGAAGCTTTTACCTTCTTTTTATTAATAAATATTTATTTGTTTAGCTGCGCTGGGTCTTGGTTGTAGCACACAGGATCTTTAGTTGCAGCATGTGAGCTCTTATTTGCTGCCTGTGGGATCTCTTTCCTTGATCAGGGACTGAACCCAAGCTCCCTGCATTGGGAACTTGGAGTCTTAGCCACTGGACCACCAGGGAAGACCCCAGATGCATTTACCTTCTAAGAGAACAATCTCTCGTCTGGGATTTATTCACCAGGCCTCAAGAGGTATAACCTAAGAGCATAGATATTCTCAGATTCTACACTTTCAAAAGAAAAAGCAAATCATAGACAAAGGATTTGTTGTCATCATTTAGTCTAAGTTGTGCTTGATTCCTTGCGACCCCATGGACTGTACCCCACCAGTCCTGTGCCCATGAGATTTTCCAGGCAAGAATACCAGAGTGGGTTGCCATGCCCTCCTCCGGGGGATCTTCCCAACCCAGGGACTGAACCCATGTCTCCTTCATCTTCTGCATTGGCAGGTGGATTCTTTACCTCCGAGCCACCTGGGAAGCCGTCCCCGTCCCTTACACGCCAGTAATTAAATACAGCCAGTCTTGGAAAATGAAAACACATGCTCTTATATCCCCCACATCAAAAGAAAAACTGCATTCCATTTGAAGAACTATTCATTTACTGGCCACATTTTATGACTGCTGCTGTTTCATACTGTGAGGTTAACAACTGCTCCCATATAAGACTGATGTGACCTAGAGGGAAATTATTCCAACAGTGTGTACTGGTCTATGGTGTATGTAACTGGTCTATGGTGTTGGGGACTGTATTGATCCCCTCTCTCTGCAGCATAGCCATAGAGCAGCATTCATTTGAAAATGCTTTATCTAACCAGATGATATGGAAAAAATTGCAGCCAATAATTGCATGCACATCAATGGAATCCTTGGGGGAAAAAAATCCAAGAACACGGTTTTTAATCAATCACCTATCCTCTTTTTCTCCATAGCTCATCTCTTTGCACATTGCAGGCTTTAAAAGTGAAACGTTTGAGAAGCTCCTTAAGCACCTTTGCCATTGTGCTGCCGAATTCAGGGAGGTCATAAAAACTGACATGCGGAGACAGATGTTTGCTGACCTCTTCCTGCACTGTGACCGTGGGAAGGTAGGCGAAACCTCTTAAAGTAGTGCTTCTCACACCATCTGTTGTGAAGGACCAGTCTTTAGGTTGTTGATGGTGATATTTTTAATATGTGGACTGATAATGAAACTGGGTTACTACGAGGGAAAAAGGAAATAAAAATACAATCCAAACATATTCTAATCTAAGAGCTATTAACAAACACAGGGAAGTAAATTACTCATTTATGTTTAATTTTTTTTTTTGTTTTACCAGTTCCCACAATTTCTCTTGGTTTTCCCTTTGACTTTTTTTAAAAATATTTTTTTGATGTGAACCATTTTTTTTAAAGTCTTTATTGAATTTATTGCAACATTGCTTCTGTTTTATGTTTTGCTTTTTGGCTGCAAGACATGTGAGATCTTAGTTCCCCAACCAGGGATCAAACCTGCTCCCCCTGCACTGGAAGGCAAAGTCCTAACCACGGAGCAATCAGGGAAGTCCCTTCTCTTCAACTTTAATAAATAGCTACTGATTTCAAAAAAAATACAGTCCACATTGTGTTACTACCAGATTCAAATCTGATTTAATATCGGTTACTTTCTTAAGTTGCTATAACATTTTCTAGATGCTATTCTCAATTCCTACCTTTCTCATCACACACAGACTGGTACCAGCCTGCAGACTACATCTTGTGTGGCACTGCATATGATTTATAACTTGTCTCTAAGTTTCTTTCCCATTTTTAAGAGTGGGTTGCTTAGGAATTTTTTTTTTTTTTGCTTAGGATTCTCTATGGTGGTGTCTTCCTAGAGAAAAGAGCTGCTTTTCTCTTTGGGGAATAGAAAGCCTACCACATTTTATTCTGCTTCTTAAAAAACAAAAAATGTTTATATCAAAAAGTATTTCTAGGAATAGGATTTGAAAGTGAAAGTGAAAGTCACTCAGTCATGTCTGACTCTTTGTGACCCCATGGACTATACAGTCCATGGAATTATCCAGGTCAGAATACTGGAGTGAGTAGCCTTTCTCTTCTCCAGGGGATCTTTCCAACCCAGGGATTGAACCCAGGTCTCCTAAATTGCAGGTGCATTCTTTACCAGCTGAGCCACAAGGGAAGCCCAGGCATATTGGCATGGGTAGCCTATCCCTTCTCCAGGGGATTTTCCTGACCTAGGAATTGAACTGGGGTCTCCTGCATTGCAGGCGGATTCTTTACCAACTGAGCCATCAGGGAATTTAGGAACGCACTATTGTGCCAGGACACCAAATGAATTTGCAAGAATAGATTCCAACTTTACTGAAATTATATTTGTTTATGAACGTTATGCTTATTTGTTTGTATCCCCATATTCCTGAAAAGATTTAAGGAAGCTTATGTTATTCAGTCACTTAGTCATGTCTGACTCTTTGTGACCCCATGGACTGCAGCCTGCAAGGCTTCCCTGTCCTTCACCATCTCCCGGTGCTTGCTTAAACTCATGTCCGTTGAGTCAGTGATGCCATCCAACCATCTCGTCCTCTGTCATCCACTTTTCCTCCTGCCTTCCATCTTTCCCAGCATCAGGGTCTTTTCTAATGAGTCGGCTCTTCACATCAGGTGGTCAGAGTACTGGAGCTTCAGCTTCAGCATCAGTCCTTATAAGGAAGCTTATAAGAATAGATAAAAAGCAACAAAAGAACATAGATTTTAAAAAGTAGGATGAAAGAAGAAAAAGAGGATACTATATGAAGTTGGGAACAAAGCTGTAAATGCATACCATAATGACCTAAATATTTGTTCTGGATTGTCTGCAGATCTGAATGTAACCTCCTAGTAGAGAATGTGAAATATGACATATTATTGATTATATGACACAATAGTGTGTGAAGCACACTATTGACAGTGTTTTAAGATAAGTATGAACTGGAGCTAAGAAGGTGCAGAAATTTGGGGATAAAAAGCATAGTTAGGAGTTTCAATATTCCATCTACATAAAAGTTTCAAATCTCATGTAACAACTGATTGCCAACTTTCTGCTTAGGTAGGGTTTTTGGATCGTCAGAGGACATTGGCCTTGCTGGAAACATTCTATGACCAAAGTTCAAAAGTGCTCAGAGGTACACTCCGAAACCCAAGACAATGTAAGTGCCACCCAGAGGGAGTATGCTCAAGCTGGAGTGAAGCAGTACACGGATGTGACAAACAACATCATTCTATCACCATGGAATCCCTCCATGTAACACCTCCCTTAGATCATGATGGCTGTATCTAGTTGTTCATGCCATACAATGGTAATTATCATTACCATCTAGTTGAACTAGATGTGTTTTTCACAACAATGCAATACTAAAAGTTGTTAAGTCAGAATTGAGCTAGAATTCCAATGAAGGGGTGCTTTAGTGACAACCTGAATGTTTTGGAAATTAAGTTGGCAATGGTAATTCCAGTTTTAATGTCCAACTTAGAATTCTAAGATTTCTAAGAAAAAAATTTTTTTCTACCAAGCATGTTTTGATTGAAATATAATTGGTGTACAATATTATGTTAGTTTCAAATGTACACAATGATTTGACATTTTTATATGATAGGAAATGATCACCATGATGAATCTAGTAACATTCTGTCCCCCTACGAAGTTATTATGATTGACCATACTCCTTATGCTGTATATTATTTATTATTTAATAATATGACTTATTTATTATATAACTGGAGGTTTGCATGTCTTAATTCCCTTCAACTGTTTCGCTCAGACCTCAAACCCCCTCCCTGCTGGCAACCCCGCATTTGTTCTGTGTATCCATGAGTCTATTTTTGTTTTGTTTTATTTGTTTGTTTTAAAGATGTAAGTTAGATCATGTGGTATTTGTCTTTCTCTGTCTGCCTTATTTGACTTAGCATAATACCCTCCCATGTTGTCAAAAATGGCAGGGTTTGAGGTGGAAGACATTTGCTCTTTCCTCAGCCCTATGCTATGCTTACTGTGGAGGACTAAGAGGAGAGGATAAATTCTGTTTGCCTTGAAAGTCTAAGCTACTCTTCAAGCATCAAAAGAAGGAATCATGTTCATTTCCATATATTTTAGGAAGGGATTATTTCTAATTTCCAGTAGTGAGCATCTTTTATGTTCCTTTAGATACCTTTTTGTTTCTTATTGGGTTTCTGGGAAATGTAATTGATATTCATTTAAAGCAGTAGTTCTGTGGGTGCCATGCCTACTGCTTTTTTGCATTAATTTACTAGCTCTGATTCTACATTATAAGATCAATTGTTTAGGTAAATGTTTTGTTTTCTGTGTTAGGGCCATTTGTTGAATTTGGAGAGATAGACTTACCTGAGTTCTGGGGAGACATGGATAATCAGAAACACATTTATGAAGACTTTGACAATGTTCTCTTAGAGATGAATACGTTACCTTCTGAAAAACATTTTAGCAAAACCCAAAGTAAATTATTAGCAAGCCCAGAAGATCAACATGAACACTATAGAGAATCAACACTACCACAAAGCCCACCAGAACAGCAGAGAGGGGCAACTGTGGAACAAGGACCAAATGGAATTTCAACCAGAGAACAAGAACAACCTGAAGAGTCAACTGGAGAACAAGAACTGAACGAAGAATCAGTATCAAAAGAAGGAACCTACACGGGGTCAACTCCAGAACAAAGATCAAGTAGAGAGTTAATAACAGAACAAAGACCCCATCATGAGCCAATAACAGAACAAGGAGTACCACAAGGAACCCACATCGAATCAACAGCAGAACAAGGACTTTCTGAAGAATCAATTACAACAGAAGGACAACATGAAGGGTCAACAACAGGACAAGGATCACACGGAAAGTCAACTGAGGAACAGGGATCACGCAGAGAGTCACAATCTGATCAAGGACAACCCAGAGAGACAATGGCAGAGCAGGAAGCACACAGAGAATCACAGTCAGATCAAGGACCACACGGTGGGTCAACTGCAGAGCAAGAAGAAGGCGGGGAGTCGGTAGTAGAACAAGAACCACACAGAGAGTCAACTGCAGAACCACAGTCACCCAGAGAAACAATTCTGGAAGAACAACAGGACACAGACTTAACTTCACAATCGAGAAAAGGTAGTCTCACAGGAGAAAGCAAAACATCTAGGGAATCTATTTCCTTTGAGCACACTGAAATCCCTCCACAGGAAGGAAGGACTCAAGCACAAGCATATGAAGAGCTACTCTTCGTAAGTCCTGAACTGCAAGAGAAAACTGGAGTATCAATCCCAGAAGGTCATCTTTCAGGTAGTAATATCACTTTCCTACATCAGCTCCTTGTTTTCTAGAGCGGTTTTTAAAGTCTGCAGAAAAATCTTCGTTTCGGTTAGGATCTTTTTGTGACATGTAAGGTCATGCAAACTTCAGACATATTTTGCTATTCAACATGAGTCTATACTTTGAGCAATCAATTACATGCAATCTAGAAAGTCTCTACTGTCAATTTACCTAGAAATCCCTCTACACTAGAAGCCCATTTGTAAGGCAGAAATCTGGTAGTATTACTTGTAGAAATTTTCACTGGACTTCTGAAAAGGCACAGAAGCTGTTTTATTTTAAATGGTGTATCTAATATTAGAAACCACTTTTTAAATTTTCTTTTATTTCAAATATTAAAAGTATCTCACTTTTTTCAGTTGCATATAAGACATTCTAGAAGAGTTTCTGAAGGTAATGTTTAAGACAGAAAGCATCCTGGATTTCAAATATTTATTCTGCAGAAGACTTTTCTTGGGAATTGCCTATGCAAATTTATGCCCTTTTAGTTGAAGAATTATAATCTTTTCGAGAGCCAATCTCAATGTCACTTAAGTCCTCAGTTGTTGTTGCTGTTCAGTCGCTCGGTTGTGTCCAACTCTTTACGACCCTATGAACTGCAGCATGCCAGACTTCCCTGTCCTTCACCATCTCCCAGAGCTTGCTCAAACTCACGTCCATTGAATTGGTGATGCCATCCAACCATCCCGTCCTCTGTCATCCCCTTCTCCTCCTGCCTTCAATCTTTCTCAGCATCAGGGTCTTTTCTAATGAGTCAGCTCCTCGCATCAGGTGGCCAAAGTATTGGAGCTTCAGCATCATTGCTTCCAATGAATATTCAGGGTTGATTTTGTTTAGGATTGACTAGTTTGATCTCCTTGGTCCAAGGGACTCTCAAGAGTCTTTTTTAACAGGACAGTTCAAAAAACATCAATTTTTCAGTGCTTAGCCTTCTTTGTGGCCCAATTCTCATAACCATGCATGACTACTGGAAAAACCATAGCTTTAACTTTAGGGACCTTTGTTGGCAAAATAATGTCTCTTATTTTTAATATGCTTTCTAGGCATTTTTGAAAAAAAATTCTAAAGTTCTATAGTCCCAAAGAAAGTTCTTATTTAAAATTCATAAGAGATAGGTAACCTGTGTTAAGGATTTTACACTATCATTAACTAATTTGAAATCTTTCATTTTTTCAGCATTATATGTATTTCTCCCCAGAACAGGGCTACTAATTTCTGGTTCTCCTTACATAGTGGGGACACAGCCTAAAAAATTAGTGAAGTTACTATTAATTTTAACTCTCTGTAACAGTGATCCAAAATAACAGTGTCTAAAAAAACAAACAAAACCAAAACAAAATAACAATGTCTAAACAAGGCAGAAGTTTCTTTGTTTCTCGTATAAAAGTCAAAACTTATTTGAAGGATCAGCCCCAAGAAATCAACAGTGGCTCAAGCTCTTTCTGCCTTGTGTCTCCTCCAGCCACACACTCCAAGATACCTAACCACCATGTCCGCATCCTGACCAGTAGGCGAGGAGAAAGGGAAAAGGATAGACATTACATCATTTCTTTCCTTTCTATCTTGTTCATTCATCAGAATTCAGGCACATAGTGACACCTGCTGTCTGGGAGGCTGGGAAATACAGCCCTCACTTTGTGTGGCCAAATGTGGGTACAATACATAGACTTTGTCACAGAATTGCTCTCAAAAACTAAAGCTATTAAGCGATATCTTTGTGATTAAGTTATTAAATGATACCATTATGATACAACATATACAGAAAAGGACCCGAAAGAAAGTTTTTGTGTTCTGTATGCAAGATATTTCTTTCATTTATTAACTACATAATCTTCAACTCATAGGCATTTTCTTTTATACCTTTTAGAACCTGCTAAAAAGGAAGTTCAGAAAGACAAATCCTGCGAACCCAAGTCCCAGAAAATAGAAGGAAAGTCGTGGACAGGTGACTCCTTATTTAATTCTCCTTTCATTCATACTCCAGAGCAAAAACATTGTGAAAATGAAGTTGACTATATTACAGCATATGTATCTTATAGGTGAACTTCTGACTTGTAACTGGAACATGAAGTATGCCAAACATGAAGACGAGGAACAGGCACATTTAATCTATGATAACTCGAGGTTCACAGGTACATGTTAACAAAGCCAGGAAGAACAGATGGCACTCTAATTTGATAACCTTTAATTTACTGTGGTTCCCAATGGTAAGGACTGGACTTAGCCAAGGCACCATGGCAGGGTGACACTTGCACTATTTTGTCCTTGAGCCAATGGACCTAAACGTATTCAAGACGACTGTTTCCGGTGGTAGTGTACATGTAGTGCTATTGTAATGCTCTTTAAAGCATACGTGTTGGTACAGTTGTCCATTAGTGTCTGCAGGGGATTGTTCCATGAATATCATCCATCCAAAATTTCCCCTCACCACGAATACCAACATTCAAGATGCTCAAACCCCTTATATGAAATGGACAAGTATTTGCATATAACTGATGGATCCTCCCATATACTTTAAATCTAGATCACTTATAATACTTAGTACAATGTAAATGCTTTGTAAATAGTTGAAAATGCAATGTGAATGCCATGTAAATAGTTGCCCATGTATGGCAAATTCAAGTTTTGCTTTTGGGAACTTTCTGGATTTTTTTTTCCTGAATATTTTTGATCCACAGTTGAACCCACAGATGCAGAACCTGCAGCTACAAAGGGCCAACTGTATACAATTTTTTTTATGGTTATGTGGCCCTGAAACCACTTTGAAGCTATGATCCAGGTATACAAGGGGAATTAGATATTAGAACAATAGAAATCATTCCAGCAATTCCTCTCCCTTGTAGTTCCACATCTAACTATGTGAGGCAGGTGAGGCTCTGTCTTGTTTTTGAAGACTTACAAAGAAAGATCTACTCAACAGAGAGAGCAAAGAATAGCTTTTAGCTCTCAGTAAACCATGTATTTAACAACAATGATCCCAACAAGTATTCGTATTTTACCGCAATGCTATTTTATCATTTTACCTTTCACCAACAAGTAGTAGAACTTATAAGATCAAAAAGTTTTCCTCCTATCTGCAGTTTCTTTTCTCATTTAAAAATGGATCAAATAGCAAACTTTATATCCTCCAAATATTTGGTGAAATTGTATGGCATTGGTTAAGCTCTTGTTGCCTGCTACTTCATGTTCCTCTTCTCCTGATATTACTTCTTTATTTCAGTTTTACTCTACCATTTTGACAATTGCATGGCTGATTCTTTTAAAGTTACATCAGATCTCATATGGAAGGCATCAGTGCATGAATGATTGGATTAGTTAATAAATCAATCGTAAATCACCGGGCTCTTCTATGAATTACACTTCATGTTATAGCATCAGGCTTCAAGATAAATATATGAGTCAAGCCTCCTGAGGGAGAGGTCATAGTGGTGGTATTTACAGACTTATTTAACTAGCGAGTCCAGACTGCAGCTGGCTTCAGGCACAACTGAATCCAAGGGCTCAATAACAGCAGCAGGACACTATCTCTTTGCCTCTCTGCCCTGTTCTTCTCTGTGTAACTTTCAGTTTTAGGTAGTTTTCTCTGTATTGTGGCAAAGATTTCCATGAGAGCATCTCTAAGCCTACATCCTACTAGTTCAGGAGTCAGAGTACAAGACCAGTGATTCTCCCCCAGTAGTTGCCCCAAAAGTCCTGGGGCTAATTCTCATTGGCCTATAGTGGATCCCATTGCTGTCATCTGTGAGTCACTAGGCGGACCTATATCACATGGCCATCCTGAAGCAAGGGTGGATAAGGCTCAGTACTACCTGATACATCAAAACTGACAATCGGGAGAGATGTTTTCTCAAATTAAAAAAAAGGAGGGGGACTTCCCTGGCAGTCCAGTGGTTAAGACTCCACACTGCCAATGCAAGGGGCATGGGTTCCATCCCTCTTTGGAGAACTAAGATCCCACATGCCACCAGGTGCGGACAAAAGGATGAAGACCAATAAATAAATAAATAAAAGATACGTTTAGGGACTTCCCTGGTGGTCCAGTGGTTAAGACTCTGTGCTGCCGATACAGGGGGCAAGGGTTCAATCTCTGGTCAGAGAACTGAGATCCCACAGGCAAAACAAAAAAAAAAAAGAGAGAGAGAGAGAGAAAACGAGAACAAAAACCAAAACCAAACTTTATAAAGGATATATTAAAAATAAAAAGGGGGTGCTGTCCTCATGAAGGCAGCACAGACTCCTGGTAGGAAAAAAGGTAGTAGATGTTCATTACAATATGTACTCATATATTTTCCCTGAACTTTGATAAAATTGTTCATGTCACCATTTGATGTATGTTTCTTGTTTGATAGACCTGCACTCAATTATCAGAAACATTCAGTCTTACAAGGAAATAAAGGGTAGGAGTACCTTCAACGGAGTTTCCGTCAATCTACTCCAGTTTGTGCAGCTCCTGGAGACATTTGTTGGTGAAGATTCCCCCTTGAGTGTCAGTGAAGCCCTCACCTCCTTTTTTAGGAAGGGCTTTGTTGAAACAAAAGAAGAGAAAATGAGTGGCTTAGAAAAGGTGAGTAATACTATTTACCAATAAAACAAGTGAGGTCACTATTATAAAGAGATATGTATACCCATGACTGATTCATGTTGATGTATGTATACTTATGACTGATTTATGTTGCTGTATGGGCTTCCCTGGTGGCTCAGACAGTAAAGAATCTGCTTGCAATGTGGGAGACCCGGGTTTGCTCCCTGGGTTGGGAAGATCCCCTGGAGGTGTGCATGGCAATCCACTCCAGTATTCTTGTCTGGAGAATCCCCATGGACAGAGGAGTCTGGTGGGCTACCATGAGGTCACAGAGTAGGACACGACTGATCGACTAAGCACCTGCATCTGGATGGCAGAAACCATTGCAGTATTGTAAATTAATTATCTTGTAATTAAAAATTAAAATTAAAAAAATCTATCAACCTCAGTTCCTCCTAGACTAGCTCTTCTTAAGTACTAATTTTGGTTGTGAATGCTTATGCTAATTAGGTACTTAATTAGCATGGCAATTAAATACTTCATTTTATTGTCAAATGTTCTAAGATCACACTCCAGAGAATTCATTCCTCTAATAAGAACATGATTGCTGATGGCAGGAGATGGTTTCTTATATAGCTGTGTTTTTGCTCCTCCAAACCTTGAAGAGCAGATTCCAAGGAGCAGATATTTTCATGTGCAAAGATGTGTGTGTATGTGTACACTGTCTGATGTGTGAGTACGTTTACAAATGTGCATATATAAGGGTATGATTGTGGCTTGAATACATATTTTTGGGTACACCAAGGTAGTGGGCTTCATCTTTCTTAAGAAATTACTACTTGCTTGAATGAAATATGCAAACACATTCTCTGATAGGAACAATTTATATACTCTTATATGAAATATATAAATTAGGTTCATCAAGCATATTCAGTAACTTTATCAGTCTTATGAGTCTTCTCAATCTAATTTAGAGTTGATATTCCTTTTTCCTCCTCAATTGAAGTTCCTATCATTTAACCAAATGGTATATGTTCACTTTCTTTTATCAATAAAATCTACCTTGATTAGATAAGTTACTATCTAGTTAACATAATCTAGTAAAAAATCTAAATGGTAAATAAAATTAATGTCAGGCCAATGTTAAATATAAGGAAGAATTTTTGAACACAGTCATTTTTTGTTGTTTGAACACTATCATCCATCGCCCTTCACTACAAAACATATTTCATCAAGAAGCCAGGCAGGGACTTCCCTGGTGCTTCAGTGGCTAAGACTCTGAGCTCCCAATACAGGGAGCCCATGTTCACTCCCTGGTCAGGAAAACTAGATCGCACATGCTGCAACTAAGACCCAGCACAGCCAAATAAATAAATAACATTAAAATAGATTTTTTAAAAAAGCCAGGCAGGGACTTCCCTGGCAGTTCAGTGGTTAAGATTCCATGTTCCCAATGCAGGAGGCATGGGTTTGATCCCTGGTTGGGGAGTCGGGGAACTTAGATCCCACATGGTAGAGAAAAAAAGGAGTCAGGAAGATCACCCAATGTATTTATCACATTGCTGAACAACTAGTAAGTGAATGGAGAGGAATGAATCAGATTCTCGAGGAGAGAGTCCCCTTCCTAAATGAATGTGTTTTAGTTCAATGCAGAGAATGCCTGCTTTCTATCTTAGAGGTGAAACATAGAAAATGTTTATTGAGAGATAAAAACTGATATTAAGAGAATTAAAATTAAATGTTTCATTTTACTATTCGTATCCTGCTTAGTCCCAAAGTAAAGCTGTTTCTGTAAAAAGTGCTGCTCTTTGTGGGGAATAAGCATAAGATGCCAGCTAGCATATGTGTCTGTGTGTGTGTGTACCTGTGTGTGTGTCTGTTAGTTGCTCAGACATGTCCGACTCTTTGTAGCCCGCCAGGCTCCTCTGTCCATGGAATTCTCCAGTCAAGAATACTGGAGTGGGTAGCCATTCCTTTCTCCAGGGGAGCTTCCCGGCCTAGGGATTGAACCCTGGTCTCTTGCATTGCAGGCAGATTCTTTATCATCTGAGCCATCAGGGAAGCTCGCCAGCTAGCATAATGAACAGATATATCTTCTGTGCTTTGTTATCCTGTGTGTGCCCTAGGCTAGACAAAATGCTTCCCGAATCCGACGGGAACTTCTCCTAAAAGCCCTCTTTCAGAAGTGGGACTGTGACGGCTCAGGCTTTCTGGATCTGAAGGAAATTGATGAACTCTTGTATACGTACAAGGAAGGAATGGAAAAAGAATCTATGAAGAAAGGTAAAAACGAAAGAATTTTCTTAAGTTGTGGTAACAGCTTGGCTTCAAGTTTCCCAGTATTATGATATGCGTGTGTGCTCAGTCGTGTCCGACATTTTGTGACCCCGTGGACTTCAGCCCACCAGTCTTCTTTGTCCACGGAATTTTCCAGGCAAGAATACTGAAGTGGGTTGCCATTTCCTCCTCATTATTCTGATATATATACAGTTAAAATATTGGTTGTTCTAAAGCCATGAGATAGCATTTCACACTTCACATGTACTAGTGTGGCTGTCATTTTTTTCAGTTTTATTGAGATACCATTGACATGTAACATTGTGTAAATTTAAGGTGTACGATGTGTTAATTTGATATGCTTATGTTGTGAAATGATTACCACGGCTTAGTTAATACCTCCATCATCTCACATAATTACCATTTCTTTTTTGTGGTAAGAACATTTAAGATCTACTGTCTTAGAAACTTTCAAGTATATATTATGGTATTGTTAACTATGATCATCACCCTGTATATTAGAATCCTAGAACTTTTCTTGTAATGAAAGTTGGTACACTCATTAATGTTTGAGCATCTTTTCATGAGCCTCTGGTCATTTGCATGTCTTCTTTGGAAAAGTGTCTATTCAGTTCCTCTGCCCATTTTTCATTCCGATTTTTTTCTTGCTAATGGCACCCCACTCGGGTAATCTTGCCTGGAAAATCCCATGGATAGAGGAGCCTGGTGGGCTGCCGTCCATGGGGCCGCTAAGAGTCGGAAACGACTGAGCGACTTCACTTTCACTTTTCACTTTCATGCATTGGAGAAGGAAATGGCAACCCACTCCAGTGTTTTTGCCTGGAGAATCTCAGGGATGGGGGAGCCTGGTGGGCTGCCGTCTATGCGGTAGCATAGAGTCAGACACGACTAACGCGACTTAGCAGCAGCAGCAGCATTGAGTTCTATGAGTTTGCTGTATATTTTGGATATTAACTCCTTATCAGATATATGATTTGCAAATATTTTCTCCCATACTGTAGGTGGCCTTTTCATTTGTTACTTTTGCTGTGCAGAAGGTTTTTAGTTTAATATAGCCCCATTAATTTATTTTTGCTTTTTTTGCTTATATAGTTTTGACTGTAATTTTTAAAATGGAAAATAACAGTGTTGGCAAGGATATGAAGAAATATGAACCCTTGTGCATTGCTGATGGGCATGTAGAAAATGTCAGAGCAATCAGGAGTGAAACTGTTGTACAGTGCTTTGTCCAAGATCGTAATTCTACATAGTTAGATTCCTTCTGTATACCTAGCTACACATACCCATAAAACAATCCAAACCCACTTCACAGTCCTGCCTATTTTCCCTTCTTATTTTATCCTTCTGCCTCTACAAGGTCTGATTCACCTCTCAAGTCTGAATGACTTGCAAGTTTCTCCTGCTACTGCTAAGTCGCTTCAGTCGTGTCCAACTCTGTGCGACCCCATAGACGGCAGCCCACCAGGCTCCCCCGTCCCTGGGATTCTCCAGGCAAGAGCACTGGAATGGATTGCCATTTCCTTCTCCAATGCATGAAAGTGGAAAGTGAAAGTGAAGTCGCTCAGTCGTGTCCGACTCTTCTTGACCCCATGGACTTCAGCCTACCAGGCTCCTCCGTCCATGGGATTTTCCAGGCAAGAGTGCTGGAGTGGGGTGCCATTGCCTTCTCCAAAGTTTCCCCTACATTTACTTAACTTTGTGTTCTCCTTAATGACTTTCTCTTCTCCTATATTTTTCTTCTTCTGATCAATTCTTCTCAATCAAAAGCTACTAAAATTCTCATATAAGAAGTTCTCTCCTTCATTTGCTTAGATCCCAGGATAAATTATTTTGCTCTACACTGGGTTTAAGGATTTATCTGAGACTTTGACATAACAGACTTCAAATTCTTAAAGTATATGGTGCATGAGAGAAAAAATGATAAGGGTTAGTAAAGTTCTTCAGCCCTTTCAAAAATCATTGTATTGGTTGATCTTTAAAGTTACCTAAGTTGATCAACATCAGGTGTTCTTCATTAATTGTGTCTAATGAGGTGGTTTTCACTTACAAGATGGGAAAACTTCATAACACAGAACCATGGTCCATGGAAGAAAAGATATTACACGATGGTCAGGAGAGCTGGGTTCTGATATTTTATCTTTTACTAAGTAAGATTGCTGGGAGAAATATCAATAACCTCAGATATGCAGTTGACACCACCCTCATGGCAGAAAGTGAAGAACTAAAGAGAATCTTGATGAAAGTGAAAGAGGAGAGTGAAATAGTTGGCTTAAAGCTCAACATTCAGAAACTAAGATCATGGCATCTGGTTCCATCACTTCATGGCAGATAGGTGGGGAAACTGAAAACAGTGGCTGACTTTATTTTTCTGGGCTCTGAAATCACTTCAGATGGTGATTGCAGCAATGAAATTAAAAGATGCTTACTCCTTGGAAGGAAAGTTATGACCAACCTAGACAGCATATTAAAAAGCAGAGACATTACTTTACCAACAAAGTTCTGTCTAGTCAAGGCTATGGTTTTTCCAGTGGTCATGTATGGATGTGAGAGTTGGACTGTGAAGAAACCTGAGCACCGAAGAATTGATGCTTTTGAACTGTGATGTTCTCAAGAGAAGGCTCTTGAGAGTCCCTTGGACTGCAAGGAGATCCAATCAGTCCATTCTAAAGGAGATCAGTCCTGGGTGTTCATTGGAAGGTTGAAGTTGAAGCTGAAACTCCAATACTTTGGCCACCTGATGCGAAGAGCTGACTCATTTGAAAAGACCCTGATGCTGGGAAAGATTGAGGGCAGGAGGAGAAGGGGACGACGGAGGATGAGATGGTTGGATGGCATCACCGACTCGATGGACGTGAGTTTGAGTGAACTCCGGGAGTTAGTGATGGACAGGGAGGCCTGGTGTGCTGCGGTTCATGGGGTCGCAAAGAGTCGGACACGACTGAGCGACTGAACTGAACTGAAGTGATCACATGACCGTGAGCAACTTACTGACCTTCTGTAGAGCCAGGTGTCCTCATGGGTAAAACAAAGGAGTTGGACACGATGAATTCTAGAATTTAAGGGACCTGAGGATGATGTTATAAGGTTTCACCTGGCTGAGAGGTAGAATTAAAATGAAACAATATACATTACCATAATATGTAAAATCGACAGCCAGTGGGAATTTGCTGTATGACTCAGGGAGCTCAGATCCAGTGCTCTGTGACAACCCAGAGGGATATGATGGGGTGGGAGGTGGGAGAGAGGTTCAGGGGGAGGGGACATATGTATACCTATGGCTAATTCATGTTGCTGTATGGCAGAAACCAAAACAGTACTGTAAAGCAACTATCCTCCAACTAAAAATAAATAAATTGACTTAAAAAAAAAATAGATGATATAGGAATCATCTTGAGTTCCGCATAGAAAGTCACTGTAAGATGTTCCACTGGACATCCATTGGAGATGCCTTTGACATACCTGGTTTTCCATGAGAAGCAGTTGTTAGAGGCTTCGATTTGCTGTAAGAATGCAAATTTCCCCCACAGGTGAATGAACTTTTGATTAGTTTTTGGTTTTATGTTTCTGTCTTTTAGCTAAACTACATGTCCAATTTCCAAAGCTACACCCTGGGCACGAAGTGAGATTGTCTTCCAAACAGTTTCAGAAATACATAGAATTGGTTGTCTCTGAACTCAGGGGCAATGAAGAAGAAGTTCTGGAAAGTGTTGTGGAGTTTCTGATGAACTCTTTAGAAAGGAGCCATGTTGAGAGTCTGAGGAATTGTGCCAGACAAAAGTGGCTGCACCAAATCCAACGTGCTGCAGAGACAAGTGGCGTGTCCTTGGAGCCAGTGTACACGGAGACCTTTAAGGCCCTCACACAGGTGTGCTTTCTAAAATGACATATAAGAGAAAAACATTTCCTCCCAGGTGATGATGTTCAATGGTTGCAAAGGAGGAACACACAAAATTCTCTTGAGAAATCTTTTAATAGGCTATTTTACTCATTTCAATGTTTTACAATGACCCCAAACCTAGTAAAGATGTAACTGGAATGATTGCAGATTGGCAAGGTAGAAGCAGAGAGGAAAGGTATAAGAAACAGAATTATGTCTTGGAATTCCTAATTTCATTTGTGCCAAGAGTCAAAGAAACTATAACAGACAATAAACTGACATTAAAAACAAAAACAAAAACAGTAAGGAGATGTACAAGCAGTTTAAGCTCTATTTCCCTTGCATGCTGTTTTGGGAGTCAGTTTTAAAAGGAACTATTTGGGGGGTGGTGGGAGTGAGGCTTCAGACAGAGGGGCTATATGTGTATACTTATGGCTGATTTAGAAACCAATGCAACATTGTAAAGCAATTACCCTCCAATTAAAAATAAAGTAAAAATAAAAGGAACTATTTAAATCATAAAGTCATTATAAAGTAGAATCCAACGTGACACAATAGTTCATAGCACTGCCTAGAAATAAGCTGAGACTATTGCAGAATCCTGTCCCTTAAAAGACATGACCTGGATGAACCACCATCCACAGCTCTGCTGCCTTCCTTGGACGCTTCCAGCTTACTGCTTTTCCCAGGCAGGAACAGCATGGCTGTCTTCTACAAGTATCACAGCTTCCATTGATCCGGGGAAACTATGTCATTCATCTCAGCTAAATAGCAACACATGATTATGGGAATCATCTCCTGAATGGCTTAATTTTCCAATATCTCAATAATCGGAAATGATGGGACCAGGAACAGTAGACCAATCAAGAAAAAGAGATACTGGAATTTCCCTGGCAGTGCAGTGATTAAGGACACTGCATTTCCACTGCAGGAGGCTCAGCCAAAAAGCAAAAGAGTTATTGTTCCAACTTGCTTCAGAAATCTGCCATACCCTTAGAGACATCTTACTACTACATTTTTGCTAGTCTATTGATTTTCTATGTAGAAAAGGAGGAATCAAGAAGGGAAAAGAAAAGCACAAAGAACAAACCCAAGTTTATAGGAAGAGGAGACAAATATCAGAGAAACTGTCTCTAATATTCCCAATTTATACCCATACTTGGCATATGTGTTAACACATAATATTATTATAATATTTTAGGTACATAGAATTTTCAGTTATTTTAATTAGACATAGTAGTTGTGGGACTTCCCTGGAGGTCGGCTGGTTAGTACTCTGTGCTTCTACTCCAAGGGGCATGGGTTTGATCCCTGATCAGGGAACTAGAATCCCACATGCTGTAGAGTACAGCTGAAAAGAAAAATAAATAGTAGTTGCATATAGTCTGCAATCTGGAGCCCCAAGTAATCCTTTCCTGAAATGATGTAAGTCAAATGTCACAGCCAAACTATGTTAAGAATTTCTCGAGAGCATTTTCCCATATTCACATCATAGTGGATGGTCAAGAAATATGAGTCATCTTTCTTGCCTGAGCTCTCTAAAATAAGCACTTTTAACTGAAGCCCATACAACATGAGTATGGTTCAAAGGGATCCAAGTTTTAAACCTCTAAATATAAGTAGACTTGACAGATTTTTTTTTTTTAGTAGAACTGGTCTGGTTGGCATAAAGTAAATCTATTCTACTCACTGAAACTCAGGTTTCAGGAACAGCTGTGGTGTCAGCCTTTCCCCCACGGTCTATTTATGGTAATATCTGCATCATTTACTCAGGGAAATGAAATTATTGGGGTCAGATGCACAGATTGGCTAATGAAGGGAGACATGATTAAGAGAATAGCTCTTTGGCAATTGGCAAATAAATGGTCAGAAACATTTTGCCACAGGATGCTGAAGCCCATGGAAATAAGAAGATCAGTGCTCACATTTCCCTCTTAGAAGAAAACCTACTTCTGCCTGATAGAGGGAACGTTCTATTGAGGAATGTAGCTTGTACTTTAGACGATGCTCCGTTTGTTCTGAAAAGAGTGCTCTACAGGGACATGAAGGGGATCAGGTAAGAATTTCCAAAGATGTTGGTTTCACCCCACTTTTGAAAAAAATTCCTTTTGTGAAGTAAAGTAGCACTGAAATCCTTCCTAGTTAGCTGTCCAAGAGAGAAATGCCTCAGGTCACCAAAGTTTCTCAAGCAGGAGGTTTCCAGTCTTGGGTGATTTCACCTGATTTTTCCAAGAGCATTGGTTTTCATGTAGGGACTTTGCTTCACAGTATCAGTTCAATTAGTTGTACCTGCTCCATAAATTATGTCTCCAGTTCAGTTCAGTTCAGTTGCTCAGTCGTGTCCAACTCTTTGTGACCCTATGGACTGCAGTACACCAGGCCTCCCTGTCTATCTTCAATTCCCAGAGTTGACCCAAACTCATGTTCATTGAGTTGGTGATGCCATCCAACCATCTCATCTTCTGTCATCCCCTTCTCCTCCCACCTTCAATCTTTCCCAGCATCAGGGTCTTTTCAAATGAGTCAGTTCTTCTCATCAGGTGGCCAAAGTATTGGAGTTTCAGCCTCAACATCAGTCCTTCCAATGAACATTCAGGACTGATTTCCTTTACGATGGACTGGTTGGATCTCCTGGCAGTCCAAGGGACTCTCAAGAGTCTTCTCCAACACCACAGTTCAAAAGCATCAATTCTTCAGCACTCAGCTTTCTTTATAGTCCAACTCTCACATCCATACATGACTACTGGAAAAACCATAGCTTGACTAGTTGGACCTTTGTTGGCAAAGTAATGTCTCTGTTTTTAATATGCTGTCTAGGTTGGTCATAACTTTTCTTCCAAGGAGTAAGCGTCTTTTAATTTCATGGCTGCAGTCACCATCTGAAATGATCTTGGAGCCCCCAAAAATAAAGTCAAATTATGTCTCCACATCCTGTTTAAATGGGCTTTCCTGGTAGCCCATTGGTAAAGAATCTGCCTGCCAATGCAGGAGACTCGGGTTCCATTCTTGGGTCAGGAGGATCCCCTGGAGAAGGAAATGGCAACCCAATCCAGCATTCTTGCCTGGGAAATCCCATGGATGGAGGAGCCTAGTAGGCTACCCTCCATGGGGTTGCAAAAGAGTAGGACATGACTTAGCAACTAAACAACAACATCTTGTTTGTGTATGTTTTCTCTGTTATGATCTAAGTTTATTTATTTTTTTTGCCTGTCATAGTGTAAGAACTCTATGTCAACTTTTATTGACATTATGTCTCTTTGTAGCAATCTTTCCCCAATAACACTTATAGTCCCAAATCAAATGCAGCTGGATTCGTATTACAGCCATTATAACAACATAATCACTCTTAATTTCTAGCCCTTTCCATTGTGTCCCCCTAATCTGACTGTATCTGGCTCATCGATCCTCATTTTTTTCTGTACAGTCTTTCTTGTTCTTCGATATACACACTATTAAGCTTATTTTTAAGAATCTTTCTCTCAAGTCAGACTCTCCAGACTGGTAATTTTATGAGTCCACTTCTCTGATATATAATACTAATGATTATGGATGGACTGATCTAGTGTCCTGCATGGCTTAGTCTAAAGCCCTCTTCTGTGCCTTTCTCCTTTTCTCATATTCCTGTTCCTCAGCTTTACAGTAGTGGATGAAGGGAAGCCAATACACGTCCCCCAAGTTCAGCACCATGGGAACATCTACTTCTGGAACCATTCCCGCAAGAAGAGCGATCACAATGGGTCATTCCTGGCTCTTCCCCTTCAGGACGCATATATGAGGATATTTGGGGTCTTGGCTGTTGACACTCTAAGAGATCCCCAGAAAATTAACATCTTCCTACCCCACGAGATCAGATTCTATCAGGTACGACATAGAAAAGTTCTTCAAAATCAATGGTAGGATAGCCTGTCCTATACTTTTTGAAAAAGTAAAACCTGAAACCAGATGAGAGTAAAGCTATGTATATAAATGGTGTCATCATACATGTGTCAGTCTTTGGAGAGGTTCCCTATTACACATGGAGGGACTCAGACTCAGTTGCATATCTATGCCTCAGATTGTCTGGGAAGCTTGTTAATGTGTTCCATGGTATTAATTGTAGGAACGGCATTTTCTGCTATAGAACTGAAATCCAACTATTAGACTACTAGCTAAAACCCAAAAAGTAGGAATGAACTTTTAGAAGAGACATATTTATGTTTTATTTATAGTGGTAACTAGAAATCCTTTGCTCTTTACCCAAATGGTGCTAAATATGATATGCCTTACCATAGTTCTTGATTTTAGTGTTATAATTTTTGAGGATGAAGAATGAAGGAAAAGCCTAAATGTTTCTCAAATTATTCATGTTTTCAAATCAGATCTCAAAAGGGAGTGGCACTTTTTCATGACCTGTAATGCTGTGGCTTCTTTGGTAAAATTGTTGATTATCCAGTATTTCTTTTTTAAAATGTTATATTAGCTTAAACTTAATAGAAAATAAAGTCCATGATGCTTACTGTTGAACAAGAGCAAAAATAAATAAAAATAAAAATCTTTATATCAAGGTTAATATGTGGGTTTTATTCTGGGTTATCAGTGGAGTTTTATTTAAAGACTGTGCCCAGTCGCTCAGTCATGTTCGACTCTTTGCAACCCCATGGAATGTAGCCCACCAGGCTTCTCTGTACATGGGATTTCCAGGCTGGAAATACTGGAGTGGGTTGCCATTTCTTCCTCCAGAGGATCTTCCTGACCCAGGGGTTGAACTTGTGTCTCCTGCATTGGCAGGAGGATTTTTTACCACTGAGCCACCCAGGAATCCCCAAATATTAAAATAGGTTTGAGGGGACTTCCCTGGTGGTCCAGTGGTTAAGAATCTGCCTGCCAATGCAAGGGTCATGGGTTTGCTATCTGGTTGGGTAACTAAGATCCCATTTGCTGAGGAACAACTAAGCCTGGGAGCCGCAGGCCACAACCAAAGATCCTGCATGACATCAATGAAGATCCCTCGAGCAGCAACTAAGACCCAAGGCAGTCAAATAAATGAACAAGTATTAAGATAACTAACTAAATAAAACAGGTTTTTGAAATTAGGTCCCTTGTTTGAAGATGGTGTTTAAGTATCTTATACTGTCTGCTAAATGAAAATAAAATTAAACAAAAGAAACTAAAAAAAGGAAAGGCACTTTTTAAAATATATATATATTTATTTTATTATTTATTTGGCTGTTCCAGGTCTTAGTTGCAGCATATAGGATCTTTAGTTGTGGCACCTGGAGAATCCCATGGATGGAGGAGCCTGGTGGGCTGCGGTCCATGGCATCGCTAAGAGTCCAACACGACTGAGCGACTTCACTTTCACTTTTCACTTTCCTGCATTGGAGAAGGAAATGGCAACCCACTCCAGTGTTCTTGCCTGGAGAATCCCAGGGACGGGGGAGCCTGGTGGGCTGCCGTCTATGGGGTCACACAGAGTTGGACACGACTGAAGCGACTTAGCAGCAGCAGCAGAAGCAGCAGCAACATGGGATCTAGTTCCCTGACCAAAGATCAAACCCAGGCCCCATGCATGGGGAATGCAAAGTCTTAGCCCCCGGACCATTAGGGAAGTCCCTGGAAAGCACTTTTAAGATTATAAAATAACTAGACCATTTCTACAAGCATTTAATTTTAGGACTTTCCTGGTGGTCCAGTGGTTAAGACTCCACGCTTCCATAGCAGGGAGCATAGGTTTAATCCCTGGTTGGGGAACTAAAATCCCACATGCTGCACAGTGCAGCCAAAAAGAAAAAAATTTTTTTAATTTAATTTTATGAATAAAAATTTCATCGAAGGAGATTGAAAACCCTAGGGAGGCATTGGATTGGGATGTAGCAGCAATCAGGAAGTTGCTATCATCTGTTCCCCTGGATGCTCTTGATGTTTATTTACCATCATTTAAATTTTTCCCCTCTCATTTACTGGATGTACAACTAAGGAAGTGGTAGAATCTTTTCCCCTGGACATCTTTTTAATAATAAGTTTCATTCTCTTCTGACATAAGAATGATGTGAAGATATTAAGATGCAAAGTGGAAGAGTATGGTGAACTATACTCCAAATTATCATTCAGTTCAGTTCGGTTCAGTCACTCAGTCATGTCCGCTCTTTGCGACCCCACGAACCTCAGCACTCCAGGCCTCCCTGTCCATCACCAACTCCCAGAGTTCACCCAAACTCATGTGCATCGAGTCGGTGATGCCATCCAGCCATCTCATCCTCTGTCGTCCCCTTCTTCTCCTGCCCCCAATCCTTCCCAGCATCAGGGTCTTTTCCAATGAGTCAACTCTTTGCATGAGGTGGCCAAAGTATTGGAGTTTCAGTTTCAACATCAGTCCTTCCAATGAACACCCAGGACTGATCTCCTTTAGGATGGACTGGTTGGATCTCTTTGCAGTCCAAGGGACTCTCAAGAGTCTTCTCCAACACCACAGTTCAAAAGCATCAATTCTTCGGCATTCAGCTTTCTTCACAATCCAACTCTCACATCCATACATAACTACTGGAAAAAAACATAGCCTTGACTAGATGGACCTTTGTTGGCAAAGTAAAGTCTTTGCTTTTTAATATGCTATCTGCTGCTGTTGCTGCTGCTGCTAAGTCGCTTCAGTTGTGTCCGACTCTGTGACCCCATAGACGGCAGCCCACCAGGCTCCCCCGTCCCTGGGATTCTCCAGGCAAGAACACTGGAGTGGGTTGCCATTTCCTTCTCCAATGTATGAAAGTAAAAAGTGAAAGTGAAGTCGCTCAGTCGTGTCCGACTCTTCGACCCCATGGACTGCAGCCTACCAGGCTCCTCCGTCCATGGGATTTTCCAGGCAAGAGTCCTGGAGTGGGGTGCCATTGCCTTCTATCTGGGTTGGTCATAACTTTCCTTCCAAGGAGTGTGTTTTACTTTCACGGCGGCAATCACCATAGTCTTATTAGAGAACATGTCAAAGTGAATTATAAATTGACCTCCTAGCCCTTGGAGGTAAAGGCTCTTGAGATATCCTTAGATGTCTTGGGTCATAATATAAAATGCAGATATTTTTGAAGAATTTGTGGTTCCTCCTAGAGTTTCCTTTGATGTGACCATTTTTTAAAGTCTTTATTGAATGTGCTATAACATTGCTTCTATGCTTTGGTTCCTTGGCCAAGAGGCATGTGAAATCTTTGCTCCTCAACCAGGATTGAACCCATACCCTCTGCGTTGGAATGTGAAGTCTCAACCACTGGACCACCAGGGAGGTCATATCCTAGGGTTTCTTGACAACAAGACCACAGATGGGTTCTGAGGGTTTCCGATCCTTTCTCTGTGGAACAGGCTCTCTTTATGTGTTGAAGAAAACCGTGTAACTGCAGGCCTGGAAACCCAGCATACCTGCACAGCTGATCTGATGACAGTAGCCATGTAAACACACAGATATTAATCTTGCATCAGATTGGGGCAGCTCTTACCCATCTGTCCAAGGCTGGCATTAGTTGTTGGCTTTTAAACATTATTTTTTTCTCATTTCAAAGTTTACCTTGTTCTTATGACACTGCTTTCTGATGGTATATACCACTGATTTCACTGGATGATTATCAGCAAACGTAGTAAGTTAGATGGGTTTTCCAGTAGATCTCTGTTTACTCTTTTGGTTTCATTTTTTCATAGTGGAACCTGAAACATTTTTGAGAACTCTTTTGAAATGCCTTTTGAGAACCAATGAATAATTTTTAGGAAGTAGATGATTATTGGGTGTCCCTGGTGCCTCGGTGATAAAGAATCTGCTCTCCAATACAGGAGTTGTAGGGTCTGGAAGATTTCCTCAGGAGGAAATGGCATCCCACTCCTGTAATCTTGCCTGGAAAATCCCATGGACAGAGGAGTCTGGTGGGCTACCGCCCATGGGGTTACAGAGTCGAACACAACTGAGCGACTAAACAACAGGAACAACAGTAACAACAGATGATCATTAATTTAAAAGATAATTCAGGGGACTCTCCCGGATGGTCCAGTGGTTAAGAATCTGCCTTCCAACGCAGGAGATGCAGGTTTGATCCCTGGTCAGGGAACTAAAATCCCACATGCCAGGGGGCAAATAAGCCCACACAGCACAGTGAAGAGCCCATGTGTGCAACTATTAAGATCCGATGCCACCAAATAAGCAAAAAAAAAAAAAGATAATCCAATTGATGCATTACTAATTATTTGGCTATTTTTAAAAGAGAAGGCAATTTAAATTTCTGTCTCTACAGGGTGTTGCCAATGTCTTTAGTACTGCCTATCACTACGTCCACAGCCGGGAGCACATCCTTCATATTGTGATCACTGGCATAGGCTGGCTCTACAACATCACACCCAGCATCACTGCCATCTCTACATACTTTGTTGAGCCCAACTCAGAGAAGGTAGCTCCTGCTTCAGTTTGTCCAATGAAAGGCACCAGTAGGAGACTGGCAGGCAGAAGGAGAGTGAGGTTGGGGTATTTATGCTTTTGGCTCTCCCTCTCTAGGTTTCTTTGGGTTAGCTGTGTTCTTCAACAAAATGAATAGAATGAAGGGCCATCCCGGGAGGTTGGTGCGGCAAGAAGAGTTCCTGGCCCCCAGGTCTCTGTTGAAGAGACAAGAAGTCAAGTGATCTCTGTGGATTATGAAAACTGCTAATACATTCTCTTTTTTAACATTTTTGAACAATAGTCCTGCTCAGAATGTCCGCTTGAAGAGGGCTCCATGCCCCCAATATATGAAATCTTATGTTAGTCTTATGTCAATGGGAAATAAGAGATCATAATCTGTTCTTTTTCTTTATCCTTCTTCTTTGGACCACACACATTTCAAATTTACTGTTAAAAATTTTTACCTGTTAGAGAAAGACAGCACTCAGCTGTGTTTTAAACGTATTCAGTATACAGTCTGATTCAAGAAGAAAGTACTTTGATACTTAGAGAATGGGGAGGCCAAAAATAAAAGTTGGGAATTTAAAAAAAAAAAGACCACTGTACCTTAGTCACATGGTCCTCTCTACTTGGCTGTCTTCTCCAGGTTCTGGTAATTGCTTCCTCTCCTTACCTCTTTGGGCTTCCCAGGCGGCTCAGTGGCAAAGAATCTGCCTGTCAAGCAGGAGAAGCTGGTTTGATCCCTGGATCAGGAAGATTCCCTGGAGAAGGAAATAGCAACCCACTCTAGTATTCTTGCCTGGATAATCCCATGGACAGAGGAGCCTGGTGGGCTACAGTCCACAGGGTCGCAGAGTAGGACATGACTGAGCGACTGACTACCATCACCACCTTCAGGCTAAGAGTGATAGCAGCTCCCCATAAATATAACTTTAAAATCTAATTTTTTACCAAAGTTATTTTTAAGTTTAACAAAATTGCAAGAAAAATTCTAGCATAATTTTTTAAATTGGCTAAATGATTTAATCTTCATATGGAAGAAGAATAAATGCATGAGGATAGCTAAGAAAATGAAGGATGGGGGGAATTTACAACTGTAGTCTGGGGAAGGATGGCTGAGTCTCAAAGGTTGAAGTGATTAAAGTGAGGTTGATACATTGATGACATAAAAATGTAAAACTTTCTTGCACCAAAGTTATAAACACAATTAATTGCCATATATCTGGCAGAGAATAACAGTGTTATATAAAAATTAGTGGAATTTTGAAAATCCAAAAGAAAAATAAGCAAAAGACAATTTTATTTTTAAAAAAACCTCATGCAAATGGTCAATAAACATAGGAAAAAATGTTCAGTTGTTCTCATAATGAAATACAAATTTAAGTAAAAGATAATTTCTCACCTACTAAATTGAAAAACATTTTTAAACTGTAATTTGAAATGTCTGTTAGATATCTAAGTGGAGATATTGAATACACAGTTGGATATATGAGCTTAGTGTTTGGGGGAAATCCAGGCTGGTAAGTAAATTATATTTAAAACCATTAGACTGGTTACACAACATTGTGAATGTCTCTAATCCCACTGAATTGCACACTTATGAATGGCAAAAATAATAATATTATGCTGTGTATATTTTACCAAAACAACTCAAAACAAAACATAAACCATGAGACTGGTTGGGATGACCAATAGGATGAATCAGTCTAGGGAAAAAAATTTCTGAGGCCCAAACCTAGAAGCCTTCCAAGTGTTTGGCATCATTGTGGCTCAAAATTATATTGACCTTGACCTATAACTTGAAAAACATTTTATATTGCCTAAGCTTTTCTAATTTTTTTCTATTTGTCCCCAAAAGTCTCAATGAGAGCATGAAGTTTAATCACTCCTCTCTGTAATGAAATTTCTACCTCTTTTCAAGGATTCAGACTATGTTTTACGAAATATGATGGTCACAGGGCAGCAGGGTCTAACAGAAATCCACAAGAATCCCTCTGTCATCTTTAGGAAGACATGCATCTTCAGGTATGGGACATACCTCACCGCCTGTTTTGTTTGACTGCCAGCTTCTGCTTCTTATGAATATAATGGCTCTCATTCTGATGGGGCTTTAAAGGAAAATTACTGTAGACCTTTGTCTGCCTGGGTCCTTTCCCCCTTAAGTTCTTTTTAAAACAGATTTCAATTTAGTGTTTTATTTTTTATAATTTTCTTATTAACATGAAATTAACAAAAACCCACCATGGTTATGAAAAATACACCCACATCACTAATCAGAGCTCATCCTCTTAATGTTAGCTAGCCTGCGGACATTTTTTTTTTTTTAACTTAAAGAAGACAGGCTGGTGCAAAGACGGGGAGGAGGCAGAGAATGTTGCCTTTAATAAGTACCCAGTTCTAGATTACCTTGAATGCCTCTCATGTGTGAAATGCAAAGTACGCTACTAAACTACTGCAAAAACAGATCTTAACTAGAATACAGTGCTTCTTAGAGAGTCAGCATAGTTGAATAGGCAGTAACCTATCTCAGGCTAGTAGGCAATTTGACATTTAAGTACCTATGTTAATTCAATTTCAGTTTGGCCTCATACCAGAATGTTCATTCAGTTTTAAGCTCCTTTCCATAGTTATTCCTTGTCCTGGCTAAGAGTTTTACAAGAGTCCTTCTAACACCCAGACTTACAACCTTGGATTCCTGTGTATAACTTAGAGCAGGTGCCTTTTGAGGAACTCTGTTGACCAAGGAAGCTTAGCATGATGCCTCACTACTATGGCTATCATGAAGACATGGCTCAGCTGCAGCGACGGGTAGGTACAGCCAAACAAGGGCATAACCTTTCTATCATGACAGGATTGGTGTTATGAACTGTAAATATGCTTTTTTGGCCATACCCACAGCATGAAGGATGTTAGTTTCCCAACCAGAGGTTGAATCCATGCCCCTTGCAGTGGAAGCACAGAGTCCTAGCCACTGGACCACTAGGGAATTCCCTAAACGTGTTTTTTCTGAGGCTGTGCTAAGCACCAGCGTTTTTACAGATACCTAAAAGGAATGACATCTCAATATCATGTAGATGGGAAAAGGGGGAAAGAGATAAAAGGATGTGTTTATACTTCCTGAGGGAAAGAAGGAGCTACTACATTTCTATGAAAACCTCAGGTCCCTCACTGACACAGGTGCTGTCAGTGCCCTGCCCAAGTATCTTCTGCCAGGGGCTGCAGATCCTATTGCTAATAACGCCCAAGTATCTTCTGCCAGGGGCTGCAGATCCTATTGCTAATAACTCACCCTGTAATTGTCAAGGGGAGCCCCTCTCCAGGAGGGGCCGATGAGCTCTGTAAACACCTCCCCAACACACATCCAGAGCAGCTTAGAGCTTTGTTGTTGTTTATTGCTTAATTGTGTCCGACTCTTTTGTGACCCTGTGGACTCCAGCCTACCCGGCTACTCTGTCCATGGGATTCTCCAGGCAAGAATATTGGAGTGGGTCGCCATTCCCTTCTCCAGGGGATCTTTCCAATCCAGGGTTCGAAAGCTTGTCTGCGTCTCCTGTATTGGCAGTCAGATTCTTTACCATTGAGCCTCCTGGGCAGCCTCTAAATGAGTAATATTTACAGAAGACATGAACAATGTTATGGTCCGTGGGGAACTCTGCTTGACTCATTTCTACATCCATGAGTCTGTATTTTTAGCTACTAATGGTGGAAGACAGCTGGCTATTCTTAGCATTCTGTAATGACTCACAGATAGTCAGTGGTAAACTGGGGACCACCCTTGTGATGGGAAGTTTTTCAGTCCCTAGAGGTCTACAGCTCCTGGTTACTACTGAAGAACCCATTACACCTTCAATAGAGAAGGACCAAAAACTATGGGAAGACAAAATTAACCCCCAGGTATGGGACCAGGGGATTCCTGGACGAGCCCACCAAGCGGAACTGGTCATCATTGTCCTCCGAGATCCCACTTGGTTTCCTAACCGGAAACAATATCCTCGCAAAAGAGAGGCTCGGGAGGGACTACAGCCTTTAATAAATAAATTCCTTGCTTGTGGGTTATTGGTCCCCACCAGTTCACCATGTAACACCCCAATCCTCTCAGTAAAGAAAAAAGACGGAACCTGGAGAATGGTCCAAGATCTCCGGATCATAAATGAAGCTGTAGTCCCCCTCCATCCCACAGTACCCAATCCCTATGTAATCTTGGGAAAAATCCCACCCAGTGCCAAGTGGTTTACAGTCTTGGATCTCAGAGATGCATTTTTTTTGCACACCACTGGCTAAAGAATCCCAATATCTTTTTGCCTTTAAGTGGGAGGCCCCAGGAGAAAAACACCAACAGATGACTTGGACAGTATTATCTCAGAGGTTCAGAGATAGCCCCCACCTGTTTGGACAGGCCCTTAGCCAGGATCTCCTAGATCTGGACCTGGACCTAATGGGAAAATATTACAATACATAGATGACCTACTAATCTGTTCTCCAGATGAGAAAAGTGCCCAACAACATGCAATTCAGGTTCTAAACTTCTTGGCAGAAAGGGGATATAAAGTCTCCCGTGCTAAGGCACAGATGGTCAAGACAAAGGTCACTTACCTGGGAGTTCAGATTACACACGGGTCCAGGAGGCTGTCCTCTGATCGGGTACAAGGAATCCTCCAGTTGCCCTCCCCCACGACTCAAAAACAATTGAGAGCTTTCCTGGGGCTAACTGGATATTGTAGGATCTGGATACCCAGCTATGGTCTAATTGCCCAGCCCTTATGTGAAAGCTGGACTTCCCTGGTGGCTCAGATGGTAAAGCATCTGTCTATGATGCGGGAGACCCAGGTTCAATCCCTGGGTTGGGAAGATCCCTTGGAGAAGGAAATGGCAATCCACTCCAGTACTATTGCCTGGAAAATCCCATGGACAGAGGAGCCTGGTAGGCTACAGTCCATGGGGTTGCAAAGAGTCGGACATGACTGAGTGGCTTCATGTTCACGTTTCACTCAACTGTTAAGATGTATCTGTTTACATTTAGAGCGCTAACGAATGACAAAAGACCTCTCCCCTGCTTCAAGGTGGGGCAGAGTGTGGGTGCAATTTGGCTTCCAAAGCTCCTTTTAGGATTGGGCTGAGGATAAACTTCACCTGAAATCACAGTTTTAAAAATATTTATTTATTTGGCTGCACCTGGTCTTAGTTGCGGCATGCAAACTCTTAGTCACTGTCATGCAGGATCTAGTTCTGTGACCAGGGATTGAACCAGGCCCCCTGCATTAGGAGTGCAGTCTTAGCCACTGGACCACCAAGGAAGTCCCTTAGCATCTTCCGCTTCCCCATCCTGTTTGCCTCAGACCTTCAAAGGTTTCTCCCGAAAGCACTCCCTCAGTGAATAATTGGCACAGAGCATCCCTTTCTCAGGCTCTGCTTCTAGAGAACCTGACCTAACACATTCATCCTTCTTTGGGCATTCAACCAAGACTTACTGGACACTACATAAACAAAAAATGAATACCCTCAGTTAAGGACAAGTCTATAGTAAAGACAGTAAGGCAGAATTGGACTTCTCTGGAGGTCCAGTGGCTAAGACTCAGCACTCTCAATGCAGGGGGCCCAGGTTCTTTCTCTAGTCAGGGAACTAGATCCTGCATGCTGCAACTAAAACCCGGCACAGCCAAATAAATAAAATTTTAAAAATAAGGCAAAGCAGATGAACATGGAACAACAGACTGGTTCCAAATAGGAAAAGGGGTATGTCAAGGCTGTATATTGTCACCCTGCTTATTTAACTTATATGCAGAGTACATCATGCATGAGAAACACTGGGCTGGAAGAAGCACAAGCTGGAATCAAGATTGCCAGGAGAAAGATCAATAACCTCAGATATGCAGATGATACCACCCTTATGGCAGAAAGTGAAGAAGAACTAAAGAGCCTGTTGATGAAAGTGAAAGAGGAAAGTGAAAAAGTT
>NW_011495033.1:2801532-2817431 GCF_000754665.1 Bison bison bison | reverse complement strand
GGGCTCCAAAATCACTGCAGATGGTGACTGCAGCCATAAAATTAAAAGATGCTTTCTCCTTGGAAGAAAAGCTATGACCAACCTAGACAACATATTAAAAAGCAGAGACATTATTTTGCCAACAAAGGTCTGTCTAGTCAAGGCTATGGTTTTTCCAGTAGTCATGTATGGATGTGAGTGTTGGACTATAAAGAAAGCTGAGCACTGAAGAATTGATGCTTTTGAATGGTGGTGTTGGACAAGACTCTTGAGAGTCCCTTGGACTGTAAGGAGATCCAACCAGTCCATCCTAAAGGAAATCAGTCCTTAGTGTTCATTGGAAAGACTGATGTTGAAGCTGAAACTCCAATACTTTGGCCACCTGATGAGAAGAACTGACTCATTTGAAAAGACCCTGATGCTGGGAAAGATTGAAGTCAGGAAGAGAAAGGGATGACAGAGGATGAGATGGTTGGATGGCATCACCGACTCAATGGACATGAGTTTGAGTCAACTCTGGGAATTGGTGATGGACAGGGAAGTCTTTGTGTCCATGGGGTTGCAAAGAGTCGGACACGACTGAGCGACTGAACTGAACTGAGCTGGATGGAGTCTGACTCTGGTGCAGCTACTTTAGATCACAGGGGTCAGGGTGCGTTTCTTTATGGGGAGCTGAGGGAGCTGAGCCCTGAGAATTTAAGGGGTGGAATGTGTCAGGCAGATGAAATAGCAACAAGGGCTGGTATGGCTCGAGTATAGTAGGCACAAGAGGAGGTGATTCAGTGTGTCTGGGTGGAATGTTGTGAACAGGCTTTTATTTTATACCCTCCTTATGTTTATTTGGTTTTGGTTTCAGAGATTTCCTCTTTAAGTGCACAGACAGTTCAGGAGTTGTTTTGGCCTCTGTCTGTGGAGAAAACCACATCGTAGTTCCACTTCGTGAGAGAACAGGAGAAGCTTTGGGAGTTCTCGATGTTAACATTGGCAAGAGTAAGATGTTGTTGTATCGAGAGTTTAAAGATCTACAGAAAATGCTGAAGGTGATCCAGCTTGCCTGCAGTGAAATACTGGGCGAATTATCTGGAGAAATAAAGAAAAACTATATCCTAGGTATTGTGAATGCGGCAACTGTCTGAATTGATAGATTTAAGAAGCTTGGGGGAAATCAGACAATACAATGAAGGATGCATTTTCTAAAATGAATTGTTGCAAAGTACAGATCTTTCCACATGGAAGGATTTCCTTCATTCAGTCTTGGACTGATTAGTCTGGCCTATACGTTAGAGCAAAGGGTAAGGAATCACATTTTCTTGCCTGCTGCTGCTGCTGCTGCTAAGTCGCTTCAGTCGTGTCCGACTCTGTGCCACCCCATAAACGGCAGCCCACCAGGCTCCTCCGTCCATGGGATTTTCCAGGCAAAAGTACTGGAGTGGGGTGCCATCGCCTTCTCCGTTTTCTTGCCTAGAGTCATGGTTTTAGAGTTGAAGGACTCATAATGGCAATATAGAAGTAGCATTTATTAAATGCCACATCATGTGTCAAGCACTTTAAATATGGTATTTCAATTAGTCCTTATCATAACTCTAGGAGGTGAATGGTGATTATTTCATTTTACAGACAAGGGAAGTGCACCAAATCACACAGTTGACCAGTGGTAAAGGCTGGATCTCCACCCCAGTTTGGGTGCTCTTTCCACCACAGTGTGCTTGCATGCTCATTTGTGTCTGACTCTTTTGTGATCCGAGCCTGCTCTGTCCATGGGATTATGCTGGCAAGGACACTGAAGAAGGTTGCCATTTCCTCCTCCAGGGGATCTTCCTGACCCAGGGATCAAACCTGTGGCTCCTGAATGGCAAGTGGATTCTTTAGCACTGGGCCACTTGGGAAGCCCTCATAGCATTAACTCACAGGAACATCTCATTTTACAGAGAAAGGAGCTAAGGTCTGTCAAAGTAAAGGTCCAAGAGCAAGCTACTGCAGAGCCAAGAACAGACCCCAATCCTTGTGATTCCACTTCCACCAGGCTACTCTTACCACAAAATCAGTGTAGGCAGAAGGGAGGGAAGATGAAAGCATGGAAACCTTTCACTACCAAGATTGGAATAAATAGAATTAGTAGAGTAACACTGTTGGATAAAGCTGAAACACTTCCAGCCATTACACAGTGTGGGATAAAAAGGAGAAAGAAAGGAAAATTCATATCTTTTGAGCATCCACTGTGTGTAAGACCTGGGACTAAGCACTTTTCCATGTACCATCTCCTGTTAATTTCCACAGCTTAATGGGAAAGTAGGGATCAACTCTTCTCACAGAAAAATGAAAAGGGGGCTCAGAGAGACAACTGAACTAATAAGGGTGAAAGTAGGTTTCAAAGCAAGGTTTAGCTACAAATAAAGGTTTCACCTTTTCTCAGAGCCTCTGCCTGTGAACCCCACAGGTGGGATTCCATTTTTGCCTTTTGATTTCATGACTGGAGAAACTAAGATTGTTTAACGCTATAGGATATAGTCTTTTTTTCCTAATAAGAAAACAAAGGTTTGCTATATTACATTCAGAATCCTGTGAAAAAGTAGTATGTGTTCTGAACAGCCGTGTGGGATGTCTTTCTGTTATTCTAGAGATTGAAAGTGTGGGAGAAGTCCAGAGGGCAGGCATTCTCTTCTTCAGAGTCATGCTACAGGAGCTACAGGAGTGCCTCAGTCTACTTACATCCTCGGACTTTGTGTCACTGTTGCTGCATGATTATGACCCTCTGGCGGAAGTCAAAGCCCCGCCAGACAGCCAGTCCCAGGATCTCAAAGCCAACATAAAATTAGTACAAGACATCCTGAAAGGGATTATCGTGTTCTTTCATCCAGAGTTGAAATCAAGTGACTTAGAAAGTTGGGATCACTGTAAACTGGTAAGTTTCATTAAAAAAAAAAAAAACTCTTCATTGAAGAATAACCTACATGAGTTAAGATATACAAATCTTAATTGCACAAATCCTTGATACACAAAGGCAAGAATTTTTACACAATGAATGTAAGAGGCACCTGGAACAAGAACAGGAGTGGCATCCCCAAAGCCTTCCTTTTTACCCTCCCCATCACCAGCCTCACACACACACACACACGCTCTCTCTCTCACACCCCAAGGGTAACCAGAATCCTGATGTCTAACACCATAGATTGATTTTGACTGTTTCAAAGTGTGTATAAATGGAATTGTGTAAACTTAGGAATTAGGCACTCTCCTTCCACTTGATGATTCCACGATTTTTGTTCTTTGTTTACAGTACGTAAACCAACAGTTAGTCGAAAATATTTGTGACTTTGATCCAACTGCTATGGAACTGAAAGTTAATTTAAAGCTCATTGCTGAATACTTTGAAAGTAAGTTTCCACTTAATTATAGTCTAAATCTATACCAATAGCAACAAAATATAGTTGCAATCCAGAGATTTTTATTAGAATACAGTGGCCCAGCATGCATGTGTGCTCAGTCGTGTCAGACTATTTGCAACCCCATGGGCTGTAGCCCGCCAGGTTCCTCTGTCCATGGAATTTTCCAGGCAAGAATACTGGAGTGGATTACCATTTCCTACTCCAGGGGATCTTTCTAACTCAGGGATCGAACCCACATCTCCTGCATTGGCATTTACCACTGAGCCACCTGGAAGCCCCAAAGCATCCAAAATTCAATTTTTAGGGGAAAATAGTTCTGATTATAGTCTTCTAAAAGTAAGGGCATTGTCTATAATCTATTGCAATCCCCATAGTGACTATCTGTGCCACGCACATGAGAATTCAGAAGCACCTCTATCTCCCACTTAATGACTCCATATTCAAAATTCTTAAAAAAAAAAAAAAAGCAAATGGAGGCTGCAGTAAGGCTAGAAGCCAAGTTTGTTAAGCGAAAAGGCAGCTATGATCTTTAGTTTCCATGAAGAACCAAATAAAACAATAGAGCATGAGTCTTTACAGACTAGTAATGTAGACTTTTTGGAAGAAGGAGCATCAGCAGGTGGTTAAGACTCTGCTCTCCCAATGCAGGGGGCATGGGTTCCATCGCTGGTCAGGGAACTAAGATCTCACATGCTGTAAATATACATGCACAAGCACACATTCCTCCATGTGGGTGTGTTATCCCACCAGAGACCTGAGGCTGTTTACGTGAATGGAACAGTAAACAATGAACTTATTCTTTCTTAAAAAAAAAAAAAAAGATGTTAAACTAATCATTGATTGGGGAAATGGCTTTGTAAAAATCCCTCACTAAGCCTTGTCTCCCTCTCCCCCATTCTCTTTGGACCCTCCAGACAAAGGGTTTCTGGACTTCTGGGACACATATAGTAGACAGAGAGGCTTGGAACCAGATTCCTAGGACAAGAGATAGGAAAAGGCCACCCAGAGGAAGACAGCCCACACTCCTCAGGTTGTCTGTGGAAGCAGGAAGCAGTGGGTGGATGAGAGAGAGAGAGATGTTCTGGCTTAGAAAGGAGAGATACTCCCAGCAGTTTGGGAATGCTAGACACGAGGTTCACATAGCAGTTAACATGAATTAATGTGGACCAAGAGTGGTGTGAGTGAAGACTATGGCTTCTATGTAGCCTCATGGCTGGTGGCTGATTCACAGGCACCTCTGCATTCCCAGGTGTTAACAGTTCTCGCTGCTTTTAAGGGGTCGTTTCAGGAAAATAGGGGGCTTCCCTGGTGGCTCAGATGGTAAAGAATCTGCCTGCAATTCAGGGCACCTGGGTGTGATCCCTGGATCAGGAGGTTCCCCAGGAGAAGGGAGTGGCAACCCACTCCAGTATTCTTGCCTTAGGAATTTCATGGACAGAGGAGCCATGTGTAGTCCCTGGGGTTGCAAAGAACTGGACATGCCTGAGCAGCTAACACTTTCACAGATGGGAACTTATGGCTAACTTTTTGAGAAAATAGCCCCACTGTCAGTAGAAATTTGGAAATTTCCAGGCTTGCTGTTGAAGTCTGAAGCCTTTTTGATTCTGCGCATGTGACTTGTTTTGTTTCTCTCCAGAAGCTATAGAATCACTGCTTTATCCCCACGACCGTGAAACTTCAAAATGATATATCTTTTAAAAAATTATTATATTTATTTTAATTGGAGGATAATTTCTTTACAATATTGTGGTGGCTTTTGCCATGCATCGACATGAATCATCCATGGGTGCACATGTGTCTGTCTCCCCATCCTGAACCCCGCTCCCACCTTCCTCCCCATCCCATCCCTCTGGGTTGTTCCAGAGTACTGGCTTTGAATGCCCTGCTTCATGCATCAAACTTGTACTGGTCATCTACTTTACATATGGTAATATACATGTTTCAGTGCTCTTCTCTCAAGTCATCCCACCCTCGCTTTCTCCCACATAGTCCAAAAGCATGTTCTTTACATCTGTGTTTCTTTTACTGCCTGGCATATAGGATCGTCATTACCATCTTTCCAAATTCCATATATATACGTTAATACACTGTATTGGTGTTTTTCTTTCTGACTTATTCACTCTGTGTAATAGGCTCCAGTTTCATCCACCTCATTAGAACTGACTCAAATGAGTGATTATAGCTCAGTAATATTCCATTGTGTATATATACCACACTTCCTTATCCACGCAGGTCTATTTTCATCCATTAATCTGAACACTCCCTGGGTCTTTTCAACTGTGAAACGCAGGTCCTTAATCCCAATGATTTCCTCCCTGACATCAAGGTTGCTGCACATGGCTGTGCAGTTTGTGTACTGCACAAATGTACCCTGCTGAGGGGGTGGGGAGCTGAGACCTAACTAAGGTTCCATTCACAAAACTGTGGGCTTCAGCTTACACTTACGTCTGCTTGGAAGAGGGGCACCTCCTTCACACACTTTTTTCTGTTCACCAAGCTGTGTGCATTCATCCATTCACACAAAAATGACCTAGAGGTTAGAGGAGGCCCTGCCCTCCCTTTTCTGTGTTCCTTCTTTGGAACTCCTATTATTCAGACATGGGAAATCCTAGATTCAGCCTCCAAAATCCCTATAGTTTCTCTCCTATTTTCCATCTTCTTTGTTTCACTTTCTGAGACATTGTCCCAACCTTTTACATTTGTTAACTTACAGAGGTACATAGTCAAAGAGTTTGGAAGCCATTGCACAGAAGTATGAATTTTTGTAAAGATAAATTGCATTTATTTAAATTCATACATAATTTGATTTATAACTACATCATGAAAAAAAAGTCAGTACAATGTGATACTGTATAGAAATTATGCTTCAACTGGAATAAGACTAATATATTTGCAAGAATTCAGTTAGGCCTGGAATAAACTTCCACCCAAGGTTTGATAACTCAGGAAAAAATTTGGTTTTACCTCCTCGTTTAACACGAACTCTTGCCCGACAAACTGGAAGCAGCACTCTGCAGTACCTTCAGGACCACGTAAATTAGAGACATATTAGGTCCCTGACTGTCATGGAAAACAAGAATTCTCCTACCTACACAAAAACTGATTGAAACTGACACACATATACCCTTTTAAGTACGATGTTGCATGGACCTTCAGCTCATCGTATGTGGCAGTAATGTTAAGAGGTGGTAGAGGGTATGTAAAACAGCAGAAATAAAAGAACTACAATTAAGAGAACTAATGATGAAGAGAAGAGCATTCAATAAATACTGCTTAGAGCTTCCCTGGTGGCTCAGTGGTGTAGAGTCCGCCTGCCAATGTAGAAGACATGGATTCAATCCCTGATCTGGGAAAATTACACATGCCAGGGAGTAGCTGAGCCCACGCACCACAACTATTGAGACTGTGCTCTGCAACAAGAGAAGCCACTGCAATGAGAAGCCTGGGTGCCCAACTAGAGAGCAGCCTCAGCTCACTGCAACTAGAGAAAAGCCCAAGCAGCAGCAAAGACCCAGCACAGCCAAAAAACAAGTAAATAAATGAAAAATTTGAAAAAAGAAATACTGCTCACTGATCTTGGGTTGGTTGTTAGTTGAAAGGAGCAGCTACACATTAACTTTGAACTTGAAGCTTAAGAACTTCATTCTTTTTTGCCTCCCACATCTAATTGTCTTTCATTCCCAAAGCTTTTAACTTAATCTAATGTTAAAGCAGAGATTCATAAAATGGAATTTTAATTAGAAATATCTTAAAATGACCCAATGTTTTCAGCAGAATGAATTTCCTATATAATTAAAAGTTTGATTAAGCTAGAATCTACAAAAAAAAAAAACCATAAAATGTTTCTGAATTAATCGGTTCATAAACAGATTCAAAGGTTGAGCCAGCAATTTTTTAAACTCAGATATATTCAAATAATTTACTATAACCTTTACCAAGGAAGAATTAATCTGTGCACACTGGCTCTCTGCTGAAATGCAAAGAGCTGGCATCTATCCACCACAAGAGGGCAGTAACACTCAACCGTTGTTAATGGGAAACCCGCGGACCGATGGAGGCTTCCTTCAATAGAGGAATCATTAGAGCCAGTTGTTAAGCCATAAATCTCTCATTGGGAACAGGGCAGGGAAACAGGAACCTTCGCCCAGACAGGTTCGGAGCTTCTGTCCCCGGTAACAATAAGACAGGAAATAAGCAACAGGGGCTTGTGAAATGGAGCGACTTCGCCCCCCATCCTCACGTCCTTAAATCACCATGGAGATGGCCTGCTAGCTTAATAATGGCTGCAGATAGGGCTCTGTTCATCTGGATGTCAGATAAGAGCACTGGCAGGCATCAGTGCAACAGAGCTCTTAATGGGGATTTGGAAAAGGCAGAATAAAGGCTGTGGAGAGCAGCAGAGCTGTTATATCTCAGAAATTTAGTCAGGATTGGTTTTAGAATTGTTCTAATGGCACCCCACTCCAGTACTCTTGGCTGGAAAATCCCATGGACAGAGGAGCCTGGTAGGCTTCAGTCCATGGGGTCGCTAAGAGTCGGACACGACTGAGCGACTTCACTTTCACTTTTCACTTTCATGCATTGGAGAAGGAAATGGCAACCCGCTCCAGTGTTCTTGCCTGGAGAATCCCAGGGACGGTGGAGCCTGATGGGCTGCCGTCTATGGGGTCGCACAGAGTCGGACACGACTGAAGCGACTTAGCAGCAGCAGCAGCAGCAGCAGCAGGGTGTACTTTAATTTAGACTTGTAACATTGGGACATTTTTCAGCCTATAGCATTAACTTTTAAAGCTTCCAGGAAGTTAATACAAAAAGGGATCAACAAATGCATCTCAATATTTTAAGTATGTATGTTAATTGGTCTAGTGTTACTCATATGATATGAATCAGGTATTTTCTAGGTGCTCTCATGTCTGACATCTGCTTTCATTTTTATTCATAATTGTCACTAATGTTACTGAGCTATAATCTGAAAAGACTTCAATATTTGAAAAGCCTAACTTAATTATTCCACAATGTTGTTTCAATCAACATTTATTAAACACTTACAATTGAGAAAAAAGACAGTGCTTCTGTGTGTGTGTTAAAAGAGGAAACTTTAGAAAATTGCACTCACATGTTTTATACAGTGAGCGTCAAATAAAAATTGAGATTTGAGTATGTTTTCCATATTTTATGTGCCTTTCCTGTTCCACATTGTACCTTTTGTGGTAGTGATACCTTGAGAACCACAGAAAATCTTAACCTAATTCAGGGAAACTTGTTCCTTCACGTTGATAGAAGACAAGGAAATACGTTCTGTTTTGTCATCCTAATTGACAACCATGAGTGACATAATTGTCATTGCTATTAATGAGCTATTGGATAGAAAACAATATTTAAAATCTCTTATTAATCAATAACGTGTATACATGTGTGCTCAGTCATGTCTGACCCTTTGCAACCCCATGGTCTGTAGCACACCAGGCTCCACCGTCCCTGGGATTCTCCAGGCAAGAACACTGGAGCGGGTTGCCATTTCCTTCTCCAATGCATGAAAGTGAAAAGTGAAAGTGAAGTCGCTCAGTCGTGTCCGACTCTTAGCGACCCCATGGACTGAAGCCTACCAGGCTCCTCTGTCCGTGGAATTTTCCACGCAAGAATACTGGAGGGGTTACCATTTCCTACTCCAGAGGATCTTCCGTACCCAGGGATCAAACCCATGTCTCTTGCATCTCCGAAATTGGCAGGTGGATTCTTTACCACTACACCACCTGGGAAGCCCTTTTATTTGATTATAAATATCATGTAATGGTTTGATTCAAATCAAATCAATAAACATTTATTGGGTTAGGAACTGTATTAGCCACTAGAAGTAACAAAAAAGTTAAACATAGACCCGAGGGTAGAAGGGACCTGAAAGAATGAACATATTTTTTTGAGCAACTACTCTTTGACAGGTTTTTGCATGTCTTTCCTCTTTGATCCCCATAACAATTCTGAGGTATCTGTTATGTGGACGAAGAAACAGGCTCAAGGCAATTAAGTGACTTTTCAAGGTCACAAAACTAGTTGGAGTTGAGCCAAGATTAGAACCCAGATCTGTTTAAGTACATTCTCTTTCCATTGGACCATTCTATTTGAATAGTCATTGACTGACTTCTGAAAAAAGTAATTTTTTAAAAAATTTTATTTATTCTTTGTTGTCCTGGTCTTCCTTGCTGTGCGTGGGTGTTCTCTACTTGTGGTGAGTGGGGAATACTCTTTGTTGAGGTGCACAGACTTCTCACTGCAGTGATTTCTCTTGTTGTGGAGCACCGGCTCTAGGCACATGGGCTTCAGTAGTTGTGGCTCCTGGACTTTAGTTGCTCCATGGCACGTGGAATCTTCCTGGACCAGGGATGGAAACCATGTCCCTTGCATGGTAGGTGGACTTCTATCCACTGTACCACCAAGGAAGTCCCAAAAGTAATTTTTAAAAATAGTTTGCAGTTTAACAAATGAAATATTTTGGTGTGCAGTGATTATAGCTTTAAAAATAATTTTTAATTAGGAAATATTTCAAACATAGAGGTTAGAGACTAATACCTGTGTAGTCATTACAGAACCATATTCTTAATATGTTTTTGAGCCAGACTTTTTTTAAAGAAAGAAAACATTACAGGAACAGTTGAGAATTTCTATGCTTCTCCCATATTTCATTCTCTTCTTCTCCTCCCTAGAGCTAATACTATTATGAATTTGGTGTTTATCAGTTTTATGCATGATTTCTACTTTTACTACATGCCCATGAATCCATAAACAATATAATATTATTTTACAGGTTTTAAAATTGTTTTTAACTGTATCCAAAAGAACATATTATTATACAGCTTATTTTTGTTCTCAACAGTATGTTTTTAAAAACATAGTTACTGCTGAGTCTTAGTCGTGGCATGTGGGATCTACTTCCTTGACCAGGGATGGAACTCAAGCCCCTTGCATTGGGAGCTAGGAGTCTTAGCCACTGGACCACCAGGGAAGTTCCCTTAACAATATGTTTTTGAAATATCCACAATGACGTATGTAGCTCAGCTCTAGTTCTTTGTTAAACGCTGCATGCTGCTGCTGCTGCTGCTAAGTCGCTTCAGTTGTGTCTGACTCTGTGTGACCCCATAGACGGCAGCCCACCAGGCTCCCCTGTCCCTGGATTCTCCAGGCAAGAACACTGGAGTGGGTTGTCATTTCCTTCCCCAATGCATGAGAGTGAAAAGTGAAAGTGAAGTCGCTCAGTCATGTCCGACTCTTAGGGACCCCATGGACCCATTTAGGATCATCTAAATACATAAAGCAAATATTAACAGACCTAAAAAATATATAGCAACATAGTAATAGTAGAAAATAGTAGAAAAATTTAATACCCTATTTTCATCAATGGATAGATCATCCAGATAATCAACAGGGAAACATCAGCCTTAAATAAAACATTAGACTAAATTTACTTAGCAGACAAATACTGAATATTCTAACCAAATGCAGCAGAATTCACATTCTACTAAAGAGCACATAAAACATTCTCCAGGATAAGTCATTAAACAGGTCATTAAATTTGGTCATATTGAATATGTTAAATGCTGCATAGGGTTCCATTATAGGGCTTCCCTGGTGGCTCAGATGGTAAAGAACTCACTTGGAATGCAGGAGACCCAGGTTTGAGCCCTGGGTTGAGATCCATTATATGAATATACCAAAATTAATTTATCCATTTTCCTATAATTACATAAACAAGATTCTGCTATGGTTTTGACTCAAAATATATCTAATGAACTTTTGTCATAATTTTTCTTATATCTCAGTATTAAAATATATTTCAGTAATAAAAGTACAAAACTAACACTTTTTTTTTTTTGGTACAGATCATTCTCGAATTGAAGTATGGAAATTTGGTAATTCTGCCATCGAATACTTATACCACTGGGCACACATCTGTTTAGCTCTCATAAAACTAAACAAAAAAATAAGTAGTGCTATTCCCCCCCCACTGCCATCCAAGACTGACTCCTGTGTGTATGCAAAAATGCCAGGGGGAAGCTTGCCAGGGAAATGATAATGGAATTGCTACTATATTTAGGGTATTTTTGTCATGTTCAGTTTTGCTTGTTAACTATAAAAATATTTTCAATTGGAAAGGAGTGCCACATAGACATATTTTTCTCCTAGACCTTTACCTCAGCACTTTCTAAAACCAAAAGTGCCTCCGAGGGAGAAATTTGATCTAAGAAAATTTGCAGTTAAGGTAGCCATAACCAAATGTATGTTAAAGAACATATTTTAAAGTTTCTTTTTAGTTTTAGCATTTTATCTGCTGTGGGCCTATTATGGTTGGTTGAGTGAGTTATTGCAATTCTTTTCAGGTACAAAGTAAAGAACAGATGAGTATTTAGGGGGAAAATGGCAGTTTTTACATCAAAAGAGCACAGTTTTTACATCAAAAAAATATAATAAAGATTTTAAGAAATGGACTGGGAATTGTTTTTCTAATTTTTCAAAGGCTTTTATGAGCACCACATCCTCTCTGCTCCCATCTCCACTCCCTCACCCCCACTTACCCTAACAAGTTTAAAAGTTATTTCAATAAATAGAAAATCTGGGGAAATGTTTGCCCATGACTCATGGGAAAAAAACCTTTTTCTTTTATAACAAAATCTTCATGAGTTCAAGAACTGCGGAATTTATATTTATTTAAATCTTGTTATTACAGCAAACTTTACTGCCCTGTTGTGAGATTTCATCTTTGCAGTAAGATATCTGATGACAGAGTCCATTTTTAATAAAATTTTGGGAAATTAAACTTCATTTTCTTTATTTGGTTGACAAAATGTAATGCGTTCCAAACATCTTATAATTTGAGACTGGAGGTCCCTTTCTAACCTCTGGTGATAAGATGGCAATGTTATTTACCAGCCCTCATCTCTTGGCTGGTCCCATGCCCAGTTTTAACCTATAACCCTGTTTCATATTTGGAAGTGAGCTTTTCAGGGCATTTGCTGCAACATTTCTAGGAACAATGTTCTTGAAGATATTAAACTGATAGCCACACACTCTAATGGCTTCAGAACAAGCTTTTAAGGGGTCCACTGTGAATACAAATAGCATTTTAGGCAGCAAGGAGGGAAAATTTTTGCAGACTGTGACCTGTTGATCCATCGTGATGGGAATTAAGTTATTAATAACTAAATGGCATGCAGCTTAATGGTAACAAATATCACACATCTGCATGACATTTTATCTTGAAGTATTTTCACATCCTAGCTCATCTGATCCTCCCAAACATGCAGGGTTGGCAGACTCAATATGATTATCCCCATTTCATAAACAAGGAAATAAGCTCAAAGAGTGAGTTAGCTAGGTTACAATGAGTAAGAGGCACCCACGTGTCCTGTTGGGCTTCCCTAGTGGCTCAGAGGGTAAAGCATTTGCCCACAATGCAGGAGAGCTGGGTTCGATCCCTGGGTCGAGAAGATCCCCTGGAGAAGGAAATGGCAACCCACTCCAGTACTCTTGCCTGGAAAATGCCATGGACAGAGGAGTCTGGTAGGCTACAGTCTCCATGAGTCGCATAGGACTGAGCAACTTCACATGTCGACTTCTGTTTTATTGCTTTTGGCAGTACGCTAGATATTTCATCAACACTTTCCAAACTTCACTAGGCTAACAATTGTGCTATCATTCTTTTGGGAATGACTTTATTTATTTTTAATCTATTTATTTGTTTGCTTGCCCCAGGTCTTAGTTTTGGCATGCGGGATCTTGAGTTGCAACATGTGAACTCTTACTTGTAGCACATGAGATCTACTTCCCTGACCAAGGATTGAACCTGGGCCCCCTGTATTGGGAGTGTGGAGTCTTAGCCACTGGACCACCAGGCAAGTCCCTGGAAACTACTTTAAAATTAAGCAACCGACAAGGCAGATTGCTTGAATTTATTTAACTATCATTCAAGTAAAATCCTATCCCTTGACACCAGATACTTATTTTTTTAGTGAAGAGGATGTTATTTGTACTTGACTAAAATTTAGATGTTGATTTATGGTTAAGTCTATTTATTTGACTCAGTAGATTTATTGATTTACTTGTATTTACATATACTTCAGAAGCTCAGACTTGATTAACTGGTTATTTTTTTAGATTTCTCTATAGCTTATAGGTAACAATGGAGAAGGCAATGGCACCCCACTCCAGTACTCTTGCCTGGAAAATCCCATGGACGGAGGAGCCTGGTAGGCTGCAGTCCATGGGGTCCCTAAGAGTCAGACATGACTGAGCAACTTCACTTTCACTTTTCACTTTCATGCATTGGAGAAGGAAATGGCAACCCACTCCAGTGTTCTTGCCTGGAGAATCCCAGGGACGGGGGAGCCTGGTGGGCTGCCGTCTATGGGGTCGCACAGAGTTCGACACGACTGAAGCAACTTAGCAGCAGCAGCAGCATAGGTAACAATGACACTGCATACTGAAGACCTTCCATATCACTTTCTTTTATATTAATAATTACAGCTTTCCATGGTCCAGGAACAAAATAAATGTTCCAAGACAATGATATTGGAATTCAATTGGAAGCCCCTATTGGCCCTTTTAACAGCTTTATTGAAATATAACACATATACTATATAATTCACATACTTAAAGTGTACAACTAAATGGTTTTTAAGTATATTCACATAATTGTGGAACTATTCACAACAATTTCAGAAGATTTTCATCACCCCCATAAAAAACTCCATACCTTTAGCAATACTCCCCATTTTTCTCACTCCAGTCTTAGGCAACTACAAATCTTGCTTTTTCTATGGGTTTGTCTATTCTGGATATTTTATATAAAAAGAATTATATGTGGTCTCTTGAGACTGCCTTCCCATTCCTTCCTAATCTAAATGTGATCAAGCAACCAGTAGCCCTTAACTTCTACAGACATTCTCAATTACTGACTCAGAAGACCCTTTGCAGGTAATTTAGGGACTTTTCATTCCTCTTCTGTAAGGTTTTTATGCAATGCCACTCCACCTAACCCCACCCTGCGTGAGTACTAAGTCACTTGAATCGTGTCTGACTGTGTTACTCTATGAACCATAGCCTTCTGGACTCCTCTGTCCATGGAATTCTCCAGGCAAGAATACTGGAGTGGGTTGCCCGCCTCCAGATCTTCCTGACCCAGGGATCGAACCCATGGTCTCTTACATCTCCTGCATTAGGCAGGCAGGTTCTTTACCACTAGCGCCACCTGGGAAGCCCTAACCCCACCCTACATCATCCTTAACTCTATGTTCCTGCTCTCCCCCACATGATCTTATTATAAAGACCTCAATAGACAAGCTCAATTAATTAAATACTGCCTATTTCTTTCTCCTGTAGGTATTGTAATTCCCCTTGGTGGGTGTTCCATCTCCTAGTCATTACCCTATTTTACCTTTGCTCAGTCTACTGCCTGAGCTTAAACTGTCCTGCCCACAGATCATAACTGGTGAAACACTCGAGGTGGCCAAGTTTTGTTCCATGTGACCCTGATTCTGTAGCCACAGCTGTTCGAATTGGGGTTGACCACTTGCCAAAGGGAGACCAATTTGTGAAATAGTCTAATATAAAAAGCACCCAAACCATTGACAAACCAAACTGGGAAATAGCAATAGAGCAGTGTCTAGAAGGGTGTTTTTTAGAGAGGCCAAAAATGTCACCATAGGCTTTAAACAAATTGAAGCATGCTGCCATCCAGACACCACAAGTTAGCCGAACCTGTAGGCTGAGAAAAGTGAGTACAGTTGACTCTTGAACAACACTGGAGTTAGGGGTGAACCACCCAATGTGCAGTCAAAAATGCACGTACAACTCTGGTCAGCCTTCTGCCTCTGGGGATTCAACTAACCATGGATCTGTAGTTATTCAGTACGTATTTACCGGGAAAAAAAAAAAAAAATCCATGTGTGAGTAGAGCCAAGAAGTTCAAACCTGTTCTAGAGACAACTGTAGTTGGTTAGGGAAGAGTGCGCACAAAAGGAAGCAGAGAATGAAAGAGTAGGGATAAGTAATACTAGTGTCAAAAAGTTAAATCAAGATCCTTAAGTTTGGGTGCTGAGGGTCCTACAGTTGTCTTGCATCCAAGTCTAGTTGACTGTTCTGTGCTTGAAATCTTATCTCTGCAAGACTAAGACAGAATTCTCTGTTGTGTAACAGAAGTATGGGAGTGATGATGCTGCCTTTTACTGGCTTACTCTGCTTCTGTCATTACAACTTCTCCCATTAAAGATCCCAAATACAGGTTCAAAATATTAGAAGACTTCTTCAAGTCTCTGGTCCACTGTAGCAACTACTTGCCTTGCTGCAAACCAGGCCAAGTAATTGGAGAACTCAAACTCTCTGCAACACTGAGAAATCAGCCCTCTAGCTTTGGGAAAACCTCACAACTGCTTCATTACAACAGCCTGTAGGCAACAGGAGAATACAGAATCCAATATTCCAATTTAGAAGTTCGAATTATATAGGATATTGAGCCTATGATTTTGTGTAACTAATTCTCCACTC
>NW_011495033.1:2790120-2801432 GCF_000754665.1 Bison bison bison | reverse complement strand
GGGGGGGCAGGGGCGGCTTTATTATTTACCCTTTACTGATTCTTTTTAAGCAAAGTAACACATGCTCATAGTTTAAAGAATCCTCTGTCAAAACCAGAGCATTTCCCAGCTCCACCTTACCCCTATTTTCCTTGCTTCTGAGTCAACTATTTTCAATTCGTTTAGCTCAAGAGTTAATAAACAGTACAAGCTAAATCTAGCCAGTTGCCTGTCATGATAGTTTTATTAGAAAAGTCATGCCCAAATGGTCTGTGACTTCTCTCACACCCCTGGGCAGAGTTGAGTAGCTGCCAGAGACTTCTGACCCATAAAATCTAAAGATTTACTATTTGACCTTTTGCACAAAAAGTTTGCCAACCTGTTTTGGCTGTAGTTTTGACATGCACCTCCATGTTGCAAAATAACATGCCATGTGGCTTTTTTTTTTTTCCCTGAATTAGGCAGTATTTATTAACCTCCCAGAATGCAAGAGATTTAGCTCCTTCCTCAGCGTGTGCATCCCCCTCTCCACACACACACTTCCTACTCCTTCATTCTTCCCAACTACCTTGTAATTTAGATCAGAATAGCTGCTTATTCAGTTTGCATTATCATGATCATGTATGCTTATTTAGGACTTAGCCATGTGGTAAGTTATAATTATTTCTCTTTTCATGTTGACACATTTATTATATACAGGATATGATATAAAGTATACATGTAAACAACCAGATAGAGATATATAGGTGAGGTCAGGAAGGGTATTTCTGTCCTCATCAAGTTGGGGTGCACCATCCTCATGGCAGGTGGATATTTTCACCAACCCAGAAGCTCTCAGAATTCCATATATTGGGTTTTCTTAATGGAAACTTCATTATGTAGGCAAGACCGATCATTAATTTGGTTTAAAACCCTCTCTCCTTCCCTGAGGATAGGGGTGGGAAAGAAAATTCCAAGCTTCTAATTATGATGTGGTCTCTCTGGTGATAAGCTCCCATCAGATGCTATCCAGGGTTACCTCATTGAAACAAAAACCCTATCACTCAGAGAACCAGGGACCAGGGTCAAAGATCAAATAGCAAAACACAAATTGCTCTTCGTGCTTTTATTACTCAGGAAATCACAAGGGTTTTAGGAGATCTGTACCAGGAATCAGGGACAGAAAGCAATGTATGTCTCTATATTTTTTTTCCCTCATTTTTATTTTTGGCTGCACTGGGTCTTCGTTGCTGTACATGGGCTTTCTCTAGTTGCATGGTGAGTGGGGGCTACCCTTTAGTTACAGTGCATGGGTTTCTCATCACAGTGGCTTCTCTTGCTGTGGAGGAAGGCTCTAGGGCCCTGGGGCTTCGGCAGTTGCAGTGTGTATGCTCAGTAGTTGTGACATTTGCTTAGCTGCCCCGTGGCATGTGGGATCTTCCCAGACCAGGGACTGAACCTGTGTACCCTACACTGACAGGTAGATTCTCAACCACTGCACCACCAGAGAAGTCCATACATGTATGTATGTATACATATATATAGATAGATAGATAGATCCTTTTATTACACTGTGCCCCAAGATTTCATATCTGGCTTCTGTCTGGCCTTACCCTAATCACTTTGGGGGAAAAAAAAAGACATTCAGCACATTCCTATATGCAAAGTTATATAATTCCTATAATAGTATGTTTCAGCATTAATTCATTTAAGAGTGGATCTTAAAGTGTGGTTTGTGGACTCCTGCAGGTCCCTAAAACACTTTGGGGATTTTCCAGGTCAAAACTATATTTCTAACAATGCTAGGACATTATTTGCCTTTTTTCACTCTTATCCTCACAACAGTGTGCAAGAGAACTTTCCAGAGCCTTCTTGATGTGTGATGATGTAATTGTTCTGACAGTTAATAGAACATGTGTGGATTCTTTTAACTTTTTTCTTCTAGTTTTATTGAGATACAATTAATATACAGCACTGTATAAGTTTATAGTGTATAGCATAATAATTTGACATATATATTATAAAAAGATTACAGTAAATTTAGTGAACATCCATCATCTCATAAATACAAAATAAAAACTATTTTTCCTTATGACGAGAACTCTTAGGATTTACTCTGTGAAAAACTGTCATATATAACATACAGCAAGTCAATTATATTAATCACGTTATGCATTACATCCAAATACTTATTTATCTGGAACTTTGTACCCTTTGACCACCTTCATCCAATTCCTCCTTCCACTACCCCACCCCTTCCTGCTTAAAAAAAAAAAAAAATTATACTACACAAAGATATAAAGATTTACACAAAGATACAAAGACACAAGAAATGGTAAACCTGTGGAATAACATATTTTTCTTATTTAAAAATATTCTTAAAGGGTAATTGTTTAAAGAAAAATAATAATTTATTGTGCATTTATAAGATTGTTAGAAGTTATAACAACGCTGTGACAAAATACAGCACAAAGTTTCAGAGAGGGAAATTGGAAGTATACTTTTTAAAGTTTTTGAGTGGTACATTGTTACTTGAAGATAGATTGTGACAAAGATGTATACTAGGAAACTTACTCTTGCCTGGAAAATCCCATGAACAGAGGAGCCTGGTGGGCTGCAGTCCATGGGGCCGCTAAGAGCCGGACACGACTGAGTGACTTCACTTTCACTTTTCACTTTCATGCATTGGAGAAGGAAATGGCAACCCACTCCAGTGTTCTTGCCTGGAGAATCCCAGGGACGGGGGAGCCTGGTGGGCTGCCGTCTATGGGGTCGCACAGAGTCAGACACGACTGAAGTGACTTAGCAGCAGCAGCAGCAGCAGCAGCAAACTTATAGCAAAACCTCGCCAAAAAACATTTAAAAAAAAGCCAAGTATGGCCAATAAACCAACAAAGAAATTGAATCATAAAAATCTTAAGCTAAGTCATAAAAATTTATTGATTAATCCAAAGTCAAGGGGAAAGTGGCAGAGGAGGGTACAAAGGACAGACAGGAAAAAGAAAAAACAAACTGCAACTACACTAATACTTGCGTTAATGAAAACGTTCTACATACCAACTTAAAAGGAAGAAATCGCCATACTGGATAAAAAGCAACACCCAACAATATGCTAGCAACAAGAGATCCACTTTATATTAAAAGTTATATATTATATGAAAAGACACAAATTGATTAGGTTAAAAGGATGGGAAAACATATACTATGCTAAAAACCAATGCTGGTTATAAATACTAATATTAGATTAAGTAGATAAAAAACAAATAAAGAGGATCCTTTTTTAATGGTATGCTGCTGCTGCTAAGTCGCTTTAGTCGTGTCCGACTCTGTGCGACCTCATAGACGGCAGCCTACCAGGCTCTGCCGTCCCTGGGATTCTCCAGGCAAGAACACTGGAGTGGGTTGCCATTTCCTTCTCCAATGCATGAAAGTGAAAAGTGAAAGGGAAGTCGCTCAGTCGTGTCCAACTCTTAGTGACCTCATGGACTGCAGCCTACCAGGCTCCTCCGTTCATGGGATTTTCCAGGCAAGAGTACTGGTGTGGGGTGCCATTGCCTTCTCCTCTTAATGCTATAGGGGTCAATATAAAAGGACACAACAACTCTAAATGTTTAAATATGTAGAAGGGAAAGTTAGTCGCTCAGTCACATTCAACTTTTTGCTACCTCGAGGATGTAGCCCGCCAGGCTCCTCTGTCCATGGAATTCTCCAAGCAAGATACCGGAGTGGGTAGCCATTCCCTTCTCCAAGGGATATTCCCCACCCAGGGATTGAAACTGGGTCTCCAGCATTGCAGGCAGATTCTTTACCATTTGAGCCACCAGGGAAGCCCAAATATCTAATAACAAAACTTCAAAATGCAGTACGTGAAACAAAACCCGACAGGAGTAAAAGGGGAAATAGACAAATCCACAACTACACTTGGAGGTTTAAACGTCCTTCTGTCGGCAGCTCACAAGATCTCTTCGACTACTGTACAACTAGTTTGGCATGGGCCGAGAAACAGTGGGCTCACACGTGAAATGTGATTAAATTTTTTTTTAATATCATGTATGATTTTATTTTCTATACCCAGTGGCACTATAGTATTGTTATTCATCACTACTGTCCAATAGTAATATACTTAGCGTATGGATTTTCATCTTCTATCAAGTTACCCTAAGCCAGGAATGGGTGCGTGCTCAGTCATGTCCGACCCTTTGCGATCCATGGGGTCTCTAAGAGTCGGACACGACTGAGCGACTTCACTTTCACTTTTCACTTTCATGCATTGGAGAAGGAAATGGCAACCCACTCCAGTGTTCTAGCCTGGAGAATCCCAGGGACGGGGGAGCCTGGTAGGCTGCCGTCTATGTGGTCGCACAAAATCGGACACGACTGAAGTGACTTAGCACAGCACAGCACAGACTGTAGCCCACCAGGCTGCTCTGTCCATGGAATTTTCCAGGCCAAGAATAGTGGAGTGGGTTGTCATTTCCTCCTCCAGGGAATCTTTTCCACCCAGGGATACTTACACTGAACACCCCACGGTGTTCAAAAAATACCTTGTTAAAAAAAACACATTGTTTAAAAAAAAAAAAAAACACACACTCGACAGCCTAGAGCAGTTGTTTTCAAACTAGAGTATCAGGATTATCTGGTGGACTTGTTAAAATTCAGATTTCCAGGCCCATCCCAGCGTTTCTGATTCCGTAGGTACGGGACAGGGCCAAAATTTTCCATTTCTAACAATTGCCGGGGGATGCCAATTCCCGGGACCACACTCTTGGAATCACTGGCCTAAAATTTTGTTATTCCTTTCTTACCACTGATTTCGAGGCAATCCGTCGGTTTTCAAACAATTCCCAAGGATAAAGACTCCATTCCCAGCAATGCGAAAGTAACCCAAAGTCAAACCCAGCGGCTACGCGAGGTCTAGGCCGGCCAAAGCCCCGCGAGAATTCGCGTGATGACGCCAGCGTCTGCATCAGCGTTACGTCGGCGTCGGCCACGTTCAGCGGAGACGGGAGCAAGATGGCGATTCCGGGCAGGCAGTGAGTGATCCGGGAGTTAGGGTCAGACTGGGGAGTGAGATACCACGGCGACTGTGTCTTTGGCCGAGGAGTAAGAAGTGCGCTGGAAGTGAAGGGGCTGTGTCGTCAGGGATAGAGGCGGGGAAAGCGAGAAATCCCGAGGAACATATATTCCCATCCCCCCACACATTTTGCAGGATGGAAGCCCGAAGTTTGAGGGAGAAACTTGTGAGGAAATAAAGGAAGTTAGGCTGAGGGGCAGAGAGCGAGACTTTTCTATTTTCCAAAAGCTCGGTCTGAGGCCCCTCAGTCTTGCTTCCTACCCCGCGCTTGAGTTTCTCCCCGGTTGGATGCTTTCAGGGGAAATGAGAAGAGAGACAATTCCTGGCTTTCTTAGAGGGCCTTGTTCTCCTTGGCAGCTCAAGTTCTGATTCCCGCCCTCCCTTCTCGGTTTAGGAATGTTGTGCTGAGAAGCCACAAAAAAGGGTAGGCACATAGGGAATTGGGGTATACCTTGCCGTAAAAGAGAAATGTTACATGTTTTTGGAAGCTTTACCTTACATATATAATCCTCAGTTGTGATGCGGCTTCCCGTTTTATCTGCATCTTAAAGGCCCAAACGTGAGAAACCAATTGAGTTGGGTCTGATGGGATGGTTCTTTCAGGTGCTCCAAGACAAAGCACATGAGCTTTATAAAGTGTAATGGTAATTCGCCCCATAGCTACTTGTGTTTCTCAGTTAATGTAATCTTTAAAAAATTTTAATGGATGACATTAATCTTTAAGTAACTTCTTTAAAATGATATATACCCAGTAAGGGGTGGGGGGAATGTTTTCTTGACTCTTGTTAGGCCACAAGGATAATATAGAGTCTTTTTCTTCTTAGTGGACCTCAACTGAGCTTTCCACTAACATTTTTTTTTAAACTTTCCTATCGTTTCACTATCTAAAACTTCTAAACTCTTCATTCACTTCTCTTCTTTAACCTAGAATGATAGTTTAAAAATCTTTAGTGCATTTTGAAGCTTTTAGATCGTTGAAAATCAGAACCAGGGTTGTATGATCATAGGCGCTGTGACATGTTTTGACTTGGTAGCTTCATCCCGAAGAGGTAGTGGATGTATTACTGTTTTAACATTTAAGTATAATGATGTAATTTCTATTTCAAAACAAAAAATATGCAGGTATGGGCTTATTTTGCCAAAGAAGGCACAGCAGTTGCACCCTGTTTTGCAAAAACCTTCAGTGTTTGGGAATGATTCTGATGATGATGATGATGAGGTAAGGGAAACTTTTTCTACGGCATTGTTGGAGATGTTTTTGTTTTTAAATTGAACTTATGAATTTGATATCTTTGCTTGCTTCAAATGTGTTGTTAGTACAGTGTATCTAGCATAATTTACAGAAGTATCAAAGGAATATTTAAAGAAGAAAGCGCTCTTGGTGGTTTGGTGTGTTTTTTTTTTTTTGGTAAGAGATAAATGGATAATCCAAGAGATTTTCTTTCAACAGCTATGAACTTCAGCTATTTTTAAGCAGTTAGACAAAGTAATTTCACACAACTAATACTGGTACAACAAAATCGTTAGTGTAAAGATCCTAGGAAATAAGCTATTGAGATGTCACCAATTTCCTAGAAATTTTTATCGGCAAAATAGTTTCTTGTGAGATGATTTTTGTAATTATTCAGTATCTGCTAAATGTAATTACTCAGTGTAGTTATGGTAGTGTGTAAAGTTAGCATTGATAATACTACAATAACATCTAATATGAACATTCTGTGTTTTAGCAGCCAAAACAGTGTTTTTCTATGAAGCCCACAGTTCTTAACAAGCATATCAAAATAAGCACATGCTTCCAAATGTGTGAAATTTGAAATTAATAGATTTTAAGTGTGTAAAATATTAAATTCATGGATTTTAAGTGTATGGGTTGATGACTTTTGACAAATACATATGCCTCAAAGTGAAAGTGTTAGTTGCTCAGTCATGTCCAACTCTTTGCAACCTCATGGACTGTATCCTACTAGCCTCCTCTGTCCATGGAAGAATTCTCCAGACAAGATTACTGGAGTGAGTTGCCATTCCTTTCTCCAGGGAATCTTCCTGACTCAGGGACTGAACCCAGATTTCCTTCATTGCAGGCGGATTCTTTACCATCTGAGCCACCAGTCAAGATGTAAAACATTTCGCTCTTCCCTGAAAGTTCTTTCATACCTCTTTGCAGTTAATTTACTTTCCCATATTTTGCCCCAGACAACTATTTCATTGTGATTTTGATTTGCATTTTGATGATGACCTATGATTTCGGCCATTTACGTATCATCTTTAGAGAAATGTCTGTTGGCATAATGTGCCTAGATTTTTTTTTTTTTGGCCTAGTTTTTAATTGGGTTATTTGTCATTTTGCTATGAGTTGTAAGATTCCTTTGTATGTTCTAGGTACAGATCACTTGGTGGTGGTGGTGGTTTAGTTGCTAAGTCATGTCCGACTCTTGTGACCCCACGGACTGTAGCCTGCCAGGCCCCTCTGTCCATGGGATTCTCCAGGCAAGAATAAGTTATTAGATGTAATTTGTAAATATTTTCTCCCATTCTGTGGATTGTCCTTTCACTTTCTTGACAATGTCCTTTGAAGTACAAAAGTTCAATTTTGAGGAAGTCCGGTATATTTTTTTCCTTTAGTTGTTACTGCTTTGGTGTCATTACCTAAGAAACCATTGCTTAATCCAAGGTCAAGGTTTATGCATATGCTTTTGTCTAAGAATTGTGTAGTTCTTCAGATTACATCTGTGGTTCATTTTGAGTTAAATTTTGTATTTGATATGAGATAGAGGGTTTCATTTCATTCTTTGCATGTGGAGGGATATCCAGTTGTCTCAATACCATTTGTTGAAGGCTCTTCCCCACTGAATTGACAGTACCCTTGTGGTTTGTTTTAATGTACATTCAGACAGTTCAGTCGCATAGTGGTGTCTGACTCTTTGTGACCCCATGGACTGCAGCACGCCATGCTTCCCTGTCCATCACCAACTCCCAGAGCTCGCTCAAACTCATGTCCATCAAGTCGGTGATGCCATCCAACCATCTCACCCTCTGTCGTCCCCTTTTCTTCCTGCTTTCAATCTTTCCCAGCATCAGGGTCTTTTCCAGTTAGTCAGTTCTTAACATCAGGTGGCCAAAGTACTGGAGCTTCAGCATCATTGCTTCCAATGAATATTCAGGACTGATTTCCTTTAGCATTGACTGGCTTCATCTCTTTGCAGTCCAAGGGACTCTAAGGAGTCTTTTCCAACACCACTGTTCAAAAGCATCAATTCTTTGGTGCTCAGCTTTCTTTATGGTCCAACTCTTGCATCCCTGTGTGACTACTGGAAAAACCATAGCTTTGACTAGATGGACCTTTGTCGGCAAAGTAATGTCTCTCCTTTTTAATATGTTGTCTAGGCATTTTTTTTTTTAATATTTTAAAATTCTCCTCTTTCACTTTCATCAAGAGGTTCTTCAGTTCTTTGTTTTCTTCTATAAGGTGGTATCATCTGCATATCTGAGGTTATTGATATTTCTCCCGGCAATCTTGATTCCAGCTTGTGCTTCATCCAGCCCAGCATTTCACGTGATGTACTCTGCATGTAAGTTAAATAAGGGTGACAATATACAGCCTTGACGTACTCCTTTCCCAATTTGGAAGCAGTCCATTGTTCCATGTCTGGTTCTAACTGTTGCTTCTTGACCTGCATACAGATTTCTCAGGAGGCAGGTAAGGTGGTCTGATATTCACATCTCTTTAAGAATTTCCCTCAGTTTGTTGTGATCCACACAGTCAAAGGCTTCAGCATAGTCAATAATGTAAAAAAATTTTTAATGTACAAGTAATTTTTAAAATCACTATGGACACAACAGAAAAATATGACACACTTATCTTGAGGTTTCACATAAATTATCCTGGCATACCAATGTAATACAAAGCAGCATTGCTCCAATTTGAGAAGGATGGGTTTGTACAAGTGATCTAGAAAGTTTACTCGTATGATTACTGTTTCTTTTCCATTGTGAGATGCGCCTAGTGGTAGCTGGACAGTGAGTACTGTATAGTCAGAAAAGAAAGGCCTAGAGCCATTTTTCTCTTCCTTTTTGTCCCTGTTCCTTTTACATAGAGGGACTTTAATGCAGAGAATTGGTTACATGGGTGCTTGAAGACTTGAGAAGCTACAAGAGATGGTGAAGCAACACAGAGTTTGTTGTTGTTTAGCTGTTAAGTTGTGGCTGACTCTTTTGCAACCCCCTGGACTATAGGCCACCAGGTTCCTCTGGCCATGAGATTTCCCAGGCAAGAATCTTGGAGTGAGTTGCCATTTCCTTCTACAAGGGGTCTTTCCCCACCCAGAGATCGAATCTGTGTCTCCTGCATTGGCAGGTGGATTCTTGACCACTGAGTCACCTGGGAAGCCCAACCCAAAGATTAGCAGTAGTAAAAAGCAAGAAGTGATAAATGGAGAGATTGAAGTAGGAGTTGGGTTCTGGAGGCCGGGGACTAGGATTACTTGGTAGGAACTGAACTTTTCTAAAAGGAGTTGAAGCCACAGGGAAGATTCAGTCTCAGAGAGAAAGGCAGGGAGAAATACTAGTTGTATCCCATTCTTCTACCCTCCGATACACTATCTTGGTATCTCTTTGATAGAGCCCAGTCAGAAGCCTACTGATGAAGGAGCTGCAGTTTAGTTCTTAATGAGCAGAGAATATAAAATTGTTCCTTAGCATAATTTCTTTACCTATAGAAAATCAGTGTAGGGGAATTCTTTGGTAGTTCACTGGTTAGGTCTTTTCTGTTTCACTGCTGAGGGCCCAAGTTCGACCCCCTGCTCAGGGAACTAAGATCCCACAAGCCATGCCATGCGTCCAAATAAATGTGATGAATTCCAGTTTATCCTTGCATATTATTTAAATGTTAGTAAGCTTTGAATATAAACTCTTTTTTAAAATTTATTTTATTGAAGTGTAGTTGATTGAGAATGTTGTGTGAATTTCTGCTGTCCAGCAGAGTGATTCAGTTTTATCTATATGTCTATATACACATTCTTTTTCATATTCCATTATGGTTTATCAGGATATTGAATCTAGTTCTCTGTGCTGTACAGTAGGACCTTGTTGTTTATTTATTGTCTATATAATAGTTTACATCTGCTAATCCCAAACTCCCTGTCCATTTTCTCCCCCACTCCCCCTCGGCAACCACAAGTCTGTTCTCTATGTCTATGAGTCAAACTCTTCTTTAAAAATTAATCCGTTTAAGGAACAATAAGGTTATTCCTATTTCGGAAAAGACAGAGAAAGATATTTTATGGTTCCCGAGGGCATTTGATACACCTGATGAGCTTCCAAAGCAAATCAATTATTCTTTTTTTTTCAGCAATTCCACAGAAGCAATTAAGAACCCAAATTTAAGATCAGACTTTTCTTTCAGTGGTCCAGCAGAGGGGGCCCTACCAAATGAAATCTGTTTTAATATGTGCTAATATCCAGAATTAGTTTAAAAATGGGAGAAAGTGGTAGTCTAGCAATTTAAATTATTACTAAATAGTCCCTCTTTTTTAAATTAGCAAAGCTAAATAGACAGTTATTTTGTTCAAATGCAGAGGAGATGAAGAGTTTTTACCCCATATAAGTAAGGTTTATGTATGTGTGCTCAAGTGCTCAGTCACATCCGACTCTTTGCGACCCCATGAACTGTAGCCCACCAGGCTCCTCTCCATGGCATTTCCCAGGCAAGAATACTGGAGTGGGTTGGCTTTTCCTTCTCCAGGGGATCTTCTCGACTCAGGGATCGAACCCGAGTCTCTTGTGTCTCTGGCATTAGCAGGCAGGTTCTTTACCACTGAGCCACCTGGGAAGCCCCTGTAAGTAAGGTTTATAGTGTATCCAGATGCTGTTATCTGGTCAAAAGTGTTTGAGTAGTTTTGCTATGGTGCTAATGTGTTTATTTTCTGTTTTTCTGATTCTTCTTTATTCCAGCCCCATTGCTACCACCTTTATCACTTCTGTCATGAATTAATAGCTTTATAATTCGTTTCTTTATCACCTCTCTTTCCTCAAATTCATTTCAAATACTGTTGATAGATTGATCTGCCTAAAACAGTTCTAATCACTGTTACTTCCTTGCTTTTAAACGTAAATGTATTTAAAATCTAAACTTCTTATCTTGACACTGACAGCCTTCCCTGTGCTTTGGCTTCAAAATGCTCGTTAGCATTTTCTCCTGTTTCTCCACGCGGAGTACACTGTCATGTTTGTATTTTTTTTACAACTCTACTTTTGTTCACACTGGAAGTGTCTCTGTCATATA
>NW_011495033.1:2789592-2790020 GCF_000754665.1 Bison bison bison | reverse complement strand
CCCGGCCATGGAGGCACCCGCAGCCCGCCTGCTGCCGCTGCCACTGCTGCTGCTGCTGCTCTCGGCCTGCGCCCCGGCGCCAAAATAAATAAATAAATAAATAAAACCCAGTGCAAATGCTGCCTTCTTCAAGATTTTCCCCACTGGAAACACTCTTCCATTTTTCTGACACACTTTATCATTCTTAGAGCACTTTGCTTTTTATACCTTATATTGTAAGTTATTTGCATACAAGTTTTACACTGTGCAAGAGTATGAGCTCCAGGAGTTAAGATCTATCTGTGCTGACTTCCAAGAATTGAGTAAAATTATTTACTCAGATGTTTTAGCTGTGTTGTAAAGAGCCAGATAGTAGACACTTTAGGTTTTGCAAGCTAAGTGCTCAACTTTGCTTTCACAGTGTGAAAGTAGCCATTAGATAACATGTA
>NW_011495033.1:2780762-2789492 GCF_000754665.1 Bison bison bison | reverse complement strand
GTAAATGAATGAGCATGACTGATGTGTTCTAATAAAACTTTATTTACAAAGGGGGGGGATAGCTGAAATTTAGCTGTACTTGCTGTCCATTGATGTATACAATTATCCAAAGTACTTCTGACAAGTATTTCACAAGTGTTTTAAAGTGGTTAGTGACTAAAATAGATGTTGCATGACAAGTTAAAACATGAAACTTCCTTTTAGATATTTCTGTGATAAATGCTTGCTCATTTCACAGAATATAATGAATTTTCCTTTTAGTCTTGGCAGTGGAAATACTTACTTCTAGATAATGATATTCTCGTGAGATCCAGTTTTGCAGTATAACTCATATGCCATGAAGAGGTATGATTCATACCACCTGAGAATTGTTGCTGTTGGATAAAGATACAAAACTTCTGGATCTTTTTAAAAGAAAGTATTAATTTAAAACAGATAACTAAAGTTTATTTAGTTATTTTTTTAATATTTACCAAACATGTCAGATAAATGGTGGATGATAATAATTGCACTTTGAGTACTCAGAAGCCAGGTAGTCCTTTTATAGGTTAAGCTTTCATTTTCATAAGATATAAAGCAGTTATAAAAACTGTAAGAAAAACACCAAAACCCCCGGAGAAAATTGGAAAACACATAAGGTATAGAAGAAATAGAAATATCTAATAAGCAATAAAAATACTTAATCTTACTATATCTAAGAAGTGTAAATAAGCGCAGCAGTAAGCTGCCTTTAAAAAAAAACTAATATAGATAATACTTTTGAAAATGATATGGCAAAGTTTTGATGAAATGGGAAATTTGAAAATTCAAAACTTAGTTGATGTAAATCAGTGCCCCTTTCAGAAAACAATTTTGCAATTTGTATCAATCCTTTAAGGGTCAGGTACGTTTAACCCATTATATCAGTCAGAAGGTGGAAGCTGTGCCAGTATTTTCCTTTCTAAAATTCTCTCCTGAGGACATGGTCAGAAATTTGTAGATATACAGAAGTCTTCATTTCAGAGTTGTTTATGATAGTAGAAACTTAGAACCAGTCCAACTTTCAACAGTGAAAGCATGGCTAAGTAAAGTGAGGTACAATGTCTGTACAAAATTGTTATAAATAAAATGAAAGGAAAAAAGCGTAAAGAAATCATTTCAGAATATTAATAGTAGTTGTCTTTGGTGAATTTATCAGTGATTTTTTTTTTATGCTTTTCTGTATTTTCCTGTTGAAAAATATTTTTTAAGAAAAATTTATGCTGGACTTTAAGAATTTCCTGTAAGATATTTAGCTTCCAAATCATATTAAAATATGAAAGGAAATAACACATTTAATTTGAGAAGGCATAATAAGAGAGAGTACTGGAACCGTTTAAAAACATGAAATAAGATGAAATAAGTAGAATATGAAACTGAATATGTGTATGTGGTTATAGAAAAATATATGCATAGATAAGTAGAAAATAAGTGAAAAATTGATCTGAAGGGATTTTTTAAGTGATAGTGTGAGCTTTTTTTTTTCAAAATTGTGTTTATTCCATTGTTACAATTTTTGAGAACAGAAGGAAATCAGTGCTTTAAAAAAAAATGTGACTATGGTTGTATGGGCTTCCTTGGTAGCTCAGATGGTAGAGAATCGTCTATAATACAGGAGACCCAGGTTCAATCCCTGGGTCAGAAAGATCCTCAGAGAAGGGAATGGCAGCCCATTCCAGTATTCTTGCCTGGAGAAGACCATGGGGTTGCAAAGAGTCAGACATGACTAAATGACTAACGCTTTCACTTTCGTAGTTGTATATTCCCAAAGTTGGAAACATTTGCAATTTACTGGATTACACGACATGTTTTCATTGCTTTCACTACTTCCTTTTTTAAAAATTGTATTGAAGTATAGTTGATTTACAATGTGTTAATTTCTTCTGTCCAACAAAGTGGCTTTGTTTTTATACACATACATACACGCGTGTATATTCTTTTTCATATTCTTTTCCATTATGCTTTGTCACAGGATACTGTGCTATACATTGTTGTTTATCCATTCTGTATATGTTTGTCTCTACGAATTTCAAACTCCCATTCTTTTCCTCCTCTACTCCTTCCTCTAGGCAACCACTTTTTATATCTGTGAGCCTGTTTTTGTCTTGTAGATAGGTTGATTTGTATTGTATTTTAGATTCCACGTATAAGTGATGTTATATGGTATTTGTCTTTCTGACTTTGCCTAGTATGATAAGCTCTAGGTCCATTCATGCTGCTGCAAATGGCATTTCATTTTCTTCCATGGGTCAGTAGTATTCCTCTGTGTGTGTGTGTGTGTGTGTGTGTGTGTCTGTGTATTCCACATCTTCCACGGGTGAGTAGTATCCCACTGTGTGTGTTCCACATCTTCTTTATCCATTCATCATTTTCTTCCATGGGTGAGTAGTATTCCTGTGTGTGTGTGCATGTGTGTGTATTCCACATCTTCTTTATCCATTCATCATTTTCTTCTGTGGGTGAATAGTATTCCTGTGTATGTGTGCATGTGTGTGTATTCCACATCTTTATCCATTCATCATTTTCTTCCATGGGTGAGTAGTATTCCTCTGTGTGTGTGGTGTGGTGTGTGTGTGTGTGTATTCCACATCTTCCATGGGTGAGCAGTGTGTGTGTGTTCCACATCTTCTTTATCCATTAATTATTTTCTTCCGTGGGTGAGTAGTAGTCCTCTGTGTGTGTGTGTGTGCCTGTGTGTGTATTCCACATCTTCTTTATCCATTCATCTGTTGGTGAACATTGTGGTTGTTTCCATGTCTTGCCTATTGTAAATAGTGCTGCTATGAACATAGAGGTACTTGTATCTTTTTGAGTTATTATTTTGTCTGAGTATGTGCAAAGGGGTGGGATTGCTGGATCATATGGCAACTCTGCTTTTAGTTTTTTGAGGAATCTCCATACTGTTTTCCCACCAACAGTGTGAGAAGGGTTTCCTTTTCACTCTACAGCATTTGTTACTTACAGACTTTTTAATGATGGGCATTCTGATGGTGTGAGGTGGTGCCTCGTTGTAGTTCTGATTTGCATTTCTCTAATAATTAGCACTGTTGAGCATCTTTCTGTGTGCCTACCAGCCATTTGAATGTCTTCTTTGGAGAAATGTCTAAATAAATGTGGAATATATATATATGCAAGTCTGGGAGTTATGCCTATTTGTCTTTCACCACTTTAATTCCAATATTTTTAAAACACTTTCTTGAATAAGTAGTCTTCATAGGTCTGTTTTTCTTAATGAAAAATGAATTTATTTTAGTTGGAAGCCTGTTTGGCTTGCTGATGGTAAGAAAAAGTTAAAAATGTAATCTCTGAACATTATAATTGCATTTTTCACTGTTTATCAATCTTGAAATTTCCTATTTCTCTGGAGGTAGTCTAGTATAGTTCAAATAAAATGAGTTGTATAGACATGACAAAGCATATTTGTAAAAATGGCAGGAAATTGGGGTTATTTTAATGATGGCTAAGAATTTTTTTCACTTTTATCATTTGCTGCTAAACTGAATTCTGAGAAATTCATGATACTGAATATATTAATATGTAATAACAGTATAAGCAAAATGTAATTTTGCCAAGAATTCATTTTTTAACCTGTTATCCATGAGTGAAATAGAAACAAGGAAATGCAAGAAGAAAGCAAAAGGCAGCTTTAAATGATATAATTTTGTTAGGAGTGGGAGCCACAGCAAGAGAACTCTGTTCTCTTATTTTATCCTCCAGTAGGATAAGAGCGTTACAGAAGTGGCTAAACTAATCCAGGTTAAGAAGATGAGTGAAGTAGGAATTTTGTTCTTTTCTAGGAAAGAAATGGTAGTATTAATCACGAATCCTCTTGGACATAAAATTATTTTGTGAATCTCTGGTTAAATCTGAGTTTTTTGCCAGATTATGTTGACACATGGCTGAGGGTTTTTTTTTTTTTTTTCCTATCTTCTTTGGTCGGAAATATAATTCAGAAGCACTGTTGTATTTTTCAACTCCTGAGGTTGGTTTGGTTTGTTTCTTTGCTTTAAAGTAATTTTTTTTTTTTTTTTAATTGGTATTCTCTATTTGGTGAGACATTCTGGCTTGGAGCATTCCATGAACTGTATAGTCCATGGGGTCGCAAAGAGTTAGACACGACTGAGCGACTTTGACTTTCACTTCTTCATACTTTCGTTTTTAGACATAGTTTCCTTTAGTTCATTGTAGGCTTTTATTCTGTGTGTGAATCGTATTCTCTTGTTTATGTGTATGTCTCATAATTTTGGGTTGAAAATTGAAAATTTAGAATAATAGAAAATGGCAGCTCTACAATCAGAGCTGCCCCTGTTCCCAAGGTTTGTTGTTTGTTTGTTGATTGTTTTGCTGTTTTTGTTTTTTTGTTTAGTGATTGTCTGAACTAATTCTTTGAGTCTATGTTTGTCATGTGTGGCCACCAAAGTCTGCTTGGTTACCTTAGTGTTCAACTAATGACCTGACAGACTTCCTTAAACACCTGTAACAATAGGTCTCCAGTCTGCCAAAAGGCTTGTTGGCACATGCCTTCAGTATATAACCATGCATTTTACAACTTTGCCTTAGCCTTCACTTTTGCTTGTACAGAGCCTCAAGTCAGTCCTCAAGATAGTCTTGAGAGTTTAGGACCTTCTCAGGTCTTTCCTGATCTTGTACAAAGGTCTGTGTATGCATGTGGTCTCCCCAGAAACATTTTGGAGATTTCAAAGTCCCAGTGGACTTTCTGTTCTGCTTTAAGCTTTCTGCTTAACCATAACCTATTGTTTTCCCCAACTATTAAAACTATTACCCACTGCCTCAGGCTACCCTGATATTCAACAGTTGTCTTTGATTGTTTTTGACAGATACCTCCCGGGAAAAGGCTGTTTTACAACAGCAACTCTTGTCAAGTCAAATAAAAACAGCCTTCTGAGTGGCGTCTTCCAGGGACCATCAGACAGTTCCAATAATTCTCTTGGATAGGGTTTTGAAGGAACCTCAGTTGCCCTCTGTAGTGGCTGCCAGACTGCTGATTTTTCTGCTGTGATTGTGGTCTCTTTGTTTTTAGGCTACCATGGTACTAGGGAGGGGGTGATGGAAATAGGGTAAGTTAAAACACCATAGAGTTCCTACCAAGATTCAGCTGTTCTTGGATAAATGCTCCCTGGACTGTTGTTAAGATGTTGGTTTATTTCCAGAGTTCTAAAAAAGCTGATTCTGACTCTTTTTGGCCAGTGTTTTTATGCTCTTTTGGAGAAGAGAATGTTTGTTAGGTCTATACTCTGCCATTTTCAGTGACATTCCAGGTTGTCTTTTAAGCCTCTCCGATAAATTTTTTGCACACTTTAGACAAAGTCATCTTACTTGTTTTAAAATCACTATTTACTTCCCATTGCTCTTAGAGACCAAAGTCTTCATTTTTGTCCTACAAAGTCATGCATTGTCTTGCATTGTCTTTTCTTCAATTGTTCTTCACTCTATTGCTCTTCCCTTATTTAAAATTGCCTTCAGTCATTTAAGTGGATTTTTGTGTCATCCGTTTTATAGCAGGCTTCCCAGATGGCTCAGATGGTAAAATATCTGCCTGCAATATTGGAGACTTGTATTCTATCCCTGGGTTGGGAAGATCCCCTGGAGAAGGCAATGGCAACTCCTGTATTCTTGTGTGGAGAATCCCATGGGCAGAGGAACCTGGTGGGCTACACAGTCCATGGGATCGAAAAGAGTCAAACGCCACTGTGCGACTAACACCACAGTTTCATAATAAAAAAAAAACCATAGGGATTTTGATTGGAATTGCATTGAATATATAGTTTAGAAGAGAATTGATATTTTAGTATTTTACTCTTTTCATATATGAAGATGGCATATTTCTTTATCCAGGTGTTCTATATATCCTTTAGTACAATTTTATCATTTTTTCCTGTAAAGGTGACATCCATCTTTTGTTAGATTTATTTGTAGGTACCTTATAGCCCTGTTATTGTATAAGGAAACTTTTTCTAATTTGTTAATTATAAAGCTTCTGTTTTTTGTTATTGTTGATTTAATTTTAGTAAATATAGTTCTAATAGTTTGCCTGATGATTCTTTCGTATTTCCTTTGTAGACAATCATATTGTCTGTAAACAAGGATAATTTTGTCTCTTTTTAATTCTTTTACCTCATATTTCTTGTTTTGCTATGTGATTATGAGTGTTTTATTATATTGCCTGAAAACTACAATATAGAGATAAATAGAAGCAGTGATAGAAACTTTGTTACATTCCTGACTTTAATGGAAATTGTTTATGAAATATCTCAAATGTGATTTTTCTTTAAGTTTTGGATACTATTTTTAGTTTACTAATAATTTTTATCCTAAGAGTATTAAACTTTAGTTTTTTAGCATCAATATGAATTTATATTAATGTTTTAAAGTTAAATCATTTCTTGTATTCCTGTATTTTGAAATTCCTTGGTTTTTTAATTTAATTTGATTCAGTGCACTCTAGTAGTTCTTTTACCAGTGATTTCCATTTCTGAGATCTTTTGCTTAATTTCCTTATGGAGTAGTTTTTCAACATGTTCTTATGGGGCATTATTTCCTAAATTCTTAATTGTTAAGGAATGATTGATTGTTGTTTTTATCACCTAAATAATCTGAATGGTGTACTATCTCTCAAATAACAATTTATTTCAAAACTTGAATGTTTTTATTAGAAAGTACAGTACTGTAGTTATTTTATCTCACTTCCGATGAATTATTTTCTTATTGCCTGGGACAGCTGGTGACTATTTTCTTTATATCCTTTAAGTTCTGTGTGTTTTGGTACAAATAATTTTGAATTACTTTCCCTGGAATACATTGTTACTTTTTACCTGAAATATTTAACTATTTCTTTTCACAGAATTTTATTTTCATCACGTCAATACTTTTTCTGATCCATTTGCTTTTTATCTCTTTGAAGGATCATCTCTGTTTTCCATATCATCATGCATTCATTAGTTCATTCAAATATTTAGTGATTCCTGCTCTGTCCCAGTGAAATGCAGCAAAGCCACTGCCCTTTTGGAGTTTATGTTCTTCTGGGAAGAGAAGAGGTGATAAATGGTTAACAGATTAGTAAATTACGTGTTAGTTTTAGAAGATAATGAGGACCAAGAGAAAGTGGAGTTGGGTAAGATGAGAGAGTTAAACAGATATTAAAGAGAGTTAAACAAATATCAATCTTTGTCTCTTTTTTTTTTTTTTTGCATCAGTTATTTTAGTTACCTCTTTTCTGTCTTGTTTCTAATTTAATTGATAGTTTTACTGGTTAATGGTGTGTTTTTCGGACTCTTCTGTTGACCATGGTGGCTATTGCATTTCTTCTGAGGGATTCCTGCCCGCAGTAGTAGATATAATGGTCATCTGAGTTAAATTCACCCATTCCAGTCCATTTTAGTTCGCTGATTCCTAGAATGTCTACGTTCACTCTTGCCATCTCCTGTTTGACCACTTCCAATTTGCCTTCATTCATGGACCTGACATTCCAGGTTCCTATGCAGTATTGCTCTTTACAGCATCAGACCTTGGCTTCTATCACCAGTCACATCCACAACTGGGTATTGTTTTTGCTTTGGCTCCATCCCTTCATTCTTTCTGGAGTTATTTCTCCACTGATCTCCAGTAGCATATTGGGCACCTACTGACCTGGGGATTTCCTCTTTCAGTATCCTATCATTTTGCCTTTTCATACTGTTCATGGGGTTCTCAAGGCAAGAATCCTGAAGTGGTTTGCCATTCCCTTCTCCAGTGGACCATATTCTGTCAGACCTCTCCACCATGACCCGCCCATCTTGGGTGGGCCCACAGGGCATAGCTTAGTTTCATTGAGTTAGACAGGCTGTGGTCCTAGTGTGATTAGATTGACTAGTTTTCTGTGAGTATGGTTTCAGTGTGTCTGCCCTCTGATGCCATTTTGCAACACCTACCATCTTACTTGGGTTTCTCTTACTTTGGACGTGGGGTATCTCTTCACAGCTGCTGCAGCAAAGCGCAGCCGCTGCTCCTTACCTTGGACGAGGGGTATCTCCTCACCGCTGCCCCTCCTGACCTTGAACATGGAGTAGCTCCTCTAGGCCCTCCTGTGCCCGCGCAGCCACCGCTCCTTGGAGGTGGGGTTGCTCCTCTTGGCCGCCGCCCCTGACCTCGAATGTGGGGTAGCTCTGCCCGGCCACTGCCCCTGACCTTGGACATGGGGTAACTCCTCTCAGCCACCGCCCCTGACCTCGGACGTGGGGTAGCTCCTCTCAGCCATTCCTGCGAGTCACAGCCTGGCACTCTGGGCTGCTGCCTCTGACCTTGGACATGGGGTAGCTCCTCTTGGCCACCACTCCTCGGGTTCTGCCCCTGACCTCAGACATAGGGTAGTTCCTCTTGGCCAGGCTTGTGCCCCGTCACAGCCGCCCGCACTTGTGAGTCCGAAATGCAGTACTTGGGTGCAATCTCAAAAACGACAGAATGGTCTCTGTTTTGTTTCCAAGGCAAACCATTCAGTATCACAGTAATCCAAGTCTATGCCCCAACCAGTAACGCTGAAGAAGCTGAAGTTGAATGGTTCTATGAAGACCTACAAGACCTTTTAGAACTAACACCCAAAAAAGATGTCCTTTTCATTATAGGGGACTAGAATGCAAAAGTAGGAAGTCAAGAAACACCTGGAGTAACAGGCAAATTTGGCCTTGGAATACAGAATGAAGCAGGGCAAAGATTAAT
>NW_011495033.1:2773676-2780662 GCF_000754665.1 Bison bison bison | reverse complement strand
ATGGTCAACACCGAAATCAGATTGATTATATTCTTTGCAGCCAAAGATGGAGAAGCTCTATACAGTCAGCAAAAACAAGACCAGGAGCTGACTGAGGCTCAGATCATGAACTCCTTATTGCCAAATTCAGACTTAAATTGAAGAAAGTAGGGAAAACCACTAGACCATTCAGGTATGACCTAAATCAAATCCCTTATGATTATACAGTGGAAGTGAGAAATAGATTTAAGGGACTAGATCTGATAGAGTGCCTGATGAACTAGGGACTGAGGTTCGTGACATTGTACAGGAGACAGGGATCAAGACCATCCCCATGGAAAAGAAATGCAGAAAAGCAAAATGGCTGTCTGGGGAGGCCTTACAAATAGCTGTGAAAAGAGAAGCGAAAAGCAAAGGAGAAAAGGAAAGATATAAGCATCTGAATGCAGAGTTCCAAAGAATAGTAAGAAGAGATAAGAAAGCCTTCCTCAGCGATCAGTGCAAAGAAATAGAGGAAAACAACAGAATGGGGAAGACTAGAGATCTCTTCAAGAAAATTAGAGATACCAAGGGAACATTTCATGCAAAGATGGGCTCGATAAAGGACAGAAATGGTATAGACCATATCTTCTGCTTCTGTTAGAAGCAGAAGATATTAAGAGGTGGCAAGAATACACAGAAGAACTGTGCAAAAAAGATCTTCATGACCAAGATAATGACGATGGTATGATCACTCACCTAGAGCCAGACATCCTGGAATGTGAAGTCAAGTGGGCCTTAGAAAGCATCACTACGAACAAAGCTAGTGGAGGTGATGGAATTCCAGTTGAGCTATTTCAAATCCTGAAAGATAATGCTGTGAAAGTGCTGCACTCAATATGCCAGCAAATTTGGAAAACTCAGCAGTGGCCACAAGACTGGAAAAAGTCAGTTTTCATTCCAGTCCCAAAGAAAGGCAATGCCAAAGAATGCTCAAACTACTGCACAATTGCACTCATCTCACACACTAGTAAAGTAATGCTCAAAATTCTCCAAGCCAGGCGTTAGCACTATGTGAACCATGAACTTACAGATGTTCAAGCTGGTTTTAGAAAAGGCAGAGGAACCAGAGATCAAATTGCCAACATCCGCTGGACCATGGAAAAAGCAAGAGAGTTCCAGAAAAATATCTATTTCTGCTTTATTGACTATGCCAAAGCCTTTGACTGTGTGGATCACAATAAACTGTGGAAAATTCTAAAGGAGATGGGAGTAGCAGACCACCTGACCTGCCTCTTGATAAACCTATATGCAGATCAGGAAGCAACAGTTAGAACTGGACATGGAACAACAGACTGGTCCAAATAGGAAAAGGAGTATGTCAAGGCTGTATATTGTCACCCTGCTTATTTAACTTCTATGCAGAGTACATCATGAGAAACACTGGGTTGGAAGAAGCACAAGCTGGAATCAAGATTTCTGGGAGAAATACCAATAACCTCAGATACGCAAATGACACCACCCTTATGGCAGAAAGTGAAGAGGAACTAAAAAGCCTCTTGATGAAAGTGAAAGAGGAGAGTGAAAAAGTTGGCTTAAAGCTCAACATTCAGAAAACAAAGATCATGGCATCTGGTCCCATCACTTCATGGGAAGTAGATGGGGAAACAGTGGAAGCAGTGTCAGACTTTATTTTTGGGGGCTCCAAAATCACTGCAGATGGTGACTGCAGTCATGAAATTAAAAGATGCTTACTCCTTGGAAGAAAAGTTATGACCAACTTAGACGGTGTATTCAAAAGCAGAGACATTACTTTGCCAACAAAGGTCCGTCTAGTCAAGGCTGTGGTTTTTCCTGTGGTCATGTATGCATGTGAGAGTTGGACTGTGAAGAAAGCTGAGTGCCGAAGAATTTCTGCTTTTGAACTGTGGTGTTTGAGAAGACTCTTGAGAGTCCCTTGGACTGCAAGGAGATCCAACCAGTCCATTCTGAAGGAGATCAACCCTGGGTGTTCCTTGGAAGGAATGATGCTAAAGCTGAAACTCCAGTACTTTAGCCACCTGATGCAGAGAGCTGACTCATTTGAAAAAACCCTGATGCTGGAAAAGATTGAGCGCAGGAGGAGAAGGGGACGACAGAGGATGAGATGGCTGGATGGCATCACCGACACAATGGACGTAGGTTTGGGTAGACTCCGGGAGTTGGTGATGGACAGAGAGGCCTGGCGCGCTGCAATTCATGGGGTCGAAAAGAGTCGGATACGACGGAGCAACTGAACTGAACCTAATGGTGTGTTTTAGTTTTCATATTTTTTCTTAGTTCTTCAGTCTCCATTTCCATCCTTTTTTCCCTGTTACGTGATCATTAACTTCTTTAATTAGTGGTCTTATTTTGAAAGAGTTTGATTGGGAAAAGCAAGAAGGAAACGGAGATGATAGAAGGAATAATGGTAGAGTTGGTGGAAATTTCTTTTTTGTTATCTTAGATGGAGATGATTTGTGCATGTTTAAAAGGAAAGAAGCTAAAGGAAAAGGGAGCTTTTATGCTAAAGAATCTAAGGTGTCAAGTACTTAAGTAAATTGACCTGTGTCACACAGAGTAGTTAGGTAATAGAGCTAGATTTTCACCCTAGAAGATCTGCCTGATGTGAAATGCTGGGCTGGATGAAGCAGAAGCTGGAATCAAAATTGCCAGGAGAAACATCAGTAACCTCAGATATGCAGATGACACTACCCTTATGGCAGAAAACGAAGAATAACTGATGGAAGTGAAAGAGGAAAGTGAAAAAGTTGGCTTAAAACTCAACATTCACAAAACTAAGATCATGGCATCCAGTTCCAACACTTCATGGCAAATAGCTGTGGAAACTGAGAGACTCTGTTTTTTGGGGCTTCAGAATCACCGCAGATGGTGAATGCAGCCATGAAATTAAAAGACACTTGCTTCTTGGAAGAAAAGCTATGACCAACCTAGACAACATATTAAAAAGCAGAGACATTACTTGGCTGACAAAGGTCCATCTAGTCAAAGCTATGGTTTTTCTAGTAGTCATATGTGGATGTGAGAGTTGGGACTATAAAGCTGAGCACCAAAGAATCAATGCTTTTGAACTGTGGTATTGGAGAAGACTCTTGAGAGTCCCTTGGACAGCAAGGAGATCAAGCCAATCAATCCTAAAGGGAATCAGTCCTGAATACTAGTTGGAAGGGCTGATGCTGAATCTCTAATACTTTGGCCACCTGATGGGAAGAACTGACTCATTGGAAAAGACCCTGATGCTGGGAAAGATTGAAGGCAGGAGGAGAAGGAGACAACAGGATGAGATGGTTGGATGGCATCACTGACTTGATGGACATGAGTTTGAGCAAACTCCGGGAGTTGGTAATGGACAGGGAAGCATGGCATGCTGTAGTCTGTGGGGTTACAAAGAGTCAGACACAACTGAGTAACTGAATTGAAGTGATCTGCCTTATCCAAAGTCTGTGCTTTTAAACATAATAATTACTCCTCCTGAGAGGCAGTTTGTTTGTAATGGAATTTTAAAAGTTTGAGAGAAGCAGTGGAAAAGGGGTTAGTTGGAAAATCGGCAGAGCTCAGGGACTTCAAGAGTTGATTTGTTTACTGGTTGGAACAGGAACACAAGTAGCTTACAGTTGAATTGCAGTTCTTATCATATGAAATAATACAGCTTTGCTTTCTTGTGGATTTGGAATATTTTGGGGAGATGAGTCTATTAGTTTTCAGCGAGATGGATGTCCATTTGTCCAGTTTTTTTGAACAGTCTTATTCCAAGGGTTTTCTATTAATTTTCAATGAGATGGATGTCCATTTGTCCAATTTTTTTGAACAATCTTATTCCAAGGGTTTTCAACACTTCAGGAGGAGCATTAAGAAACTTATAAAGTGACTTTTATAACTTACCACAGTTACTGAGTGTATTATTGATACCAGGTTTTGATGTAGCCCAGGGATTGTAAATATTCTGTATTTTGTTGCCCCATCCATATAGATGAAATCCCTCTGAAGATGTATACAGATGAAAAACTATAATTTTGTTAGCCTTGGACTTGTTCTTTTTACACATAAACATAAAATGTGTTTTGTGCATTTTGTTTTTATTAATAAAAGTTTTTAATAGAATGAAAATTTCAATAGTTTTTAAAAAGTATTATTTATATGTGGCAAAATGTAGGCTAAAATTCTCCTACTCTTATTTTTGTAGTTTTATTTATTTATTTTTGGCTGTGCTGGGTCTTCTTTGCTTTGTGTGGGATTTCTTCTAGTTGCAAGGAAGCAGGGTCTATTCTGGGAGTAGGGTCTGTTGTGTGCTGCTGTGCAGGGGCTTCTCTTTGCATTGACTTGCTTTTCTTGTTGCATAGCACAGACTCTAGGCACATGGCCTTCATTAGTTGCAGCACACGGGCTCTCTAGGGTGTGGGCTCAGTATTCGTGGCACACGGGCTTAGTTTGCCACAGCATGTGAGGTCTTCCTGGACCAGGGATCAATCCCATGTCGTCTGTATGGGCACATGGATTCCCATCTGCTGCGCCACCAGGGAAGTCCTTCCTTTGCTGTTAACTGTCTTGTAGAGTGAAGATTGTGCCCTTGTATGTTTAGAACTTCACCAGGAGTCTACCATGTAAGAAACCCGTGTCCCCGTCCACGGTGTCACTTGTGGTGTTTGAGTCACCAATTCAAGTTAACATTTCTATCCGTAGCATTAATGGTGATTACACTGATTCCACCTGGTAGAAGCATTTGACAAATTACTAAGGAGATCAGCCCCGGGATTTCTTTGGAAGGAATGATGCTAAAACTGAAACTCCAGTACTTTGGCCACCTCATGCGAAGAGTTGACTCATTGGAAAAGACTCTGATGCTGGGAAGGATTGGGGGCAGGAGGAGAAGGGGACGACAGAGGATGAGATGGCTTGATGGCATCACTGACTCGATGGACGTGAGTCTGAGTGAACTCCGGGAGTTGGTGATGGACAAGGAGGCCTGGCGTGCTGCGATTCATGGGGTCGCAAAGAGTCAGACATGACTGAGCAACTGATCTGATCTGATCTGAATGTTACATATTTACATATTATTATTTTATAAATTAATTTCTCTTTATTTATAGTTCTGTAAGGATGTACATGTGTGTGTATCCAAAACTGAGTCAGAAAGAAGTGTGTGTGTGTATAGCTTTTAAAAATTGTGTGTACAGATTAGATTATCCATTTTCAGTATGGTTAAGGGCATTTGCTTCCCTGACAGCTCAGACTGTAAAGAATCCACCTGCAATTCAGGAGACGTGGGTTCAATCCCTGGGTCAGGAAGCTCCCCTGGAGAAGGTCATGGCTACCCACTCAAGTATTCTTGCCTGGAGAATTCCATGGACAGAGGAGCCTGGCAGACTACAGTCCATGGGGTTGCAAAGAGCTGGACAGGACTGGGCCACTAAAACACACAAGGGACATTTACAAATACTTCCTATGAAAGGAAGGTATTAAGTGTGATACGATGAGAACTACCATTATGTGCTATCCTCTCTAATACATAATGATTTGTTTATTATGTATTAAATTCCTGTACATCTGTGGGTCTGTATCCCTGTTTGTTCTGTTCCATTTTATTTCTTTCTCTAATCCTGGTTCATTGCGTTTTTATTTCAGTTACTCTAGCATTATAATCGGTTTTGGTTATATATAATTAAAACATATACTGGAGTGGGTTGATATATATATATTTGATTAAATACAGTAGAACAAAGAATAAGAAAATTAATATTTATTGAGAGCTTGCTGTATATTAAGTAGTGCTCTTTTATATGAATTAGCTCATGTGATCATCACAGTAACACTAAATATTACCATATTTTATCAAGTGTAAGATACTTTGATGCTTTCTTGATGTTATCAGAAAGTGTCAATGAAAAATTTTCATATACTACATTATTGCTTCCTGGGAAACAGCTGTTCTTTCAAGAAGTCATCAATTTCTGAGAGGTTAAAGTGTGAAAAAATTTGATTCTAAAATCAGTGAAATAGGTTTTCATTATCTTCACAGTGGAAGAAACAAGCAGTTTGTCTAAGATAGAAGATAACATAGTTAATTGGCTTCACAGCTCATATGTTTGAGATCTTTTAAATTTATTGTTACATTTATTAATTTTCTAAGCACTTACTGTTGATATATAGCAATAGTTATTTTTGCTCTAGGTTCATGGTAAATACCTTTTTTTCAGGGAGTTGCCCTTTGCTTTAGATTGGTCATCCCCAAGTTATGTTTACAATTATTGGGTAGCCCTCTCTAACTGGGTCCATCTCTATAGAGCCCTCCCATCAGATGACCCTCCCTGTGGGAGAGTATCCTTCCTGACCCTTGGCTTATTCATGAGACTTGTTTTGACCAGTGTGGAATGTGAATGGAAGTGATAAGCTATATCTGAGCAGAAGCTTTTTTGAGAGTCATCTGATTCAGTCATTCCTTTTTTTCCTGTCTGCCATATGAACAGCATGTTGTAGATAGGGACTGCACTTTCAGTCTCAGTCCTGGAATGAAGACAGTATGGACCTATAGCCATTCATAGTGGACAATGTAGTATGAGCAAGAAATAAACCTTTGTGTTGGAAGCCATGAGATCTTCTTCTTGTTTGTTGATGCAGAATAAATTAGTGAAAATTGGTCAGTAACTCTGTGAACCGTGAATGTCCAGATCTTCAAGCTGGTTTTAGAAAAGGCAGAGGAACCAGAGATCAAATTGCCAACATCCGCTGGATCACTGAAAAAGTGAGAGAGTTCCAGAAAAACATCTATTTCTGCTTTATTGACTATGCCAAAGCTTTTGACTGTGTGGATCACAATAAACTGTGGAAAATTCTGAAAGAGATGGGAAAATTCTGAAAGGTCTGGTATTTCTCAAGACCTACTTCTTGAGAAACCTATATGCAGGTCAGGAAGCAACAGTTAGAACTGGACATGGAACAACAGACAGGTTCCAAATAGGAAAAGGAGTACGTCAAGGCTGTATATTGTCATT
>NW_011495033.1:2731822-2773576 GCF_000754665.1 Bison bison bison | reverse complement strand
ATTTAACTTTTATGCAGAGTACATCATGAGAAACACTGGGCTGGAAGAAGCACAAGCTGGAATCAAGATTGCTGGGAGAAATATCAATAACCTCAGATATGCAGATGACACCACCCTTATGGCAGAAAGTGAAGAGGAACTAAAAAGCCTCTTGATGAAAGTGAAAGAGGAGAGTGAAAAAGTTGGCTTAAAGCTCAACATTCAGAAAACGAAGATCATGGCATCTGGTCCCATCACTGCATGGGAAATAGATATGGAAATAGTATCAGACTTTATTTTTGGGGGGCTATTAACTTTATATGTGTGGCTGGACTTCATCCCCTCCCCCTTTTTCTTAAATTGTGGTAAGGTGTAATAGGGATGGAGAAGGAAGTGGCAACCCACTCCAGTGTTCTTGCCTGGAGAATCCCATGGATGGAGAAGCCTGGTAGGCTGCAGCTCATGGGGTCGCACAGAGTCAGACACGACTGAAGCCACTTAGCAGCAGCATACATAGGGGAAACAGTGGCAGACTTTATTTTTTGGGGCTCCAAAATCACTGCAGATGGTGACTGCAGCCGTGAAATTAAAAGACGCTTATTCCTTGGAAGAAAAGTTATGACCAACATAGATAGCATATTCAAAAGCAGAGACATTACTTTGCCAACAAAGATCCGTCTAGTCAAGGCTATGGTTTTTCCAGTGGTCATGTATGGATGTGAGAGTTGGACTGTGAAGAAAGCTGAGCTCCGAAGAATTGATGCCTTTGAACTGTGGTGTTGGAGAAGACTCTTGAGAGTCCCTTAGACTGCAAGGAGACCCAAACAGTCCATTCTGAAGGAGATCAGCCCTGGGTGTTCCTTGGAAGGAATGATGCTAAAGCTGAAACTCCAGTACTTTGGCCACCTCATGTGAAGAGTTGACTCATTGGAAAAGACTCTGATGCTGGGAGGGATTGGGGGCAGGAGGAAAAGGGGACGATGGAGGATGAGATGGTTGGATGGCATCACCGACTCGATGGATGTGAGTTTGAGTGAACTCTGGGAGTTGGTGATGGGACAGGGAGACCTGGCGTGCTGCAGTTCATGGGGTCACAAAGAGTGAGACACGATGGAGTGACTGAACTGAACTGATACATAGGGCTTCCCTGGTGGCTCAGTGGTAAAGAATCTGCCTGCAGTAAAGGAGCCACAGAAGACGTGGGTTTGATCCCTAAGTTGGGAAGATGCCTGGAGGAAAAATAGCATCCCACTCCAGTATTCTTGCCAGGACGATCCCATGAACAGAGGAGCCTGAAAGGGCTATAGTCCTTGAGGTCACAAAGAGTCAGACATGACTGAGCATGCCGCCAAGTATACATAACACAAAATTTACCATTTAGCTATTTTTTAAGTGGGGTTAAATGCATTCACATTCCTGTGCAACTATCACCACTCTTCATCTTCAGAACTTTTTCATTTTTCCAAACTGAAACTCTGTACCCATTAAGTAGTAACTCCCCTTTTCCTCCTCTCGTAGCTCCTGGGAACCACCATTCCACCATTTATGAACTTTACTACTTTTCTAATCTAAGTGGAATCATACAGTATTTGTCTTTTTGTGACCGACTTCACTTAGCATGGGCTTCCCTGATAGCTCAGTTGGTAAAAGAATCTGCCTGCAATGCAGGAGACCCCAGTTTGATTCCTGGGTCAGGAAGATCCCCTGGAGAAGAGATAGGCTACCCACTCCAGTATTCTTGGGCTTCCTTTGTAGCTGAACTGGTAAAGAATCTGCTTGCAGTGTGGGGACCTGGGTCCGTTCCCTAAGTTAGGAAGATCCCCTGGAGAAAGGAATGGCTACCCACTCCAGTATTCTGGCCTGGAGAATTCCATGGACTGTATGACCCATGGGATTGCAAAGAGTTGGACATGACTGAGCAACTTTCACTTCACTTTTTACTTAGCATAATGTCCTCAAGTTTCATCCATGTTGTAGCACGTGTTAGAATTTCCTTTCTTTTTAAGGCTGCATAACATTCCGTTTTGTGTATGTAATACATTTTGTTTATCCATTCATCTGTCGTGGACACTTGGGTTTTTTCCAGCTTTTGAGTGTTGTGAGTAATGCCTTTATGACATTTGTGTACAAGTGTCTTTTGAGTCCCTGCTTTCGGTTCTTTTGTGTATATACCCAAGTGGAATTGTTGGATCATATGGTAATTCTATTTTTGAGGAACCACCGCATTGTTTTCCACAGTGGCTGCACCATTTTACATTTCTGCCAGCAATGAACAGTGGTTCCAATTTCTCCACATCCTTTCCAAAACTTTCAATAGTTACTATTGACTTTTTTTTTTTTTTTGATAATAGCTATTCCCATGGATTGGGCTTCCTGGTGGCCCAGATGGTAAAGAATCTATTTGCAATGCAGGAGACCCAGGTGTGATCCCTGGGTCAGGAAGGTCCCCTGAAGAAGGGAATGGCAACCCATTCCAGTATTCTTGCCTGGAAAATTGCATGGACTGAGGAGCCTACTGGGCTACAGTCCATGAGGTTGGAAAGAGTCAGACTGAGTGACCAGCACTTCATTTCATTCTCATGGTAGTGAGGTAATATCTAATTGTGCTTTTGATTTGCATTTCCCTAATAATTGATGTTGTGGAGCATCTTTCATGTGCTTATTGCTCATGTGTAGATCTGTTTTGGAGAAGTCTCTGTTGAGGTCCTTCTGCCCATTATTAAGTTGTTAAGTTGTAGGAATGTATTCTGGTTATTAGATATATGACTTGTGAATATTTTCTTCTGTTCATTGGGTTACCTTCTCACTCCGTTGATTTTTGTCTGATGCACAGAATTTTGAAGTTTGATGAAGCCATTTATCACATTTTCTTTCATTGTCTGTGCTTTTGGTGTCACATCCAGTAAATCATTGCCAAATCCAATGTATGAAGCTTTTCCGCTGTTTTTTCCCTAAGAGTCTTAACTCTTCGGTTTAGGTCTTTGATCAGTTTTGAGCTAATTTTTGTGTATGATATAAGGTAAGTATTTGCTGTTAAGTCACACTGGCTTGTAGTTTTCTTATTCTGTTCTTATCTGATATTGGTGTAGCTCTCCATCTTTTTTTTTTTTTTCTTTTCTATAACAGTGCTCTCCAGTTGTAATATGGAGACCCCTGGGTGTTCTCAGGATCCTTTCATGAGGTCTGCAAAGTCAGAACTATTTTCATAGCAATACTAAGACATTAATTTGCCTTTTTTTACTCTCATTTTCTTCTTAATGTACAGTGGAGTTTCCCAGATATTGCAGTATATGTGGATTGCAACAAATTGAAGATAGAGCAGTATGAGAAAACCCAACAGTCTTTAGTTAAATAGACTTGCAAAGATAATAAAGCACTGCCACTCTTCTTACTAAATTTTTTTTTAGTTATTTTTCATAAGACTGTTTTGAGTATGAAATGGGTTTATTGTTATTTTTCAATGAATTAATAAATATTTACAATTCTTTGTTTTACTTTCTAATATGGTAAATATTAATAGGTATAACACACATAAACAGAAGTTCTTTGGGTCCTTAATAATTTGAGTGTAAAATTGTCCTGAGACCAAAACATCTGATAGCCTCTGCTTTAGAACTTATGTTCCTTTAAAATATTTTAAAATACACAATAATATTTTGCATTTGGTCCTTAACTATTTATTTCAGTTTCTTCCTTTTTTGATCTATTTCAGTTTCTAGATTTTCAGCCAATTTTGGTTATTTGTGTTTTCCTAAATCATTCATTTTTCTAGGAATTCAGATTATATTTGTAGAAGATTTTAATAATAAAATACTTACTAAAAATCTCTTCTGAACTTGTAATTATGTCTCCCTCCACCCCATGTTGTTTGCTATTTTTCTCTCTTTTTCCTTGGTCAGACCTGGCAAAAGTTTGGCTATTATATTACCTTTTATAAGAATTAACTTTCTGATTATTGGTCATTCAATTATCTTTTAGTTTTCTATTTTGTTTATTTTGTTCTCTGTTATTTCCATACAACCTTTGTTCTTGTCTGTTCTTTCTTACACTCTTCAGCTGAACATCTTTTTTGTTTCCTAAAACATTTATTAATGGCTATAAACTTTTCCATAGTCCTGCTTTGCTTGCGGGAGAAGGCAATGGCACCCCACTCCAGTACTCTTGCCTGGAGAATCCCAGGGACGGAGGAGCCTAGTGGGCTGCCGTCTGTGGGGTCGCACAAAGTCGGACACGACTGAAGTGACTTAGCAGCAGCAGCAGCAGCAGCTTTGCTTGCCATAGGTTTTGTTATTTGCTGACCCTCGTTGTATATTTTTTAACAAGGAGCTTATAATTTTTATTTTGATTCTCTTTTTTTTTTAACGCAAGAATCATTTAGAATTGTAATTTCCAGGTATCTGGTTTTTTCCTTTCTGTTTGCTGTTTTTTATGCTAATGCATTTTGCCTGTGAACATGGTCCATGTGAGACTTCTGCTTTTTGTAATGTCTTGACATTTCCTTCATGGCTTAATACAGGTTTTGTGACTGATCCAGGTATGTTTCAAATGAAAATATTTTTGTTTTCTTTAAAGTACTGGACACACTTGTACTGTAATAAACACTCATAAACATATATATGAATATATATTCATGTTCATGTGTATAGTCATACATTCAGTTATTTAATAGACACAAGCAAGTTGCCATCTGTCATGACAATCTTTTTAAATTTTTTTGAAGTGTGACTACCTTTAGGTGGGGCTTGTACTCTTTGGTTAGCTATAGTTTCTGCCAGTCCCTACTGATTACTATAGGCTGCGTCTCTCAGGCTCCAGAATGAGTTTCCATTCCCTGTCCAAACTTAACTGTATTGTTCAAGTCTGTACCCTTTCTCACTTGTTATCTATTCAGTATTTTTCTGAGGATGGTATGGTAGTTTACCACGATGGTTACAGTTTGCTGGTTTCTCTTTTTAAATAAATTTTATACATTTGAAACTATGTTAATTTTGTGAAGATTCATTAGTATCTTCTTGGGTTGTTCCATTTTTGCCTTAAGATTTGTTTAAATTAATATTGCTCTGTTCTTCCTATTTTTAGCCTGTTTGTGCTGTGTCTCTCATCATCTCTTTATTTTCAGCTTTTCTGAATTCATCCATTCATTTACTTGTTACTTTTTTTTGTATCTCTTGGATATAGAAGTGTTTTGTCCTTGTCTTTTAAATAGGTGATTGTGATGTTTGGACTTACTCTTGTCATTTTGTATTTCTTGTTTACCATGCTTTCTTATTAGTCTTACTTATTTCTTATTTTTTCTTCTGGTTGTTGAATTAAGGTTTTGTTGCTATGGCGATGGTGGCTGTTCCACTATACCTCCAAGAGTTTCACATTCTGTTATTGTAATGTTTACCCTTAAAATTTCAGCACAATAATTAAACTTATATTACTCTAATGGTGATTAGAATATTCACATTCTCTCTTAATCAAAAACCTTAGCAAGTTTTCCCCTCCTATTTTCTCCTTTTCTGCTAGGTTGATTGCATCTCAGATTTTAGTAGATTTTTTTTTAACCATTCATGCATTGTTGATTTCTGCATCCTACTTCTTTGTACTTCCAGTGGTATTTTTCTCGAGTAATTCTTTTAGAGAGTATCTGTGGGTGATAATTTTAAATCCTTGCAGATCTACAGATGTCTTTATTTTACCGTTATTCTTGAAAGATAGTTTTGGCTACATATAGAATTTCAAGTTCGAAATTATTTTCCTTCCAAACTTTAAAATAATACTTTGCTTTCCTTTTATCTCCATTATTTCCAAGTGGAGGGCCCTGGTATCGGTCTAATTCTTTGTAAGTAATCATCATGCTCAGCTGCTTTCCCAGGTGTTGTTAGGATTTTTCTCTTTATCTTTGGTGTTGTAAACTTTGAGCAGTCGTGTGTTCAGTTTTCTTAAAGGCAGAAAAAATCTTTTAATATGCCTTTTCCAGAAAAGGTAGAACGTAACATGGGTCACCTGGACTGCTGCTTCTAATTTAAAAACACCAATTAATTCATCTTTGTCATGTGCTCTTTGTATCCTTTACATCAGAACATGTAGTACCCTGGGAACCATACCCATCTTTTCTGGCATTCACCCTCTGGAGAGTTTTGGTTTCTAGTCTTCTGTCTTCCTCAAGTTTCCAGTCCGTTGACAGTATCCTTTCTTATTTTCTAGCATGATTATGGATTTCTTTACTGTCATTCTATGGGTTTGGAGGAGGAGGAGGCTGCAGCATGTATTAATCTGCCACTTTAAACCAGAAACTTTGGGTTGCTTTCCTAGATCTTGAGCAAATCGTTTAATCTCTTAGTTTTAGTTCCACATTAAAAAAAAAAATCTCTATAATATCTAAATATTTATTTTAAGGACCAAAAGTACCTTAAGTGCCTAGTACATTGCATGCATAGAATAGAAGTATCATAAACAGTAGCTGTGAGTGCGTGCTGAGTCGCCTGTTGTTACTGACTCTGCAACACTGTGAACTGTAGCCGTATAAGGCTTCTCTGTCCATGGGATTCTCCAGGCAAAAATACTGGAGTGGATTGCCATGCCCTGCTCCAGGGGATCTTCCCGACGTTCCGGGATTGAACCCATGTCTCTTGAGTCTCTTGTGTTGGCAGGCGGGTTCTTTACCATTAGCACCACCTGGGAAGCCCAAATGGTAGCTGTATTGCTACAATAAAAATAATACCTTCTTTGTGTGCAATAGCTGTCGTCATTACTCACTAGTCATCTGAAAGTTTCTTGGGCTGTCTCCATCCCACTTTGTGGTAGACTGTTGACTTTGGTAGCTTGACTTTTTTGAGACTTTTTAATGGAATCTTGATCTTCATTTTGGGTTGTGGCCTTTAATTCAGAATCATTATATTAGAAAAATATTTTTTAAAAAAGGCGATAATAACCATAATTATATTTTTGCATGGCTTTATTTCTATACAATCTCATTGCACCCTTTTTAGTCATCATTTTTAACTGACAATTTCTGATTCGAAAATGGTAAAAGCTTTACTTCTACATTTGCTATTAAATAACAGAATTAGCTTTCTGTTTTTCTAAAACCATATGCATCTTTCTCATTCACCGACAGACTTTGATATTGCTTATTCTAGCTTCACCATAAAAACCATTAAAAAAAAGTTTTTTCTTTATTTTCCTGTTGTGTTTCAGTGTGTGTAGTCAGACAAAAAGCAATAATACCCCATCTCATTCTTGGATTTATCAAAAACTGAAAATAAAATAGATCAGATCACTTTCTGAAACAAAATTACTTTATTAGTTTAGTAATAATTTGAGGCTACTTTAAAGATAAGAAGCAGCATTTGGGAGGAGATTCATTTCCTGCCTTTGGGTTTTATCTGTAAGAACTACATCTTCAATGTCAAGAGATTGTGTATGTATAACTGAACTCTAATAAAGTCTGTATTGGGGATACTGCACACCTGACTCGGTCATTATGATTATATATTAGGTGCCAAACTGTTGCTTGTCTTTTGAAAAAAATACATTACCAAGTGTATTTCATTAAAATTTGGCCTGTGTGGGGAGGAGGATTACAAGACCTTCAACTGTTGATTATAAATGGGCTGGTTATTACCAACAGGGTTAATAATGTTCCTTTGGGAAATAAGTGGAATAAATTGTAGTTTTCTTTTTATTGGTAAATTAAACAATAACTGGAAGAGATGTTATTATAATGTTTTTATTAGTACTAAATCTTACAAAATGTTTTTCTATCACTCTTTTTGACTGATGTAGCATAGGATATTGAGAATCATGTTTGAGTTTGTTTTTTCCCTTTAATCCTTGCTACTTTATATATGAATATTAAAGAACTATTCTTTTCCTTATGAGGAGTCCAAAATTATGCTTTTATTTACATTCCTTTTATGCTTCTCCCACTTTTTGCTTTTTACTTCAGAACAGCATACTTTATGACATTTTCTTCTCTATCTCTCTATGCTTGTGCACATGTGTGTTTGTCTTTTGGGAACTGTGACATCTCTGACAAGGAAAGAACTATTATGCATGTAGTAAGATTCATTTTTGAAACAGAATTGTTAGCTATACTTCTCATTTCAAGGCACATGCACATTATCAGCCTGCAAAGACTCTTTTACTTTATCAGTTTTCTTCTTCATTCCCTCTCCCATTTCCTTTTAAATATACTGTGATATTTGATATATATGCTTGAATATGTATGTACCTTTTGTATTCTTGGGTGGGGGCGGGGGGCTGGTCATTGCTGTTGTTGGCCATGCTCCGTGGCTTGTAGAATCTCAGTTCTCCCTAACCAAGGATTGAAGTGATCATGGCAATGAAAGCCCAACATCCTAACCACTAGGCCACCAGGGAACTCCCTGGACAGTTTAAAGCAAGGCCAGGATCAACTATGTCAGATATTTCTGAGAGGTCAGACAAAATAAATGCCCGAAGTATTGTTTAGGTTTAACAGCAAAAGTTTTATAGAAAACAGTTTCACTGGAGTGGTAGGGATAGAGGCCAGGTTATGCTGGGGTTGAGGAATGAATGTGGATAGAGGCAACAACGGTATTCCACTTTGGCTCTAAAGGGATGCCAGGATTCTTAAGGTGGCTGTTTGGGTCAGAGGGGGAGGGATCTTTGTTTTCTTACAGGAGAGATTTGAGCCTGGGTTCTGGCCCACTTAAGGTTTTTAGGTTTTGTGAGAGAGTTGTAGTTCTTTTTTTGATGTTTCTCTTTGAAGATGCCAGCATCATAGATATCACTCAAAAGGGAAAAGATAAAGCCATAGAGGAAAGATGTTTGCAACCATATAAACAAAAGATTGTTGTCCAGACTATACCAAGAACTCCAGCAAATCATTAAGGAAAAACAAGAGAACCCAAATAGAAAAATGTACAAAAGACATAAATAGGTTTTTCACAGCAAAGGAAACTTTAGCTGACTAATAAATACATGAAAAGATGTTCAGCCTCGTTAATGATAAGGTAAATGCAAAATAAAATCATTTTATGTCTATAAAATTGCCTAAAGAATAAGATGTTCCATAGTATAAAATGTTCCCAAGGATAGAGTAGTAGGAATTTATATACTGTAAATGGGCGTGTGAATTGTTCAGACTACTTGAGAGAATAATTTATCAATATTGAAGATAATCCTACAGTGTAGCAGTTCTGCTCTTAGATGGTTGCACATGTATATCAGGACACACACACAATGAGGTTCATAGCTTTTTTGTTTGCAGAAAGGGGAAACCCAAACGTTCATCAGCAGAGTGGATGCTAGTTCATATTCTGTAAAATAAAGCAACATCATTTAGAGATGTAAACTGTGGAGGAGGTAAACTATTCCTCTACCCTACTAGAGACTTCACCTGGGACTGGCATAAGATAGATTAGCAGGAGGAAAGAATAGGAAATTCTTTTACATGTATATGGGAGCCTTCACAAGAAAAAACAAAACCCAAAGAAGTGAACAGACTAAGTGCTTATATAGTAGGTTAACAAAGGGAGCAATTGTGGAGAAGTAAAATTTGGAGCAGACTAAAGAAAGAGTTACGCAAACAAATTGTTTGTACAGCTTTCTCCTGGCCTTAACTCCCCCATCTCTGGTGATAAGAATGTTTCTAACTCCTAGTACAGGGAAGGCACCTTTCCCATGTGAATTTTATTTTGTGCTTTAGGGAAAAAAAGGAAGATCAGAGTGTCCTTGCCGCTGCTGTTTCTCAAGTGTCTTTAACTCAGAATATTAGAATGTCAAAGCAGCATATTTTCAGATAGCATGTCTGAGCACCTTCAGTATATAGCAAAACTAAAGTAAGGAGACTATAAACAAAATTCAGAGTAGAAAGAGTAGGAGATGAGATTAGGGAAGGATGTATAGGGATTGCTTAGGCTGGATAATGAATTCACAGATGTTATTTTTTGTATATAACAATTTTTCATAGTTTTGAAAGGTGGCAGTAATCTATAATGTGTGTACAGGGCCTTGATAAAAGACTTAAGAGGTTTAAAAAGAGATGAGCCTGGATATAGTTGGTAGAGAAAGAAGATAGACTTGACTAGTGAAAAAGAAGAATTGGTAAGTAGCATTAGGGCCCAAACAATTAGAAAATAAGAAATTGTATTTTCCAGAAGTGCTCGGCAGGCCTAATATAGACAATACATGGTTGGATTGATTCAGGACTGGGTTTGTCAGATGAGTGCAGAAGATAGGCAGTATAGCAAAGGAGTTAAGATTATTGGCAAGAATAGTTGACTATTTACTATAAAGATTCTAATAGAAAATTAAATGATTTTAATCCATAAAATCAAAAGATACAGTGGAAATAAGTGATCAAGAGAACTACTGTATTTCTTCAAATCTAAAACATTGTAGGTTGCACTGTTATTTTATGTGAAAGTGTTAGTTGCTCAGTCGTGCCCAACTCTCTGCGACTCCATGGACTGTAGCCAGAGAGACTCCTCTGTCCTGGGATTTCCCAGGCAAGAATACTGGAGTGGGCATCCATTCCCTTCTCCAGGGGATCTTCTTGACCCAGGAATCAAACCCAAGTCTCCTGCATTGCAGACAGATTGTTTACCTTCTGAGCCACCAGGTGCCACTAAAAGAACAGTATCAAATATGAGTCTTTCTTGTCACTCAGAATTCTAATTGTGTATTTAGTACATGATACAGTATTGAAGAGTTCTTTCAGTCTTAATTACATACAAATTTTTAAATTTAGGTTATTCTTAAACATACATAAAAAGCAAAATATAAGTGAAGTTAGTTGGTTAAGGAATTTCTAAAGCTTTTTCAAATCTAGAGTCTCTTTTGGACTCACTCTTTCACTCAGATTATGTATTTCCACACTATATCATTCTCTGGCATCAAACCTGATGGTTTTAAGGAGGGTATTTGGAGGTGGTTGAAGTAATAACTCCAAGTGGCAATCAAAAGTAAATTATCACTACAAAATTACATAATTTTAAGAATCACAGCATGAACGCTCAGTGATGCTCATTCTACAAGTTTTGACGCTGGTACTTTTAATATTTACATATGCAGGCAGCATTATCAACTAAGGTATTAAGAATACCTCTGGTTCAACAGTAATTAGATGACGCCACTGATCGTAAGCTGTATCCAATGTCAGCAGTGTTAAAACGTGAAGTAATGCACATCTTATGTTCAGTGAAATTTGATAGAAGGGTAGTGGTGGTTATCAGGTGGGTTGCCCAAGTTTATAGTTTCAGAGCTGAGTCAGTTGAAGATAATGACAAGAGTGACCATGAGAGAGGGTGGCTGGAGTAGAGAGGAAACCATCAATAAATTGCACTCAGATATAATACAACTAAAAGGGAAACTTAAAAACCTTTTAAAACATAACTGGAGATGAGGAAAACAATGTCAGTATTTGTGGCATGGGTTATCTGGGATGATGAGGGCATGCCAGAGAGATGGCATAATGTTCCTCAGTAGAAAGGAAGACTGAGCTCAAGTAATAAAGGGTTCATAAACTGAAAAAAGAGGGGAATAAGTGTAGCACAGTCATATAGTATGAGCTTCATAGGAACAGGGAGTTTTTACCTACAGTATATGAAACTAGAATCAGGAGGACACACAGCTTCCTAATCCGAAATACAGGGTATGTTGTGAAATACAGGGTGTGTGAGCCGTGAGCAGCTTCAAAAGAAAGATGTCTTTAGAGAAAAGCCAGTGTTTAGTCAAGGAAGTAAAAGAAAAATTCATCATAGAGGATGAGGATGTGGGGTTTCTAAAGGACTCAGTGGGAAGGTTTGAGTCAAGGTAAAATACACAAGAAGCAGTGTAGCCATTGAATGAGAGGAGGTGGTTATTGGGTGGCTTCTTGAGTAGTGAACAAAGACTAACATGGGTGTAGCCTTAAAGTTTCCCCATACCATTAAATATTGTTGAAAGCAGATTTTTAATGGGCTAGAGAACTTTCTGTTGAGTATACAGTTACTTAACCAATCTTCTTTTGTTGAAGGTGCAAAGAAGTCCATTCATTCAGTCGTTCCTTGCTGTCATCTTCCATCATCCAATTTGACTATAGCATCACAGCAGAGGACTCCCTCAAAAAGAGAAGAGTTCTTTCTAATCTCATGCCTTGGGGCAATGTATTTTCATTTATAGTTGCTAGTAAAATCACTGTCAGTTCTAGAATGCCCATTTCTAGCTATGCCACAGCTGCCATGGCTTGTGAAGGATTCAAATGTACGCATCCTCCATTTTCCTGTGTTTTGGTGTCCTAAATATGAAACCTTAAGGAATCTTAACACACAAGAGAAAATAGGTACACCTTTTAAATATTCAACAGACTATATTTTTCTATTTCAGTTATTGCAAATTGAATCATACTATACTACGACTTCATGTAAATTCCAATTTTATATTTATTAAGCACACTGATAAAGTGGAACATAGTGTACATGCTTTTTTGGTTAACACTTTGGTTTAATTGTAATACTCCAAGGGGAAAAAACCTGTAGCTACTATTTTCACATAACTTAATTTTCATTTGTTTAAATATTTCATTTGTTTAAATATAAGCATTTCTTTTGCCCACTATTCTTAAATATTAGCATAGTATTAATAATGGTAGTAATGATAGCTAATGTTTATTGAGCTCTTCTTTAAGCCAGATACTTGCAAAGTAGTTTTTACATATTATCTCATTTAATCCTCAAAACCACCTTGTGAGGTGGATACTATAGATGAGTAACATACCTGAAATAACACAGCTAGTAAGAGAGAACAGTTTGAAAGTCAGATTCCTGAGCTTACATTTGTGACCATTATTCCGCCCTTCCTCCTTTAGGAACTCTTAAATTTAGAGACTGACATGTTGGCAGTTATTATATATCTTAGTTTTATTTTATTCATAGGGCATATGTATGAAATCAGTTTCTTTTTTTGCTGAATTCAGTAAGATGAAACCTTCCCTGACTTATGCAAGAAAACCTTTTTCGTTTTTATCTTCTGTTGCAGGTCCTTCTTTTTCATGGAAACCAGACTAAATTTGTCTTAACATTTGTATTAGTATTATAATTTAAGAATATCTCTTAAAACCTAGAAAGACTTGACCTTTAAAATATAAAGTCTTATTGATCCTGCATTTAATTTTATCATCTCTAATATGAATCTGAACCAGAGTTTCTTATGTTTGTTATGTAGAAGATTTTAAAATGTTATTTAATACATGCACTAATTTTTATATAGAATCACTATTACTGAAACAAAAGTTTTATTGCTGCTATTTTCAGTTTTTTAAGTTATCTGTGTTTAAACAAGTTGTTGGCATTTTAGCCATCACCATTAATAATCATTTTAAGTTCTTTTAGCTAGAAAACAGATGAACTTCCAAAGAAGATAGTCTTCCCTGAGTTTTTCAGCTTAGTTTCAGTTACTTCTTTATCCACTGATGCTCTTGGAATCTGGGGTACAAGTTGGTGGATAGGATATGTAAAATCACTCTCTCCGTATGTTATCACTCCTGTAAATAATAACAACTGATTTTTTCAAAGGTCAGATTTCATCATTCCAAACAGCTATAAACATGGAAACAAAGTCTCTTGAGATGTTTCAAAATGTATGTACCTTTTTAGATTGGAGAGGCCTTTCCCTTCTGCTTATTCTAAATTATATAAACATCTAAAAAGTAATAGCCTTGTGTTTTTTTTTTTTTTTTTTCAAGTTTAGTAGTTCAGGTTGAAGCAACCAGTTTGAAAGTAATTGCAGGTGAATGGTGGCTGGAAGGGAGAGAGGAAAGCATAATAAAAATAATTGCAAAAGTCCAGCATCTGGGGATTTACTCTTCTAGTCAATCCTGAGGACACGGTTGACTCTATGATTAAGAAAAATAAATTTAGTATACACTAATTAGACTGAGACATTGGTCCAATGGTTAAGACTTGGCACTTTCACAGCCAGGCCTAGGCTCTGTCCCTGGTTTGGCAATGAAGGTCCTGCAAGCTGTGAAAAACAACAAACAAAATGCATTGTAAAGAATTTCATGAGATATGCTTACTAGAATATTTAATATTTTCATGTTTATAATTCTAATGAGTGAAAAATGTGTCATATCACATAACAGGGACATTTGATTTAAATGAGTAATACTTGTAATACACAAGTAATATACTTAGCATACTAGCACTTGACTCTATAGATGTTAGGGCTTCCCTGGTGGCTCAGATGGTGAAGAATCTGCCTGCAGTGCAGGAGACCCAGGTTCAACCCCTGGGTCGGGAAGATCCCCCAGAGAAGGGAATGACAGTCCACTCTGGTATTCTTGCCTGGAGAATTCCATGGACAGAGGAGTCTGGTGGGCTGCAGTCTATGGGCTTACAAAGAGTGGCTTTCACTTTCAGTATAGATTTTAGTTACTATTAATATTTTTGTTAACAATACCTTTTCCTCTAGTTGGAGTCAGTTTACTGTCACCTAAAATAAACTTGGTCTCTGCCTATACACCTGTTTTATTAAGTGTTCTGTTACTACTGTCTGGCTTTTGTGTATTAGTTTTCCCCATCTGCATGGTCATAGAAACTAGAAATAAGTTCATTTATTTTGTTTGTTTGTTGCCATGGAAAACACGCATGCACCAATTGATACTCTACAGCTGAAAACAGCAAATGTCAATAGGCTGGAGAACTGTAGTTCTAGAGCTAAGAATTATATTTTCAGTTAAAAATAAATTCATGAGTAGTGTTTTTTCAAGATATAATTTGCACAACATAAAATGCACCCCTTTACTGTGTTATATTTCTGTATTGGTTAGGATATTTACAAAGCCTTAAACTTTAAGGCAAACAGTTTTTCCCAAGTATTCTGTTTCTTTTCTTAGCTGCAAGTCTTTACTTTTGCCCTGTGGTTACTACTCTCTGTGATCTGCTTGCCTTCTCTGAAATTCCTTCTGATTGAGATCTAATGTCATATCTCTTTTGGGAAGTCTTGATTCCTCAGACATTTAGTCTCACAGCCCCCTTTTTTAATCCTTTTATTATATTGCTTATCATATTTATAATTATCTCTTTAGTTTTTTTCCTTTCAGACCATTTATCTCTCAAGCATAGAGACTTGTTTTTCTGCTATCTTCAGAAATTCGAACACTGTCATGGTAGGCTTTTTGGTACATATTTATTGAATGATTATAACGGCAAGTAGTTCTGGCAGTCCCTAATCTGTCAGCGTGTACTAGGAGTGTGATATACTATATTCAGTGTTGAATATTAAAATAATGTGCATTTTGTTTTGGGGAGTTATACCATTTTAGTATTGGAAGGCACCAAGACTCCCCGACTCAGCACATACACATTGATATATGCACACAAAGCAAATTGAAATCCATAGAAGTTGAATTACAGTGTTGAAGCTGGGACTGAAAATCCACGTTACCTCATCTTGTCCCATACTAATTTATTTTCTCTTATATCCTGATGACTTAAATTAAAAATTCATTTGTCTCCTAAGGGAAACGACCTTGAAAATGTTAATTCATAATACTATATTTTTAACCATAAGTAAGGAACTAGTTGCCAGGATACTGGAAAAGAACTTTTAAATTGGTTTAAACAATGACATCATTTTCCTGTTTTATAGACCTCTGTGAGTGAAAGCCTTCAGAGGGAAGCTGCCAAGAAGCAAGCAATGAAACAGGTAAGGTGGAAAGGGTGAATTAAATGTATTTGGTGAAGTAATTATTTCAGCTCACATTTAAAGTATCAGTTTTGGGATCTGTGCAACTGAGACTACACAGTAGGTGTGTATTAAATAATTTTATCTTGACACTTGTTTTTTTGAAAATGTGTAAGATGTTTCTTGATTTGCATAGATTTCAGGTTTATTGTGTAAGTTTTAAGGGAGAAAAACACACTGAAGAATTAGTTCCTTATTTCTGTATTCTAGATTAAACCCATTTCTGCTTTCAGTTGACATTCTGACAGTGGGTTGCATGGTTTAATAATTCCTGCTAGTGTGAGCTGCCAGGATGCAGCAATTCCACTTCTGTGTATGTATCCAAAGAAAGTGAAAATACTAATTTGAAAAAATACGTGCACCCCTGTGTTCATTACAGCATTATTTGTAATGGCCAGAATATGGAAATTACCTAAATGTCCATTGATGGGTGAATGGATAATGAAGATGTGGAGTGTATACACACACACGCACGAATACTACTCAGCCATGAAAAATGAAATATTGCCATTTGCAATAACATGGATGGACTGTCATGCTAAATGAAATAAATCCAAGAAAGACAAATATCTCATGATTTCACTTATACATGGAATTTAAAAAACAAAATATTTGAACAAAACAAAACTCATAGAGAAGAGATTGGTAGTTGCCAGAGGGGAAGTGTATTGGGGAGCTTGGTGAAATGGATGAAGGGGATCAAGAGGTACAAAATTCAAGTTATTTTTTTAAAAAATCATGGTGATGTAATATACAGCATAGTGACTGTAGTCTGTAGTGACTATAGACATTGTATGCAAATTTGGAAATTGTTAAGAAAGTAAATCTTAAAAGTTTTTGGCACTTGAGGAAGTTTTTTTTTTTTCTGGTAGCTTTGTATGCTGATGGATGGTAACTAGACTTACTGGTCATTTCACAAATGTCAAATCATAGTCTATGTCAGTTACACTTCAGTGAAAATAAATAAAAAGTTCCTTATAATTATTAAAATATTTTTAATGAAAACTATATCAGACAAAAAATTCTTTAAACTACTTGTATTGCAAAGTAATTTCTTTAGTGAATATATTACTTAAATTCTAGAGGTGACATCTCTAAAAATAAAGCATTTTTCAATTACAAAAGAAAAGTATTTCCTACCATTTGAAACCTGAACATTTTATTTGGTAACACAATTAAAAATGATATGAAAGTTTAATATGTAATATAGGCATCTCAAAATTAACGTTTGATGTTCCTAAGTCATACCCTAGTCCTTTTGACTTTTTGATGTGGATAACTATTTTGGGGCTTCCCTGATGGCTCATTGGGTAAAGAATCTGCCTGCAATGCAGGAGACACAGGAGACTCGGGTTCAATCCCTGGGTCAGGAAGATCCCTTAGAGGAGGAAATGGCAATCCACTCCAGTATTCTTGCTTGGAAAACCTCTGGACAGAGGAGCCTGGCTACAGTCCATGGGCTCGCAAAGAGTCAGACACAACTGAGGAACTAAACACACAACTATTTATCTTTAAGGGAATAGATAGTAATAAATAATGTTTAATATCCTGGAGGAGAGCATGGCAACCCACTCTGGTATTCTTGCCTGGAGAATCCCATGGACAGAGGAGCCTGGGGGTCTGTAGTCCACGGGGTCGCAAAGAGTCAGATATGACTGAGCAACTAAGCACAGCACAATGTTTAATTAACACTTACTCTCTATAAGGCTCTGTTCTAAGTGTTTTAAGTTGAAAATGTGGTTGATAACAATTTTTATGACATATTTCTGATTTATGATCCTATCCCCAAAAAACTACTTAAGACTTTTTCTGGTATCTATTAGTTGGCTTATATTTTTGAAATATGTTCAATTTTTTTTTTTAAAGACCAAACTTGAAATTCAGAAGGCTCTTGCAGAAGATTCTACTGTATATGAATATGACAGTATTTATGAGGAAATGCAGAAAAAGAAGGAAGAAAGTAACCCCAAATTGCTTTTGGGAAAAGACCGAAAGGTTTGTAGCTGAAAATACAAACTTTCTTTGACTTTGACCTGTGTTTTGTATCTTACCCTTATTTCACCACGAGAATGATCTGACAAAAAATTTTAGGTATATAAAATGTAAAGAGCCCCTCGTTCCAGATAGTGTGGATTTGTTAGAATCTAGGAAGCTATATATAAAGTATCCTAACCAGGGACGGGGGAGCCTGGTGGGCTGCCGTCTATGGGGTCGCACAGAGTCAGACACAACTGAAGTGACTTAGCAGTAGCAGCAGCAACAAGGAGCAAGAGAATTATCTAACAATTTTATAAATTTTGTTTTTTGCTTTGAAAACTTTTCAAATTATTTTTTGAAAGTTTTTCTTAGGCAAGTCTTTGTACTTCTCCTCCTGTTTATGTTTATTTGTGTTTTATAATTTTTTATTGCTTCCTAGCTGTTAACTGAATCATCCACGTGTATCACAATCAAATTTTTAGTTTGACGAAAATGTAAAGGTGTGGAGATTGAATGAGATAATTTCAAATTTTCTATCACTCTTTAACAAAGCATAGACTTGTTTTTAAGGATCTTTACATCTTACAGTATCTAAAATAAAGTAGTGGTGTAAAATTATATTAAAGCTACTATTTTAAATAATTGTATTTCAACTAATGTGAAAAAACTAGTTGGAAAGGTTTCCTGTTCACATGTCTGAAGAAGTAAAAAAAAAATACCATTTTATAAAAAGGGTGAGAAAAACAGTGGGAAAATTACCTGTTTAGTTTGAGATTTAAAAAGAAAATGGTGTTTTGAATAATTCTGTCTGTACTTAAATTTCTGTTGAAACGAATTTTATTTTCAGTCTTGCTAGTAAATTTATATTGAATTTTGAGAAGTTGATCCTATTTGTTTGACTTTCTATCTTAATGAATTCGTGATAACAATATAATATTAACAATTCATTATCTTTGACTCTCTCCTAAAGAAGCCCAAGTACATTCACAACTTACTGAAAGCAGTTGAAATTAGAAAAAAGGAACAAGAAAAAAGAATGGAAAAGAAAATACAGAGAGAACGAGAAATGGAAAAGGGAGAATTTGATGATAAAGAGGCATTTGTAACATCTGCTTATAAGAAAAAACTGCAAGAGAGAGCTGAAGAGGAAGAAAGGGAAAGAAGAGCTGCTGCACTTGAAGGTGAAATGAAAGAGGAGAAGGGTAGAAGGAGATAGAAATAGGAGAATCCTGCCCTGTGGTAGCCATTTGCTCGGTCACTGAACTTTTAGATTACAATGTTGTCATAATTTATGTATGTGAACACAGGGTACAAAGTATATGATGTTATATAGTATAAAATAGAAGATTTTAGGTAAAAACACAGTTGCACTCTTAGTAACTGTTATATCTATTCAACTTTCTAATTATATCTTATTTTGTTGCTTAAAACTATAATCATCACAAGTCATTGCCTTAGAAAATGATTTCAAATGTGAAAACATCTATTACAAGGTGTAACAGCACAGCATTTGTCAAAGGGAATATAAACTGAGATTTAAATCCTAGTTATATTTTCCTGAGATGAGAAAACTAACATCACCCAAGGAGCATTAACTAGGCATTTACAAAAAGAATAAAATTAATTCAAGAAAGAACAAAGATGTGCAGAGGCCAAAAAGTATCTTAATGCTTTACTGCAGTGCTTTCTACTCATGGTCATTTCTCATGATCAAAGTAAAATAAGTAATTATAAACAGCTTATTTGTCGAGTGCTCACCAACTTTAAATGGATGAAAACCACATGTGTAAGACTTGGGTGTGTTCATTTAGAGCACCACTCAGGACGAGATAGTAAATAAACAGGGCTACATTCCAGTAAAAATCTATTGATGAAAAAGGCACAGGCCAAATTTGGCCTTAGACTATATAGATCTAGAGACCAGTTTATACACTATGTTATATACTCTGTGCCTGTAAAACTGAACTACGTTTTGCCTTGTTGAATATATTTATCTCACTTTTGCTTTCATTCTCTTAGCACGTTTGGATGTAACCAAGCAGAGAGATCTCAGTGGATTTTATAGGCACCTATTAAATCAAGCAGTTGGTGAAGAGGAAGTACCTACATGCAGCTTTCGTGAAGCCAGGTGAGATGTGGCATATGGAGTATTTAGAAGAAAGATACTGCCCTTGAGTTCTGATGTGATCCTACGATCATTTAAACTCCCTGGAAGTAGAGGACTGTAGTATTGCATATTTTGTTGTCAGCCAAACCTGACCTAATTGAATGAAAAACTAGAGATTTACAGCTTTTTAATTAAACCTTTAGCTCAAGATATTTTTATTTTAGTAATTCTGCATGTTCATATAGTACATAAAAAGAAAAACGTATCTTTTCATAAATAGGACCTAGCCTCTGTAAAACATAAAGATTCACATAATCAGGGGCTTAGAAATGCATTATCTGCTATGTAGCCACTAGTTTCATGTGGCTCTTTAAATTAAATCTAAAATTTTGGTCACATCAGTCACATTTCAAGTACTCCATTCGCACATTTGGCTACTGGCTACAATATTAGACAGCACAGATATGGACATTACCATTTCTGTAGACTTTTTTTTTCTGGCTATGCTATGCAGCTGGTGGAATCTTAATTCCCCACCAGGGTTGGAACCTGGATCTCAGCAATGAAAGCACTGAGTCATAACCACTGGACTACCAGGGAATTCCTCATTTCTGTTGGCATTCCTATTAGTACTGGTCTAGAAAGTAAGGGTTGGAGGAATTTTGAATAAAATTATAAGATATTATACATACTAAGTCGCTTCAGTCAAGTCTGACTCTTTGCGACCCCTTGGACTGTAGCCCATTAGGCTCCTCTGTCCTGGGAGCCTGGCAGTGGGATTCTGCAGGCAAGAATACTGGAATGGGTTGCCATTCCCTTCTCCAGGGGATCTTCCTGACCCAGGGGTTGAACCTGCATCTCTTATATCTCCTGCATTGGCAGGTGCGTTGTTTACCACTAATGCCACCTGGGAAGCCCATAAGATATAGGAATAGTGAAATTATCATGCTATAAATATATATATACATAAATATATTTGAAGGTAAAATTTGTTCTAAATTTGTATCTAAGGAAAGCAGTTCCTTGAGAACCATAGTTGTTGCTTTGTTTGTGTAATGAATAAGTGATAACTGAGAATGAATGTGTGAGTAATGTAAATAAATCAACCATGCTGATCAGCTGGGAAAATGCAGGTGTTGTAAACAGTGTTAATGTAACTGATCATAATAGCTGGATGGATTCACGTGTTTCCATTTTGTTATAATAGATGCTGAGGTGTATAGCAGGAGGCTGATGCCTTTTCAATCGTGAGAAGGATTATTTAGTGATATTTAGAATTAGATTTTGTCACCATTTTGTGGTGAAAAAAATTTATCTTCATCTTTTTCCAGGACTATTTTAAGTATTTTTTAGAAAGAAATAAAAATAAAAATTCATCAAAGAGCCACAACTTGAACTTCTTGTTGAAAACTAGTACTTATTCCAGAATATGCCTTTTCCTAATTATTTGTTGTCTGTTTGGCAAAAAGGAAGACCTTCCACAGACCCCTACCTGAAGGTTCTAGAAAACTTTCCACAGACCCCTACCTGAAGGTTCTAGTGGTCTATACAGAAGGGCTGATTTTTACTTTTTCATTTCTACCAGTATTGAAAATAATCTGAATGATTAGAATATACTAATGATAGATGTTTACCAGGTAAATCGACATCAGCACCTTTTTGAATTTGGGATAATCAGAAAGTATATACAGTTGTAAGTGTATTGACTTAAGTACTGATAAAAATTCCATGAATTTATTTATAGAACTTACTTACTATTATTAATAATGTGGCATTTTGTGTTACATTATTTTTCTTAAGGTCTGAGATAAAAGAAGAGAAATCAAAAGGATATTCTGATGAAGTAAGTTCAGAGAGCAGAATACCTCCTGAGAACTGCATTCGCCAAACTGGTGTGAAAGTAGAGGAAAACCCAGATGCAGACAGTGACTTTGATGCTAAGAGCAGTGAGAATGATGAAATGGAGGGGGATAAAGGGAACTGCAGAAGGGAAAAGGGCATGGAGACTCTAAGCAGTCACTCCAAGCATCACAGGAATCCTGCCCGCTCACCGTCATCTAGTGAGGAAAGAGAACATGGCACCCAATGCCACACAAAAAGTTCCAGGTCAAGAGGCCATGAGAAAAGGGAAGATGAACACCAAGAGAGACCAGCCAGGGAGCAGGACAGCTACCACACTGACCGTGATTCTCGAAAAGAAAAAAGGGATTCCCATAGGCACAGAGAGTCCAGTCACAGAGATTCCCACTGGAAGAGGCATGAAGAAGAGAGACTGAGGGGAAGAGACGAGAGAGAAAGGAATGACAGAGAATGGAAAAGGGAGAAAGACAGGGAGAAATATCCCTCCAGAGAACAGGAAAGACACAGACAACGAAATAATTATGACCGACACAATGAGAAAGGATGCGAGAAGGAAGAGAAAAGCAAAGAAAAGGAAGAGCATGTGAAAGCAAGAAAAGAAAGATATGAAAATAGTGATAAATACAGAGATAGAGAAAAACGAGAAGTCAGTGTTGAATCTTCAGAAAGAAATCGAGACAGAAAGGAAAGCAGCCCAAATTCTAGGGCAAAGGATAGGTTTGTTAACCAGGAAAGAGCCAGTAAAATGAGAGACATGGAAAAGGACAAAGAAAGAAACCCAGAGAAACCCTCTAGTTCTGAAGCATCATTGGGAGCAAAACACAGAATCACAGAGGAATGCCAAGAGACAGGCAAAGAACAGGAGAGGCTGCACGAGACTGTGAACAAGTTTGCAAAGCGGAGCAATGAAGAAACTGTAACGTCAGCAAGAGACAGATACTTGGCCCGGCAAATGGCAAGGATTAATGCAAAGACATATATTGAGAAAGAAGATGATTGATGGCTGCCCCAGTAGAAAGACCTATGGAAGCACAGAAAATTACAGCTCCTGAAACATGCTGTGTGAACACATAAAGAAGTGTGTTGAGTGGTTGGGAGGGTATTTTAAAATATATTTTCAAAATTCATTTTGGGTTTAGGTTAAGTCAGAAGTCAGTCCTTTTATCTTGAATGTTTAACTAAGTTAATATGTAATATTTACTTATCAGTATGACATTCTTGGTTATATTCAAGTAACCTAAAGAGACTGCTAAATCCTCATAGGTAATATGAGGAAAATTGGCTCTACTATGACCATTAAAAAATAATTTAAACAACTCTTCTATTGTTGATTTTGTTGCAGGAGCTGTTTATTTTATAAATATTGTGTTTCAGATAATAATAATGTGGATTTGAATGGAGAATATCATTTTATGTCCTAAAATTTGTATTAAAGTATAAAATATAAATCACAGATCTTGTCTAAGCTTTTTAGCTCACAACATACCTCTCTTTTATAAAAATTGTGATACATTTGTACCATTTAATTGATGCTTATTTAAAACTGTCACATTTAAAATGTCACTCGTGTCATGCCGTCATTCCTCTTTTGTGAAACCTTAGCAAGATATTAAATTAGTTATGTATATAAATGAGTTTTAGCTAAGGGTGAAAAGATGGAGATACCTTAAATTAAAAAAATTAGCTAAAGAACTGGGTAGCCTATTTATGAACATGTCTTGTTTAATACACTCTTAAAAATACAGTAGTTTATTACAGTTCCATATATAGAGGTTCTATACTAAGTCTTATCAGTGACAGTGACAAATACTGCAAAAGCATAGACTGAGTGTACACAGAGGGGTGTAGTACAGTGTAAATGGAAAATTTCAGGTGAGATCATGGAAGCCCATGAATGACAGGCTAAAAGTCTTCAGCTTTGGTGAAGAATTGAATTCCTTTGTTAGAGTTGTCATACTAGAGCACAGGGTAGCAGTTCTTGGTTAAATAATGATAATGAGTTATTTGGATCAGTATAAATAAGGGATTCATTATATGTATGGCTAGGTACGTGTTCTTTTAAATAGTTGAGGTCTAAAATAATGGACTTAAATTGAGTTGGTAAACAACTGTTCTGTGGTTCACTATCTTAATTTTCCTTCTCCCTCCACTTGTTTACTCTTGTTCCAGTACTGTTTATTTTGCCTTCTGTGGATGATTTTTTTTTAATATTTCTTTAATTGATTTTTAAGGTGTTAATTTTTGCTATACAGCAAAGTGACTCAGTTGTATATACATTCTTTTTTGTATTCTTTTCCATTATGATTTATCCCAGAAGATTGGTTGTAGTTCCCTGTGCTGTACAATAGGACCTTGCTGTTTATCCATTCTAAGTGTAAAAATTTGCATCTACTAACCCAAACTCTCAGTCTATTCCTTTGCCTTCCCCCCACCCCTCGGAAACCAGAATCTGTTCTCTATGTCTGTGAGCCTGTTTCTGTTTTGTAGATGGGTTCATTTGTGCTGTATTTTAGATTCCACATGTAGGTGTATCATACGGTATTTGTGTTTCCCATGTTGTCGCAAATGGCGTTCTTTTTCATGGTTGAGTAGTATTCCATTGTGTATAGGTACCACATCTTCTTTATCCATTCATCTGTCAATGGACATTTAGGTTGTATCCACGTCTTGGATATTGTCTCTGGCTATTGTGAATAGTGTTGCTATGAACATAGGAGTGCATGTATCTTTTTGCGTTGCAGTTTTGTCCAGATACATGCTCAGGAGTGAGATTGCTGGACCATATGGTAATTCTGTTTTTAGTTTTCTGAGGAACCTCTGTGCTGTTTTTCGTAGTGGCTGCAGCTACTTAACATTCCCACAAGCAGTGTAGAAGGATTCTGTTTTTTCCACACACTCTCCAGCATTTCTTATTTGTAGACTTTTTAATGGTCACCATTCTGATTGGTATGAAATGATACCTCATTGTAGCTTTGATTTGCATTTCTCTCATAATCAGGGATGTTGAGAACCTTTTCATGTGCCTGTGACCATCTGTATGTTTTGTTTGGAAAACTCTCTAGGTTTTCTGCCCATTTTTCGATTGGGTTGTATGGGCTGTTTATGTATTTTGTACATTAAGCCCTTGTCAGTTGCATTATTTTCAAATATTTTCTCCCATTCCATAGGTTGTCTTTTCACTTTATGGTTTTCTTTGCTATGCAAATGTTTCTAAGTCTGATTAATTCCCATTTGTTTTTCTTTCTATTGCCTTGGGAGACTGACCTAAGAAAACATTGGTATGATTTATGTCAGAGAATGTTTAGTCTATGGAGTTTTATATGGATGATGTTTTTAAAGATAGACATGCAAATAATGGGCTTCCCTTGTGGTTCAGCTGGTAAAGAATCCATCTGCAATGTGGGAGACCTGGATTCGATCCCTGGGTTGGGGAGATTCCCTGGAGAATGGAATGGCTACCCACCCCAGTATTCTGGCCTGGAGAATTCCATGGACTGTCTCACAGGGTCTCAGAGTCAGATACGACTGAGTGACTTTCACTTTCATGCAAATAATCTTTGGCCTGCAATCAGAAAACCTAGGTATAAGGCCTGTTCTGGAACTTTTCAGCTGTGTGAACCTGGGCAAATCAGTTAATCACTCTGTACCTCACACTCCCTATCTACAAAACTGGGGAAATGACATCTATCACATAGATCTGATGATCAAGTGACATGATACTTGTGAAAGTACTAGTTGCCTCAGTCGTGTCCAATTCTTTGCAACTCCATGACTTTAGCACACCAGATTCCTCTGTCCACAGAATTCTGCAGGCAAAAATACTGTAGTGGGTTGCCATTTCCTTTTCCAGGGAATCTTCCCAACCCAGGGATTGAACCCGGGTCTCCTGCATTGTGGGTAGATTCTTTACCATCTGAGCCACCAGGGAAACCTGGTATCTGTGAAAGTACATTATAAACTGAAGCTCTGCACAGATTATAATAATTCATTTTGCTTTACTGAAATTTAATATTTCTAATTCTAGGTACTTTTGATACTAAGTATTTGCAGATCACATGCAGTGATATTTTGGGGGATGTTTTGACAATACACAGTTAAGATTTTTCTTTTAACCTTAAGAGTTTGGAAGGGATTTTTGTTTCATTCTGTTTTTTTCTTCTTTTTAATGAGACAGTCTATTCATCATGATGTTAAGAGTTACTACAGTAGCAGTTAACAACAAAAGGCATTTACTGATGTCTTAAAATATAACTTGGAACATCTGTGACTAAATTGCATAAATGAGTACATGGGCATTTCATGCATCTTAAAGAGGGGACTCTTTATTTTGTATAAACAGGTTTAATTCTGTCACTGAAGTTTAAATGTTTCATGAAAAAAATAACATTGGACAATTTCATATAACCACAGTTGACAGAGGTGAATAGTAGAAAATATTTATTTATTCTTAGCTATAAATCATGTGGAAGAAGAAACTAAAGATGAGGAAAATGAAGTACCATTTATATAATTCAGTTAACTGTATATAGTCCAGAATTTGAAGCACCCCATTGATACTTTCAGGGCTTCCCTCATAGCTCAGTTGGTAAAGAATCTGCCCTGCAATGCAGGAGACCGGGGTTCGATCCCTGGGTTGGGAAGATCCCCTGGAGGAAGACATGGCAACCCACTCCAGTATTCTTTCCTGGAGAATTCCCAAGGACAGAGGAGCCCGGCAGGCTATACAGTCCATGGCGTTGCAAGAGTCGGACACAACTTAGCGACTAAATCGCTACCATTGATACGTTCAACACAAAGTATCCTGAAAATGTTTTTTGTGTTTTTTGTAAATCACTGTAGATCATGTAAATATGTAGATCATATTTAAATGTTACTGGAGAAATAACTGCAAATTCTTATTTTACATAAGTCCCTAATTTTATCCTTTAAACTTTGCATTTTTCATGTATCAGTTTTAAGATAAGGTATACTTCTAATATTAGAGTTCAAGTAAGAATCAAGTAACTTTTTTTAAAAATTAGCAAATATTCTTGTTTATGGAAATTTAGGTATTTGGGGCTTCCCTGGTGGCTCAGATGGTAAAGAATCTGCCTGCAGTGCAGGAAACCTGGGTTCAATCCCTGGGTTGGGAAGATCCCCTGGAGAGGGGAACAGCTACCCACTGCAGTATTCTGGCCTGGAGAATCTCATGGGCAGAGGAGCCTGGCAGGCTTCAGTCCATGGGAATGCAAAGAGTTGGACACAACTGACGTACTAACACTTTCACTTTCATTCATTCCTTTATTTTCAACATTTCTCTGAGATTTATTTGATGTATGTCACTTTCACTTCAGGCATTTTAAGCCTAGAGATGGGCTAGCTCCTCTTTCCTAAATATTTGTTTGAACTGTCAGTGTTTACAATTTGTTAGATTATCTACTATAATTATAGTCTTCAGTTGTAGAACTGAAGGACTGAAATCACCTATTCTGTCTCCTAAATGATAAGGTTCTTAGTTTAGCAGACATAAAACTTTTCTGATGACGTGCTCCACCAGTGCACACTGGTGCCAAAGTAGATTTGGCCAGGGAAGATAATCTGTTTTTGATAAGGAAGTAAAACTTGATTGGTGGTAGAGCAGTTTGGTATGGATATTATGAGGTGGTGTTAAGAGAAATACAAGCTTAAATTTCAATTGAAATATATTGTGAATCATTACAAAATTTGTTTTGATACACCTAATGTAGAAACAGTACTAAATGGATTCCAACTATATGTTACACAAGCAAAGACATACTTAAGATTCCATCTTTTCCATTGTAGTAAATGCCTATTAAAAAATTGAGAGGAGTATTATGTTATGTCATTCTAGGAGAGGAAATATTTCTTTAGAAATTTCTAGATCCCAGGAAGAGTAGAGAAAGTAAGTAGGTTTGTTTCTGCCTTCTAATGTAGTTATCTGAACTTTAAAACATTGTTCCATCATTGAAATTTAGAGACAGTTAACCAATGAGGGGGAAAGGTGATACTATAAAAATAACAAAAGATTTAGAGCTTTTGAAATAGTCCTTCCATGGAACTAAACAGGACACATTTTAATATATATCACTGGCTTATCTGTGATATTGGAGAAAAAAATTCAGAATGTTTCACCAGGAAATCTTTCTACAGTATAGGGATATACCTTGTCTTAATGTTTGTTTTTTTCTTCAATATTTGGATTTATAAATTTCAGTCTCCAGCATACTTTGCAAGCACTTTCTAAATTTACCTTCCTAATTTATAGCCTTTTGTGTAACTCTCCTTGTAAGTAACAGGTGAGCTCCATGATGACTGAAGTATACAACTTCCTACTTGGCGTAGAACTGTTTTGTTTTCATTGGTTTATGGTGATGACAGATTGTAATAGTCTCTTTGAGGGATCTACTGCTCTTCCCAACTGTCTCTGACCAAAAAAATGGAGAAAATGCCTTCTGAATACTGCCTTATTTTAATGATATCTTAAGCACCAGGTGTTGATTTATGAGCCGAAAGACATGCTACGAAAGGAACTGGGCATGGATTGTACCATTGGATAGCTAATGATTGTCTTAAGATGCGTAAGAACAGCACAGTTAAGCTGCTGCATTCCGTGGTTTTAAGCTTTGCTTTGACGATGACCTCCAAATCAACTGTACAACAGATAGAACATACCAGGTCAGTCTTTCCTACTTTTCAGAGAGAACAGTTCTAATTCTAGGGGAATAGTCTCCCTTTTTAAGGAGATTTGGGGGTGGATAAGTGGAACTTTGTACTTAAAATTTTGTTTGGTATTGGTGGCACCAAATTAACAAGCTGCATAAAAAGAGAGGATGGTGAGAGAGTGACTAATCTCACAGAATCACTTTGCCTTACTTTGAGATTCATTATTTGATTTGTCATTATATGATTTTGGAGCTAATACATTGATTGGGTGGGTTTGTAGGGGTCTTTGCTTCCATCTCCAGATGGGGCAGCCAGGGCAGTGAATTTAGGTTACAAGTCATGCATTCCACACAACAAATGGAGTAAGTTTTAAATGGGTCTCAAGTTTTTTTGGAATGGAGATAAATTGTTTGGACTCCATTACATATCAACATGTAGGAACAATCTCAGTCAACTGAATTGGCCTCCATTCTTTTGTTGTGTCTTGTCTGTTCCCTATTTCTTACTAGTAAATTACAGAAAAGAAATTAACTTCAGCACTTTACAGTTCATTTTTATTTTTTGCTTTTATGTAAATACTACATTAGATGTAAAAGGTCTTTAAAAGATTATTTTAAAGTTGGTCTACCAACTAAGTTTTCCTTAAAAAATATTCAGAGTAGTATTGATAAATAGGAATCAAGTAAATGCAGACTATATTGAAGAGAGATTTTGGATTTTTTTAAAGTCTAGTGACATTTGAAAATTTTCAAAACACCTGTATAACACCTGGCTTGACAAAACTCTTTGTTTGAAAAAGTGCTGTTTAAAAAATGGTATCTTTGGAAAACGTATAAGCGTGTGTGAGAGGGGGAGAATCCATATAAAGCAAGTTCTTAAAATTTGCAAAGCTATTTACCACCAAATACACTGCCACTTATATCACCTCTCTCCTTTCAGCACCCTAGAAAGCAAAGAGAATGGACATAAGGTAGCAAGAAGGAATGAAAAGGCAAAGATAAGGTAGGTCAATAAGAGTCATTTTAAATCCCCCTCCTCTTTTCCTCTGATAATTTGGGAAATTTCTCAGCAGCTGACATCTATGGGGAAAATACCCCACTGGGGAAAGCAGGGCATCAGAAATAGAAGGATGTAGTGGAATACAGGAAGGTGGCTGGGGATTATTGTTGGGGAAAGGAAGCCAAGGGAGAAAGATCTATAATTGGATGAAATTAGGCCTCTACTATAGGGATCTTCTTTCTGTAAGGTTGTTAGGATTGAATTAGATTCATGTAGAGGACTGATGTGATACGGGGCCAGAAGATTAAGTCCTTTTATCATTGACTAGGCTTTACTGCCTTTAAGGTTTTGGTTAAGGAAATGTCACTACATGGTAAAATTTGCTTCTCTACCTATGCATCTGAGTGTCCCAAGCCACTGAAGTCACATTTACTAGATCTGTATTAAGGGTTTTATGTGGTTTTCCAATCAGCCTTATTTAGACTCAATCTTGAAAATTATCTGGAGGGCCCACTATCCTGATGGCCACCCAGGAAAAGTCAAGGAGTTGGGAGGAGGTTCACTTACCAGACTCTCTTAATTACTTTTGGATTGAGGATGACCTTGGTTTAGGTCAGGGTGTCAGACCTCTACACCCTCTGAGAATTAGATTTATCTGCTCTTCACAAAGCAAAATAACCTTAGTGGTCAAACTCAGTCATTTGAAGTAGACAGAGCTTAAACCAGATAGCCAACTGAACACTGAAGATGCATTTATCAATATTCATCTTCAGAGTAGTTCACAGCCAAGCCACAGTGACTAATGAAATAGGCCAGATTAGCCTGTGGACTGTTACCCTGTATGTTTAGTAGAGAGAGACAGGATGATGGCAGTGAAGTGCAGCAAATATTAAAGGCCAGCCCATAGAGGAAAGCATATGGGCTAAAGCGGTGTCCTTGGAATAGGTGGCAGAGCCTGTCATAGTCATTATACCCTTTAAATAATAACATACATACAAATTTCAGTAGGTGGAATTTGTTAATGTAAAAAAAAACTAGAGGAAATTCATATAGTTTGTAATGGGTAAGGATACACTGGAACAGTTGTACACACAGACACACATGCTCACACATACACATTATTTTTTCAATTTAGCTTCTTAAATCTTCCTCTCCTGATTCCACAGCAGCACACAGGTTACAGGGTTCTAATAGACTCCAGCTATAGGATTCTCTGCTACTCAGAAAACATATGGCTAGCAAGACAGTATCCCTGTTTTTTCCTACATGGTTTATGCAGTCATGAGCAGTTGAAATCTTTGGAAGCAAACGATATTAGATACTGATGATCATAAGAAGGAATGACATAGGAGACTTTCACAGACTTGATCCTAAACTAGTCCTAATGATGACATGGTGGTTTTCATACACAGCTTCACACATTCAAAGCAGTCCACTTTAGCTGCATCACAGAGTCTAACGTGGTAACATGTCCCGGAGATTTCACACAAAGTGACTGGAGGCCGAAAAAATCTGGGCACCGTAGTCTTTTGGGACTGTGTCTCTATGAAGAAGGCCCTTCCATTGATAGGCTTAGCCGGAAACTCATTGACTTAGAGGGAGAAGGCGATGTGTGACTTGTCAGGACTGGAGGAAGAGGTTATTGGGAAGCCATCTTCCTTTTGTTGATGTTTTACACAGCATTCAAGCGGATGTCCCCACAGGGAATTGCTGTCGGTGTTTCTGGCGTGATACCTTTAATAATACGCTGTTAGGAAGAAGATATGATGTTATAAATATTCTTGTAATTTAATGCTTAAAGTTTTTTTCAACATTAATATTAAAGGTTAAATAGCATTTAAATGGTGGTTAATAGTAAATTGGAATAGTTTTATTGACTTGTTAAGAAAGGAATCCTGGGGCTTCCCTGGCAGTCCAGCTTTCACTGCAGGGGGTGCAGGTTTGATCCCTGGTCGGGGAAGTTCTGCATGCCATGAGGTACAGCCAAAGAAAGAAATTTAAAAACGAAAGGAATCCCTAATTTGTTTGTTCTCAAATATGGGTAGAAATGCCATATAAAGGAACTATATAAAAGCATCTGTAAACTAAAAAGTCACTCTAACACTAATAGGAGAAAATGATGACCCTTGAATAGAACCAGTGCTGGCCCATAACATGCCTTTGATGGTCTGGGAAAGGACATCCATTTCTCTGGATAGAGGAGGCTTCATGTGGCCCACAGGGCTTGGGGAGCAGAATGAGCACTGGATTCTGGTTCCCCCCACCTCAGCCAGGCTCCTTGTGCCCTGCATACACATTACAGTCACAGTGGATAGTGCTCAGTCACTGGAACAGCCAAGATGTTACTGCCTTAATGAATTCACCTGTAGTTAGTTCATACAAGGGTGCAAATTATTACATAATTTTAAAAGATGTGCCCATTCAAATCATCATTGCTAAAGCAATCTCATTTTGACATAGTACTCATTACAGGGAAAAGACTGAGAATCTTTACCATAGAAACAGCTGGGGTGCACAGGAGCTTTTGGACAGATCTGAAATATGCTTGGGTTTGGGTATGAAATACACAGCCTGCCTTGTAAAACTTAGCATTAGGGTGACGTGAAACAGCTCAGAGATGTAGGGAGCACTGCAGAGGTTTAGGAAAGAAAATACTCAGTTGCTCAGTAAAATCTTTGATACCCAAAAATCTGAACCTATGGTTAGCAAAGCAAAATTGGATCTGAAAGTATATTTTGATTTATTGATTTTAGGTGAGGCTCTGCTACTTGTCCTTTTATTTTGGATTGAAAAGTATGTGGTCCCCTTTAATCTTTTATTTCTTGGTTCTGGGAGTTATTCTTCTTTAAGGAGCAGGGCCTATGGAATTTTAAAAGTTCCCATTCTCATAGGTAATGAAATTCACAAAATTGTTCGTGTTGTGTTCCTGATGACCGTAATGAAACCTCACCCTGGGAATCCATTTAAAAAGGAGTTACTACAGTGCTCATCAGCTACCTGGACATGTCTGGTCACAGAAAGCAAATTTTCACAAACCGTTCTTTCTCAAAGATGAATCTGTAACCCATAACTGATAAAGGAGAATTAGGCCTTTTGAGAACTGGACACATCACTCTAACTAGTCTTCAGTGAAGCTATACTGTGCAGAGAGAGAAGAGCAGTCAGGCGTATGGCAGAAGCAAGACCCACAGAGAAAAGCACAAAAGGTTTTGTGCTGTAACCTCTACTTGCCCATTCTGCTGCCCTTCTTACTGCTTATTTCCCAAAAGGCCAGGTACACTTATTTCCCATATTTGGGCAGCATTCCAGTTGCCAGACTATTACTGCTCTCAAAATTTTCCAGTCCCTGGCCTTCTGCAAGGTGATCATGCAAGCACTGGATCACTGTTACCATCTTCATGATTTTATTAGGGACCATATTCCCAGTGTCTTTCTGCAGGTCACTAAGGGCTTCTCTGACAGTCACCTAATCCAGGTGATGACTCCAACCTTGAGACCTCCAGGTTGCAGATGCCCGTGACAGGCTCTAAATTACAGGTGAGCAGGTGGTGACTTACTCCACAAACTCCAGCCTTGTATGTGGCTAGGGCCCAGAAGAGTTATGAAATTTACTTTACTCTTAGTCTTTTAAAAAAAAAAAAAAAATACCAAAATGTCATATGAGTTCTCCCTCCCTCATAGATAGAATGTTATAGACCATAAAGTCTGGTATTCACAAAAAAATTAATAGTCCCTTGGGGTGCTTGGCAAAAACATGCTTTATTCCTCTTAGAAACTAAGCATGCATATAGGCATGTTAAGGCTTTTCAGAAGTCCTGTTGTAAAGAGACCTGTTTAACTTTGCCTTAATCCAGCATTCTGCAAAATTATTTGACCATGTAACATTTCCCCAGCAGTAACACTTAATTGATATCCCATGGAACTACAGCTGCTTACAACACACTTTGGAAATGTTAATCCAGTTCAGTGAGCACGTGTTAAATATGAAGAAACTAAGGCCCAGAGAAGGTAAGTGACTTGCCATAGTCTTTTCCCTCCCAGGCCCCCTTGATTGGCTGTATCATGATGCTTCCTAACCCACTGTTTCCCATCTGGTGGCCCTGCAGTCAGCCTTCTCTACTACTAACGGATCTGAGCTCTCTAACTGTACACCTTTGGGTAGCATTTCCTTGTGGCCAACGGGAATTTGCAAGAAAGATGACCAAGACTTGAGGTACAGTCTGTGATCAAAGAATACTGAAATGTATTGACCTGAATGCGCAACCCTGACCTTGGCCTCTGGGTTTCGTGAGCGGGGTCAGTGGGCTGTCATGACTGCCATAAAAAACAGCCTGAAGGAGCAGACACAGTGGCTCTGGCCTGAACATATATTTCAGACAACACCAGAATCCACGGCCCTTTGGGAGAAATGAGGTTGTAATAGGGCTGTTCTGGGAGTAGGAAATTAGGAACTCCTTGCAGAGTTCTGTTCACCTAGAATTCAGTTTTTCTATTTGCAAAAAGAAGCAATCTCAGTTCTCAGAAAAGAGGTGCTATGTAATTGCCTCAGGCTCTCACTTCATGTTTCTTGTGAAATGTTTTAGGAAGATGAGTGTGATAAACTCATATTTGAGTTTTGCCTCTAAGAGCCCACAGACTAGCCCAGCTCTGATCTCAGGTTGTTAGAGAGCACATCCCTCTAGCTTTCCCCCAAATACCACTTTTCACCTTTGAGCTCGCCTCTGGCAAAAGCACCCACCCACGGACTTCTGTAAGCAGCCTCTTCTTCAGGCTCTCCTGCCACAGTACCCTCACTGTGGCATGAAACACAACCAAGCAAGTAACAACCCAGCATTTTCAATTTTGCTAACATTGCTGGGAATCCTGGTGGCCTGAACTACTAACTCTGACAGCGCAGGATGAAAAGTGACAACTCGTCTCCCTAACCTCTAGAGCCAATGTCTACATCCGCAAACCATTAGTACCCTGAGGACACAAAAGAGAAGCTGCACCTAAGAATGAAAGGGCATTGGACCAAAACCCAGAAGCCCTGGATTCTGAGCTTCCCTGTACTGTGCGTCCCTATACAAGTCACTGAAATAGGGAAACCGTGAGCATCAGCATTCCCAGATTCAGTATCTTTGCTAAGGATACCTGCCCATCTACCTCACGAAGTATTTTAATAACAAAGTAAGGTAATCTACATGAAGATACTTTAAAATATATACAATCTTATACAAATTGTAAGGTTCTGTTATTGAAATTTTTACAGCACACTATTCATTTACTGACACAAATCCTGCTATTATAGTGGCAGCTTTTTTTTTTCTCCAGTAACGTAAGCTAAAACTATGATATTATTGGGCTTCCCTAGTAGCTCAGATGGTAAAGCATCCACTTGCAATGCAGGAGACCTGGGTTTGATCCCTGCGTCGGGAAGATCCCCTGGAGATGGGAATGGCAACCCACTCTAGTACTCTTGCCTAGAGAATCCCATGGACAGAGGAGCCTGGTGGGCTACAGTCCACGGGGTCTCAAAAAGTCGGACACGACTGAGCAACTAACACACACGCACATAATATTGTTGTAACATCCTTATTTAGTGATGATTTTTGAAATAGCCCTTATCACATTGCTGTTAGAAAAGTGACCACAGACATTTTCCACCATAATCTCTACTTAAGTGGATTTAAAGTAAATCCACTTAAATCAAATTTGTGTTATTGCTCCAGACACCACTGATCTGATGTCTGTGCTCAATGGAATGCAGGAGGCAAAGCAGTTTCCTAATATGTTTAGAATGCTATATACCAGGCTGTGCACTGTGGCGCATCCAGACAACAGCTCACTCATTCACCTTCATACTTGAGGCTTATGGGAGATGCCCTAAGATGACAGTGGCAGCTATCAGAGGCTACATAGTGATGTAGGTATATGATTATATAAGGCTGAGAGCCTCTTGGTGAATCCTTGCGGTGGACTTCTCTCCTTTGAATAGAGCATAAGAACCCTTTTCTTCCCAAACAATTACCAGTCCACACACACACTGACTAGCACATACCTCCTTAAGTGTCCCTGGAGTGACAATCAGCCGATAGGTTATATATGTGGGGATGCAGATGAAAGATGAGGTTCCTATGCAGTAACCCAGGATGATGCTCCACCGAGGATAATCATACTGGAAAAGTCGTAGCTGTGGTGGGCTCATCAAAAAACTGCAGATGATGAACTAAAACAGAAATGTCAAGAAACATTAAAAGATTTTCACAACACCCACACAGAGACCGTCCTGATACCACAGAAAGTGAAGTGAAGTGAAAGTGGCTCAGTTGTGTCTGACTCTGCAACCCCATGGACTGACTACGCAGTCCATGGAATTCCCCAGGCCAGAATACTGGAGTGGGTAGTCTTTCCCTTCTCCAAGGGATCTTCCCAACCCAGGGATTGAACCCAGGTCTCCCGCATTGCAGGTGGGTTCTTTACCTGCTGAGCCACTGGAGAAGCCACCAATGCTAAAGGGAAGAAAATTTCAGGAAATTGCCTAAGGGTGAGATATGCTAGATTGATCTCTTGACACAAAGAAGTCACTAATTTCTGTGCCTCAACTGCAAACAAGGAAGTGCTTATCTTGATTTTTCCTCCCCATCCCCCACCTCAACCCCTACAGTAGGGATGCCAAGGCCTCAGAGAGTTATTGAGGGGAGATACAAAGGAGAAGAGACTGGCATCCATCAGGCATAGTTCAGGCCCCAGTTTGTCAGATGGTGGAGGAATAAACTGGGCAGCCTCTCCATGGCTCCTGCCAGTCCTAGGGCTTCATCTCTTTCTCTGCTTTGTTTTTATTTATCCCCCCCCCCCATTTCTCTGCTGATGTTTTTGGTGAGATGGAAGGCACCTACGTCCAGGAGACATAATAAGGTTGTCAAGACCTGGAGAGGATGCAGACTCCTGAGCACCTGTTTCTTCTCTCCTCTCTCTTTATATTAACCCCAAGCTAAGGACTAGGGTTTCAACAAGGCTGGCTCTGCCACGAGGCATCTTGACAACAAATGCCTGCCTGCCACTGGCCCGTGTAATGAAAGGAATAATGGAAGGAAACAGCAGCTTAATACACTTTTTACTTAAAAACTCAGTGAAGATTTCAACCAAGAAAAATTTCACGCTGCACTCCCAACACTCAGTTTATGAGTCTTCTTATTTCAGTTTGTTTTCCAGAGAGAGCGTAAATGCCAGTTTTTGCCTAGTAACCACTGTGCCGAAATTGTTATTGCTCTTGATTTAATTTTATCTTATTATTTCATAGTCATAAAGAAGACAGTAATGTAAATTATTTGTGTGGTTAAATGTCTATTTTTATCTTTTTTTTCTTTGTCCTCAGGTAATAAAAATGGGAAACTGTTAAACACACATCCATCTTCAGCACAGTACTATTCCTAAGTCCAGGAAGAAGCTTTCAAAACGAGCCTTGCCATTCGCAAACCTTTTCCTCAGACAGACTCTCCTCAGCCCCAGCCCCAGCCACTAAGGAAGGTGATTTTGGAACAGGGAAACGTAGGGTCTGGTCAGGAGCTGTAACTTGTCTCATCTTGGTGTCAGGTGTGTGGAACCTCACACAGTCCAGGGAGGCTGCAGGCTCCCACTGAGGCCACCAAGTATTGCTCCAGACACCCCCACCTCCTCTTGCTCGTATACAGTATTTTCTTTTTCATAACTTAGCTTCAACGAAAAAGAATATTTAAGTAAGCTGCTCGTTGTTTACCTAAAGCAGCCTTAAAAAGCCCAGAGCAAGGGATCTGTTAAGTAAACCCAGAAGTGGAGGACAGATTTGCCTCCTCTTAATTGTGCCCTGAAGCACCTTTAGAAGAAGTGAGTATAGTGAACGTCACAGAAATTATAAGTCACGTGCCTGAACCCAGATCTGTACCTGGATTTTACTGGCACAGAAAATCATTGATTGTAGCCCAAGTGTTCACCCAGTTTGCCAGACCACCACAGAAATGAAAATACTAAAAGCATGGGGCCAGGACTAGAGTAAGGCATATGAGGTATTCACCTTGGATACAGCATTTAAGGGGGTGCCAAAATTCAGTAATCAAGAAATAATATTTTAGTGCAATACTTTAAAGAAACAAATTCTTGATAGGACCAGATGAGAGTGAGTGAGGTGAGACATGCCAAGTATATGGTCAGATCTTGTGTTTATTTAAAATGCTGGAATTTGTTCATCAGTAATTTTTTTTGCATTAGTTTTAATTTTTTTTAATATTGCATAAAAACAGTATTTATTGGGACTTCCCTAGCTGTCCAGCGGTTAGGACTGTGCTTCCACTGCAGGGCACCTGAGTTCAATCTTTCTTTTTTTCAGGGAACTACAATCCCTCATGCTGCTTGGTGTGGTCAAAAAAATAATAATGATAATATTTATCGTGGCTACTAGGACTTACTGTGCTGCTCATGAAGGACCTGACAGGTGTCCTAGTAATTCTGTACTCATTTTCTTAAAGATGACCCCCGCCAGAGTTCTTTAGGCATAGATTTTGAGTCAGACGTAGAATTCATTTATTGTCAAATGAGAGTGCTCAGCTCCAAGGGTTGCCTGTTTGCCCAAAGATGGATAAGCGCCCTGCTAACATCCCAAGTGTGCTCTGAGGTAGCCTGGGGTAAAGTGACTCCGTGCACATCAGCAGGGATTACTGTCACTTCTTTCATTTATCTGTAACTCAATTTAGGGTGGAAGGAGCTTTTTGATCTTCTAGAGCGAGAGACAGTTCCTTCAGTCCAGCTTATTAGGCTATCTGGGCCATCCATTTCCTCAGAGGACATGGATACAGCTGTGCCTTCTTTCAAAACAACTCTTTCGCATTCTTTTTTACTTTCCCAGGGCAGCCCTTTATTTTTTGTGCTTTGTGTACCTGCATGTCTCGATATTCATCTGTAAGATGGCCAGCGTGCTCATTCTTGCTTCTGTTCTGCTTCATCTCCCTCTCTCTACCACAGAAGCCCTCCTTCACTTCCATTCCCTGGACACTGGAGATTTCCAAAACCAAAGCCAACTTTGCCCCAAGCAGCAGATACTCTCAGGACCAGGGGCTCTGGAATATGCTGTGGGCTCCAGTGTTCCTCTAGGTCTTGGCCTCGTAGTTCCTTTACCCTGTCATCTTGCTGTTGCTTTTTTGTATACTTAAAACACAATGTATTTTTAAGTCCAGAGATTTTAGCTGTTTTCAGTGAGAGGGTTGGTCTGGATCACTAGTCTGCCATTACTAGAAGCAGAAGTCTTGACATAAATGGGTTATTAATTTATATTATTACCAGTGCTTCCAGATAATCTACTTAAATCCTTTCATTTGTTTTTCAAAGGAAGGAGAGACACTGGATTAGTTCCCTGAGGAAAGAAGCCATGTCTGTTCGTTAGTTGACTTTCATATTCTCCACGCAGGGAAGGAATGGTGCTTGGGGCTGAGACTCAGGAAAGGCAAACAAGACCTTCACCCTGGGTGTAAAACTTTAGACCGAAAACCAAACTGAGACCTGAGTTTATCTTCCATTTCCTCATCGACTGCCTGTGTAGACGTTTGATCCAATATTGAAAACCAGGGATTGACGCTTTCAAGTATAATCATAGAAATGTCTGTTTCTCCCTTCAGTTCCGTGTTTGCTTCATATATCTTGGGGACTCTACTGTTTTGTGTGTGTAATTTATAATGATTTCATATTCATAATAAATTCACCCTTTTTCATTAAAAAAAAACAGCAGTGGCTATAAGTTTAGCATAAAGTCTGGCCTGGCAATTCTTGCTCAATGAATGTTACATGTTATTATCATGGAGCAGGGAAGTGATGAAATAATGTGACAGAAGCCAGAAGAGTGGTTAACTTTCTAGGGATGGTGGTGAGTGAGTGAGGGTGAATCTTTTCTCTAGGGCCAGAGGAGAAGGGAGATGACAACTCACCAGGAGAAACAGAGGACTGATGGCTACCCAGCAGATCTTCCAGAACCATCCAGGGCTGAAACCAAGCATTTCCTTCACATCACTGCAGAACTGATTGATGCCTACAGTCATCCAAAAGAGGAGGAGATTGACTAAGAGAGGAAACAGACTGTCCTCCTAGCCCCTGACTCAGAGAGAGCAGCAACTCTGGAATTTCTCCATAGGAGGGGTTCAGGGACACCAGTCTGGCCTGAAAGTGGGATGGCAAACATGTCACAAAAATGCTTGTTATAGCAAGCAAAGCTCTTTCTACAGAGAGTGGGGGGACTGGTGGACATTTGGGCAGGGTCGTAAAGCCTCGTCTTGGTGCCCACACCACCCTTCCAGGATTTCACCATATATCTGATTTTATCCTTACTGTAGAAAAGGAAGTTGAACTTTGTCTAAAAATGTTGAACCCACTTGATAGAGACTGACTCTGACCATATGCTAGAAACTTTCAAGAGAAAATTCTAACCACACTATTGCTCATTCATATTGTCAGATCAAGATCAAGGTTCTTCTCTACAAAGTAACCGGCAGGAAAGTGAGAAGTGGGAACTCCGACTGGGGAGAGATGGAGAAGGGGAAGGAAGAGCGCTCTGTGGGTGCTTCCCTGAAAGTGCCCACGGGTCTGTAGCATCACAGACTTGGAACTTGGTTCTCTGAAGTGCTGAGGGGGTGGGGAGGACTTCTTTCAAACACACAAAAAAGTCCCCAAACCAGGCCCACGTATAACTCAAAACATGGGACCCCGCCTTCTTCATGTTACGTGTAATGATGTACATGCAGCTGTTGTGCTATCATAGAAACTGGGAAAATAAATATATTCAGAATGAAGTAATCGCTTTTTGATTTTAAAGATCTCTGAACTTGGTTTTCTTCATTTCCACTGTCTGTGCCCTCCCGATCCTTGCCCATGGACTCTTGGGATCCCTGCCCAGGGACCCATGTCAGCTTACTCTGCACTCCTGGGGGTTTCACCCTTATCAGATTCCATCCCACAGCTGGGGGAAGGGGAATAAACTGGAGGTTTTACCAAGACAGATAATCCAAACAGAAACATTCTGGCCTCTTGCTTGGAAGATAAGCTCCTAAACTGTGTCTGTCAGATCTTAAGCAACCACTGTGGATAAGCTATAGGGAACCACTTCAGCCTGTCCACTGAGTAAACATTTACTCAGAAAAAAAGTCTTCCCAGGAGCTTAGGCAATCTGTTGTACAGAGTCTGGAGGAAACAATGACCTGTTTCTGAAGAAGGCACGCAGGAGGTGATGTCTTGTACACTGGCCTGCCTTTCTCTGACAAATCCAGCCCTTGTGTATTCTGGGGCCTACACCGGCTGGTGTAGGAAGGATATGGTGGAAGGAAGCATCTTACCGTAGAACCAAAACACAGCAACTGCTTCAATCAGGGCCACGGTGAGCACTGCAGGTCCCGTGGCGAACTCCTCCAACAGCTTCACCACATAGGCCCCGCCCTGGAAACGAGACCACCAACTTGGTTCAAGGCCCGCTGAGGCACTGCCTCCTCTTTTCAACAGAGACAAAAAGAACTTCTTAGGATAATCCTGCAAAGTTCTCACCTTGGATCAAATACAAATACCCCAGAGCCTGCCTCTTAGACTGGCTTTGGCAGGGTAGGCAAGATCTCATCCTATCAGACTCCTCTTCCAGCCCTACCGGTCACTCTCTTGTTTCCTCCCCACTCCAAAGCTTTAAAGACAAACTGAAAAGCACCTCTCTATCTACTTTCTTCAGTTTACTGAACACCTTCTGTGTACTCTACCCTGGAGAATCCTGGTCCCTAAAGACTGAATCTGGGAAACTTACAACACCGGACACTGGGCCCAGTGGTCATGGTTTTGCCTCTGTCCTGAATCACAAATCCCATGGGTCCTACACAGGTCCCCAAAGCCCTGCTGAAGCTCCAGTGCCATTTGAGTCATGGCCTAAAGGTAAGTTGATTTACAAAATCCGCCTTGAGTCAGGAGGATACAAGCCTGCCATGCCTGTAGGTACTGTCTGATGTACAGTTTTATAGTGTTTACCTCAGCTCCCCTCCCCCTCAAAAAGAAATCACTGGAGAAGGTCTGACTTCATCACCATTGCAACTTCTCTGGAGGAGACAATGTGACAAACCCAAGGTGCCAGCCTCTAGATATTCTGGGCAGTATTCCCAAGAAAGCAGCCATAAGGACTGGAAATAGACTGAAAAGGCAAGTCTTAGTTTTTCTCCAGATAAAAATCTAGTTGGACTTGCTGTAAAATGCTGAACCTCCAGCTCCATGCCCAAATTCTAGTGACAGATGCCGCCAAAAACAACTTTTCTCCTTCTCCGTGATGCCTAACTTCTTAACAGCAGTAACAGCCTCTCCCTCTTTGGTCCTAAAGCCAGGGCTCCCTGTGGGCTGGAAAGAAAGAGCTTCGTGCAGTGTCCCAATGCCCAATGAAAAGCTGACTCTTGGTTGGGGGTTGTACTCACGAAAGTCAAGGTGACCAGGGATCCAAAGAAGCAGGT
>NW_011495033.1:2714337-2731722 GCF_000754665.1 Bison bison bison | reverse complement strand
GCTTGGCCCAGACATGTGGAAACTCATCTAGCACAGCTGTGATCACCCCCTCCAAGCCTGCAAACTGAATGGGGCACACAAACAGTCATCATGGAGACTTGGAGACAAATCTGCTACTTCCAGGACAGTGAAGAGAGGGAGAGGTTAAGATTGCCACGTGGCCTGTCAAGCTGATCGTGACCAGTTCCCCCTCCTCGCTGGCCCTATCTCCATATTACCCCATCATTTAGATCGCTAAGGACACCAAGGAAAGAAAGTATAGCACATGGATAGGACTTCTTCCCATGAGGTCTCTCGGGGAGACTTTGGTTTTTCCAGAAACACCAACTCCAAGCTGAGACTCATTCCATATTAATGATATGAATGCTGGGCCACGGAGCACTGAGACATAAGAGGGACCTTGCCCTGGCCTTGAGGTGCTGCCAGTCTGGTCAAGGGACAGAGCACAATCACAGCAGTTCACATGTGCTGAGCTCTTGACCTTGCCTGGCACTTTACCCTCATTATTCCATGAATCAGGGGTCCCCAACCCCAGGCCATGCACTGGTACCAGCGTGTAGCCTGGGCCCCACAGCAGGAGGTGAGTAGTTGTCTTCCATTAAACCGGTCCCTTAGTGCCAAAAACGTTGGGATCTGCTGCCATTAATGACTGATGTACTACAGGGTAGTAAGCGCCCAAGTGAACAGGGGCTGGCGAAGCACCAGAGGGCAGCAGACAGCATGGCCTGGGGTGGCCAGCACAGGAGGGAGTGGGTACAGCTGCCTCTTCCTCTTCCTCCCCTTTCTCCTTTTCCTCCTCCCACCTCCCCAGGGCTGGATTTCCCTCCCCATTCACTTGCCGTGCTGTCCAAGCCCAGGGTGATTAACATCAGGAAGAAGACGATGGCAAAGAATGTGGATGCTGGCATGTTGGCTATGGCTTCTGCGTATGTGATGAACAGGAGGCTGGGGCCTGAGACGGGGAGAGAGGAGGAGGTGGTCACCAAGACCTGCCCTACAGACATGTCTCGGGGGAAATGACCACACCAACAATTATGCCGCCTGTCATAAGACCTTACATGTGGAGCAGGCCTGGACATGTACCAAATGCCTCCTCGCACCCCACACCACCCTACCTGGCTATCCTGACATCCTGGGAGGCAGGAAGGGAATAGCATCCGCCTTGGAGAGAGTGTGTCCTCAACCAACGTGGAGAAAGGAAACAAACCTGAGACCCCAAGACTAGCAAATCTGTGTACACGAAGAAGAGTTTCTACTATATAATAAATTTGTGCTTTCCTCACCCCCCAACCAAGATCTCCAAAATTTTCACAGCACTTAGCTCTCTCTTTAGCTCCAGAACAGTAGAAAATGTTAAATTGATTTTAGAATAAAAGAGGTCTTAGAACAAAGCCTTCCAGCTATTTTGACTTTCTTGATGGTATGAGGAACATGTCCTCAACCTCCCATGGTCCAAATCAGGCACATTAGTTTGGGGCATGAGGCTGACGGGATCAGAGCACCACGTCAGGCCAAAGACAGACGTACGTTGGCAAGAAGCCCTGGGACTCCATCCACAAGATCCCATCACCTCTCTCAGCGTCTGTCAGTCTTTTTCCATGATAACTCACAGTAGAGTACAGTGACTGCATCATCTACGTTTCTTTTTCTGCAAAAGGAAATTCTAAGGACTGGTAATCATTTGCTTACTAGACTTGGACCCATCACAGGACCCAGACCCACTAGTTTTAAGAGCCATCATCCAAGTCATATTCTCAAGCCCACAGTGTATCAAGGCCTTAGTGCTGGGCCCCAAGGGAGCTGTCCCACCCCCACTATGGCCTGAACACATGGAAAGGGTTTAGATCTCTAAAACCTTTGAAAAACTTAAGAGGAACTATTAGAAATAATGCAAAAGTTAAGATATTTGTAAAGATCCAAAGAGCAGCAAAGCAGTTCAGTGGGAGCAAGTAACCCAAACAGAACCCAAGGTCCCTACCTGCATCTTTGGCCACCTCAGACACATCTTCTTTCCTCATCTCAGCCATATACCCCAGCACTGTGAAGATGACAAATCCTGAAACGAAGCTCGTCATGCAATTCACCGCACTGGTCACCAGGGCGTCTCTGGAGCAGAAAACCCAAGGGACTGAGACATTTCTAAGTCAGGAGTCTGAGGAGAATGTCTCCAGACTGACAAGGATGAACGGGTTGAGCTCACAGAGACTTCAAGACTGTCTCCTCCCAGGGTGCAGCCTCTTAGGTTGCATCGCCTCAAAGCACAAGCTGCTGTTATCACCATGCACGGCATGGGGAGAGCAGCAGGTCAGGAGTGGCTTCAAGAGAGATCCTATAAAGCAGCAGAGCACAGACTGCTGGATTTCAAACAAGCCTTGTTCTGAAACAGGGCCTGAGCTAGAGTGGGGGCCTCGGCCTCATGCTTGAGAAGATCTCAGATTTAGACTTTTGACATTATTTGTAAATGAGATTGTAAGAGTGCCACAAAGACATCCTGACACTTTTAAGAGAGAACCTTATCATAATACAACTTTAGGCTGATGTCCCAATGCAAGGGCACATTGCTTAGGAGGCATGTAAACTCCTTTAAAAAAAATTCTGTAATTTTCCTATGAATAGCACAGTCAGATTACTGAACATCATCATCTGTGACAGACTGTTAAGACAAAATTAACTCTAAAGATGATGAGTGATATTTAAATCATAATTGGAACAATATTACCTGTTTTGTTACATTTCTGAAATGAGATTTTCATATAAATCATAGCATTCTGTGTTGGTCAGAACAGCACAATTGTTTGTGTGTGTGTGTGTGTATAACATATCACATCACAATTTTTCTTGCTAAATATTAACAGGTCAAATCTAAACATTTAATGTATGTTGCAATTTTTGTAAACCTGCTTCAGAATTTAATTTTCTTGAAAAAGAGAGAATCTCACAAAAGTTTGGGGCCTGTCTCATCTCCTGAGTGGCCTGGGTGAGGTTGTGTTCTGGGTGGCTGCTCTGGCCATGAGTGAATTGGTCAGGCACCTGTGGTACTCCTGAGGGTCAGAGTGTCAACATGGCCTGAGCCTGGCCACGTGTGAGGCCACCAATTTGATTGCCTTCCTCCAGGCTACTTATGTTCATTCTGCTTCCATGCTTTGCTTGGGGCAGCCCCAGATACTCACTGGTAACAGTTGTTGTGGAATTTGTTGTAGCTCGCAAAAGCCAGTAGGACCCCAAAGCCAGGGCCGAGAGAGAAGAAGATCTGGGCGGCTGCATCCACCCACACCTGTAATAGAGCAGAGGTGAAGTTCGGGGCCGAGACCCAGGCCTTCGCTGGGCCAGCGCCCTTGTGCCTCGACGTGGCTATGTGCTGAGACAGAAAACAGGCTCTCAGAGTTCCCTGTAAGGATGGCCACATACCAAGTGCAGACAAATATGATTGCCTGCCATTGAGGCATAAACCAATGCAGTGGCCTCAAGTGTGCTTTGCATGCTTTGTTCCAGTTTAAAGCATCACTGCAGACTTAACCACTGAACCCACATTTTAGTTGTTCCTGTAGTCCTAGGACTAGCTTCAGTTAGTATAGACAGACAAATGCACACTGCTTTCCTCATTATCTTACCCCCGTCTCTAGGAGTTTCTGCCAGTTGGGTTTCAAATAGAAGAGAACTCCCCTCCAGGCTCCAGGGAGGGTGGCCCCCCTCACCAGCAGGATCAAAAGAATGATGTAAGGGAAGGTGGCTGTCACCCAAACCACCTGTAAGGAAGGAAACACAGGTTATCACCACATGAATGCTGGTGTCTTATTCTTAAAAACCTCCAAGAAAGGAGATCTACCTTGTTTCTTCTGTAATTGTAGAAGGCAGGGTGGTGTGGCCTTTAGACTCAGACAGGGATCTGATCCCGTTTGCGGGTACCGCCTCTAAACCCACTTCCCATCTGTAAAGCAGGGACAACACCCAGCAGGAGACAGTAACGCGACCAGTGCATTGCAGCTACTATGAGTCATGACACTACCAGTGGAGTAAAGGAATAAAAAAAATCATATAATAGTTCTTGGGATTGACCCATTTCTAGAAGTTTCTAAAAGATTTGGTTGAAGAGAAATTGAGAATCACCGAATGGGTTCGGTGTAAAGGGAACCACGTCCCCCTGTCTGTGGCTGTCCAGACTACTGAGTTCTGAGTTTGAGATCCTCCAGGGCCCCTGGGCAGACTCTGGATCTGCAGCCAGAGTCCTCCTCACCTTGCCAGATGTTTTGACGCCTTTCCAGATGCTAAAGTAGATAACAGTGAAGATGAACATGATGCACAGGACAAGCTGCCAACTGAGGCCCCCCAGGTCCTGGAGCCCCTTCGACCGGTGGATCTGCAGGACGTGCCGCCTGAATGAGAGAAAGGAGGGCCTGTGATGGGGTCTGAGCCGTGACCTGAGTACACACACTGTGTGTGACACCTCTAGGTGGTGGCCAAGAGAAAAGACGGAAACCGCACCACAAGGACCAAGTGGCCACCAAGCTTTGGGGAGAGCTGGGAGGGGCTCTGGCCATCCTGAAGAAGAGAACAGGGCACTCAAGCCAACCGACCCTGGGAAGAGCACTCGGCCCAAAGGCAGACGTCAGGTCTCCCTCCTGGGCAGGGACCCAGCCGGTGACTAACACGGCTGGCTTATCAGTGCATGAGGATTTGTACGTGTGGCAGGGGACCCCTCCCCCACCCTTTGGGCTGCCGTTGCCTGAAATTCCAGCACTAAAGCAAACTCCCTACTCCAGGCATCTTCTTCCAAAGGGTAGATCCATGTGAACATATGAAACCAGAAACTCTTGAGTAGCTTCAAACTACTGAGGTCATGGGAGGTTTTGCTTCCATGACAGCTGGCTGAGAGGAAGGCCCAGGGAGGGCAGTTTTGATGCGGGGGAATAATTTTGGAAGGTGAAGGTAGGGACCAGCCTGGGCACAACAGAAAAGGGGTACAACACAGAGGCCGAGACTGTGGAATACTCAAGGTAGTCTCTCCCAACCCCCTCACCCACATTTACTCCCCTTCCCTGCCAGCTTCTCTCCGAAATCCATCAGTAGGGAGGGGAGGGAGGCTCAAGAGGGAGGTGGTATATGTATAATTATGGCTGGTTTGCGTTCTTGTACAGCAGAAACTGACAACACTGCGGAGCAGTTTTCCTCCAATTAAAAAACCCATCAGCCAAGAGGTGAAGGGTCCCTGGCCCCCACTGGCCTCCCAAGAAGCCAAGGCCCAGGGGTGTGGCCTACCCCTAACAGGCCACCCCCTCACTTACATGCACTTACGTGTAAAATTCTTCTGCAGGGGACGTTGAGTGGAGCGTCCAGGTGATGTTATCCTCGGAGAAGTAGTTGGTGCAGTTGCCAGTGTTCCAGGAGTTCTCGCAGCTGGTCCAGGGCAGCTGCTCCGTGAAGGAGGAGATGAGGTAGTAGAGGGCCCAGGCTATGATGGTGTTGTAGTAGGAGGCGATGTAGAAGGCGATGAGGCAGATGGCGCAACCTATCCCTGCGCGAGAGGGCAAGGGGGGCCAGGTTCAAGGGCAGCTGGAGCGAGGCACGGCAGCCTGGGCGTGGCAAAGGCGGTGCTGCCGTTCATTTCATCCCCCAAACACTGGGACACGGTGGCAAAGTGGCCTTGTGGTAAATTCCTAACTTGTATTTACAAGATCACACGTTATAGAAAATGTGTATGTGTGCTATTAATGTTTCTTTTTCTATTTACTTTTTAAATTGAAATTACTTTTTAAACTTTTTATAATACAGCCGATAAACAATGTGACAGCTTAAGGTGGACAGCAAAGGGACTTAGCGAGCAAAGGGACTTAACCACACATACATATGCGTCCCTTCTCCCCCAAAGTCACCTACCATCCAGGCTGCCCTATTTAGTTTACTTTTAATTGCCAATTATTCTATTTTGCTTTAGCAGTCTCATACAAATTAAGCAGTCAAAACCTTAATTACTCAGGTTATCTCCTAGGGATACCTGAGGTCTAACTGATTCCAGGAGGTCCCCAGCTCCCACCCAGTGATGGAAATCGTCACTTCCTTGATGGACCCACTCACCCACCCAACCACCCAAGCCTTTCTCTTACCTTTGAAAATTGGGCAGATTTTTGTCCATATCGAAATGCATCCATTTCGGTGGTACTGCCCCAGTGCGAGCTCCATGTAGAAGAGCGGGATCCCCCCAAAAATGGCCATGATAGTGTAGGGAAGGAGGAACGCCCCTGAGGCAGAGGAAAGACAGTTTCACTCCCTGCCCACAGGTGTCCAGGACAGCCCAGATGACCTGGATATGCAGAGACATCTGATGCTCCAGAGCTGTGAAGCCACCCTGTCCTGAGAGGCCCGCACACTGCTCCTCTGTCTCAGGGCACTGCCGGAAGTCATGGACAGAGCTCCACAGAGAAGTGAGGTTTGGGTGGTGGCAGAGAGTACGTGGGAAGGAAGCTGGGTCTAGGAGTCAACACAACAGGCACTGGGACCAGCTCCACGGCTAACTGTCGGAAGGACCCTTCTCTGGGCCCCTATTTCCTCTACCAGAAGAGGAGGGTTGAGAACTGAGGTTCCCAAACCCAGCCCACACATCAGACTCACAGGTAAGCTTAAAAGCGCACACCCACCCTGACCTCCTGCAGCAAAAGCTTCAGATATGGGTGTAACAGATCTTTAAGCTCCCCAAGTGATTCTGATGCAGCCAGTACATGGACCAGTGCTTGGGACCCTGGAACAGATTTCCTGTGACAAACTGTACAATAGCTGTCATAGCCTATGGTCACTGAATTACTCTCTTTGTTCATCTGTATCCTGGCTCCAGACACTTGATTATTAATATTTGGTTATATTTCCATCATTCCACAGAGCCAGAATGCTCCCTCCTGAGCCAGATTTGTGGGTGTGGCTGGAACAGGCAGGTAGTTCACGACAGAATGGAAAGGAGCAGAACTGCGCCTCACTGGAGATGCTGGTGTCTGCGGTGCTCGTGGCTGACACGAGACCTGGAAACACCACACTGCTCACCTGCAGCCTGAGTTTCAGCCCAAAGGGTGGGCTGCCTGTGATTTTCCCTGAGAACTTTCCCTCCAATGAAGTACTCTGAACCTAGAAACCTGAAATCTGTGCAACTCAGAAAGGTATCACCTAACTTACAGTCACGCTGGGTAAACCTGGCCTGAGAACAAGAACCGCATTGTGTTCTCATGGTGGCGTCTGTCCAGAGGGTTTGCTTGACTGGTTTCACATAGGGAATGAGTGTAGGGGAAACATCAAGGGTGACCCAGCCCCTTATATAATCCTCAGGCTAAAGGTGAGTCCTCCCAAGCTGGAGATAAGATGATTCCAACTTCCACTCTTCCCAGGCTGGGAGGACTGGGCCTCCCAAAGCGCCCCCTGGCCCTCACACTGGAATGGCCATTGCAGGTAATGGACCCAGGTCCTTAAAAGATGCAGCAAATCCAGGCAACTCTGTCTGGTCATGGAGGAAATGAGGGGACCCAAAAGAACTACCCCTCAAACCTCATTTTAACTGCCCTCCTAAATCTGTTAGCAGAGCCCATGTCAAATACTGACTGATCTGATTCCCATTTCTGGTCCTTTTCCTGTTCCTACAGCAAGCCCACTGTCAAAACAGAGGCCCCACCCCTACTCATTCCTCTACCCTGCTGTGCTCTGGGGCTCCCATGTCCATGCCTACAGGCAGCTACTAGTTTTGATAATCTATAAATAAACTGCTCTGGAAGCATTAGGGATAGAAGGAGGAACAAGAAGTCATCTTTCCTGAAAAATCTAACACTCTTGGAGGAGATATAAGGCATGTCCATATATGGGTTGGGTTTGGCATTAACATGGCTGGGTTCAGCTACAGATCTCACCCAGACTGTGACTTTAGACTCTGGACCTGAGCTGTTGCCCTGAGCTCACACAGGTCCAAAGGTCCAGGAGGGTCGGGGACCCTGGAGCCATTTCCCAACTTCTTTCACAGATCCAACAGCTCTTGACCCTTGTGAGCAAAACCAGTCAGCAGGAACGAAAGAACTCAGCATAGTACTGGTGCTCATTCCCTCGCGTCTCCTTGGTCGAGAGCAGGGCTTGTGTAAGGCAGGGACGAGAGGAGGAGCTCCTCCACAGACGGAGTGCTAACGACGCTGAAAGTCTGGTGAGGTGAGCTTCAGGGGAGCTTTCATTCAACTTCATGACCCAGGGAGCCACAGACATGCCTAAATTTACAGTTTTGGTTTAGTGGAGATTTGTTTTCTCTTAGACTAGCTTGGGGGCTTCCCAGGTGGCACTAGTGATAAAGAATCCACCAATGCCAGTGCAGGAGACACCAAGAGATGTGGGTTCGATCCCTGAGTTGGGAAGATCCCCTGGAGGAGGGCATGGCAACCCACTCCAGCATTCTTGCCTGGAGAATCCCACACACAGAGGAGCCTGGTTGGCTCCAGTCCATGGGGTCGCAAAGAGTTGGACACAACTGAAGCGACTTAGCACACACATAGGCCCACGCAGACTAGCTTGAAAGTCTAAGCAACCACGTTCCCAGACTCATATCAGTTAAACAAGGTAGGAAAGACATGATCTATCTTCTGGCCTCCCAAGAGGACCTACAGACCACCCCTGGGTCAGAGCCTCTGCCCACAGCCCATGATACTGACCCCCTCCATTCTGGTAACAAATGTAGGGAAAGCGCCAGACGTTGCCCAAGTCCACAGCATAGCCAATGACAGAGAGGAGGAAATCCACCTTCTTGCCCCAGGTCTCCCGCTCTGCTGGATGAACCTCAGCCACTAGGGCGGTGGTGGCAGCCGGGATGGAGTGCTGAGTGTCGTCTCCTGCGCCAGGGTTCGGAACCGCTGAGTACCCGTTGGAGATCTGGCCGGACTCTGCCTTATCCCCAGGGGCGGGGACACCCTTCTGTAGAACCCCATTTTCCTGACAATCTTCTCCATCCTTATACGCTGATAGCTCCTTCTGGGAATTTAAGGGGGTGGTCTCCATCCTGCTGGCTAGGAGGTGATGCTGACACCCATGGGCCAAGGACCGACCTGAATTCTTGGTGCTCAGATCTGTGGATCTCCTCAGAACTTTGTATCAGTGGGACTGAGAGTGCTGTTGGAAAGGCAAAAGAACAGAATAGGGTGTTTTACTTGTCTTTGGTAACTCATCATACATCTTGAACTACATCAGGTAATGGGATCACAAAGCCATCTGTTAAACGAGAGATATCCTATTTGCTACATAAGAGTCAATAAAATCAACATTTTTCAACCCATGCTAGGTATCAAATCACAACCGAGTAGTTTTAAAAGAAAAAAAAAAAACAGGCAATCGAAAATAGATAGCAAATAACCCAGGTTTTTCATAGGCTCCATTAAGAACAAAGTATTGACTTCAGCTGAGGGACTGGAACCCCACCCTGGAGTTTACCGGGGACTCAGAAGAACAAAGGTCCCACAAAGCTTCACAGAACACTTACTTTGTCTTGGATGCTATGCTGGGAAAAAAGTAACAAAGAAGCAGTTTCTGGCAGCAAATAGGATAGTCCTCTCCATCATTTAAATTGAACACTCGAAAGTATATTTCATACCAACTACAGGCGTGATTTGGAGCGTAGGAGAGAGGTGAAAAGGCCACCTTTGTTAGGTGCCCCTAGCTCCTTCAGTGCAGACTTTTTCACTCTTGCAGGAGCCCAGCTCGCGGACACCCCTGGGCAGGTCTGAGCTGCCTCTAGCTGTGTGCAGTCCACCTGTACCTCCCCTTTCTGCACTCCCATCTGCCTCTGCAAGTCTGGCTGAGCCTTAAATGGCACTGGTGCTCACCATTTATTCTTCTTGCCATGCCCAGCAACTCTTGGGGCTAAGCCACTTGTTATTTTGTGACAGTGGGCAGGCAGGGTCACCTCTCATTCACGCCAGAAGAGCCAGAGAGAGGAGCGCAGAGGTTACGGATGCCAAAGTGGCTGGTGTCCGTCCCTATGTGCCTTGGGGCTGCCACGCCTTTATGTCACTGCCGTGGGCCAGGGTGCAGGGAAGTCAGCTCAGCTCCCTGAGATTTCTACATGGGGTAGAAATCCGAGCCCTTTTGGACTTCAAGCCTATACCAGTTATAAAGTAGTAAGGAGCCAGGACCTTCCAGCTGACTTTGACCTTCTGGACTTGAACGTTTCAAACTGTGAAACAGTTTGCAGTTGACACGTTTCGGCTTAATTCAAATCACATTATACCTTTCTAGGAAAAGGTGTCTAGGGATGACTGCTACTGCTGTTTGTAACTGCAAAGGTCTGACACGAATCTTCTAAATTCAACAGTCAGAGGTTGACTAGGAACTGGGACTTTGTAAAAATGGCAGTGAATGTCTCTTACCCTGGTGGGGCTTTCACTGACTATAACTACCTACATGTGGACATGTAGAGACAAACACGTAGTAAGTGAAAAATTAGAACACAGAGTAGTTGCTTCACACTGATGACTATGTACATAAATATTGGTAAGGATTAGAAATGAAAACAGGGGATGCAAGTAACTAGAGTTCCTTGCTGACTGTGTAGTTTCTTTCTGTAAAGTAGAAAACAAAAAATTTAAAGGCATTGATTGATTGATCCAAAAATATTAGAGCAACGAGAGAGAAACCAGCTCTATATAGCGAGGGTGTGTATGTATAGGAAGTGTGAGGTAGGTGTCCTGGGCTCTACTCGATCTAACTGGCTCCCACCCCCAACTCTATCCTCAGCTCAAGGAGGCAAACGTGACCTATAGAAGGAAATGAATTTCTGACAAAGAGTGATCTAGATAAAAATCCATTCTGCTTACCTTGATGCCTCTGTCCAGCCTTCCCCATCACCCCACCCATCCCACCTTCCCCAGGACCTCAACTAGACTTGATGGACTTCTAAAATAAGAACACATCCTCTCATCCACCATGAGGAAGCATTCACCAGGCTAAGGGATTTTTAATTTTTTTTTTTTTTGGAGAGAGATGATGAGGTATCAATATATTTAAATACACAGTTAAACCTGAACTTGGCAGTCTCTGGTTGTGTTGTTTGGAGAAGGCTTTTGTACTTGCCTCTGGCCTCTAAATGACATGTTTTCTACATTAAACTGAAGAACCTACAGACCAGATGGCAGAGATAAAGAGCTTTACCAGGTGCGGATGGTCAGATGGCAGCCAGCTGACAGATCTTGCCAGTGACCCAGGTCTTCCTTTCTCCATCTTCAAAATTTTGCCCCAAATTTTCTGTAGGGATGTTTCCCAACCTTTAATGCTGCAACTTTCCTCTCATTTAAAATTGAAGCTCAAAGATCATCACCCAACCTTCCTCCAGCACGTCTACCACGCTCTCTAGGAGGAAAACCACCCGTCTGGGAAGGACACGTTAGCGGGGGAATAACCGTTTAGCCAGCCAGTGGTTCTGTCACCCCTCTGCTGCAGGAGTCCTGTGTTGTTCTAGACTTTATTTGCTTCCTCCCTTGGGGCACTCTGCAAGAAGCTGGAGAATGTGCGTGGGCTGGTGAACTCTGTGGGGAGAGAGTGGCAATGTATGTTCTTCAGGGTCCTCTAGGGTTCAGCCCCTAAGGATCCCGATTTCTTGGCAACTGTTATGAGCAACTCCTAAAAGAGAAATACACCAGACTATTGTTGCTGTGCATTACAATGTCTTATTTTCCTGAAATATCCCTCAGCATTAAAAAAAATAAAAAAGTTTTATCAACAGCTGAAATGGCCCACATAAGAAAACCTATTCAGAGGGTCCTTTAGCCCAGTCATGACTTGAGGTTGCCTCTCCCCTGAGGGTGGTGTCTCTCTATCCAGCTCTGCTTTCCGGGGTTCTCCCACCCCAATCAAAGACCCTGAGGTGCAAGAAGATAAGCTCAGCCACACGAAGCCACCAAACAGGAAGGAGATGCTCGTCTCCTTTTCTTCAACTCACTCCTCTACCTTTCAGAAGGAACCCCCTCCCAGGGACTAGTCTGTCAGCCAGGAGCAGATAGGTGGCGGGACCTGGGCCCCTTTCTACATACAGGATGCTGCCTGTGGAACCAGACTCCTTTCCCACTTCCCTGGTTCTGCAGAGCACTGACCAGCTTCTCTCCCTGAGACCAGCAGATAGCAGTAGTTGAGAGTGAGCCAGCCCAGGAATATAGAAGGAAGAGATGTTAAGAAGGTTGGTTTCTAAGAACGCTCTCTTGAAAGCTTTCTTTTCTTTTCTTTTCTTTTTTTTAAAGGTATTTTTATCCTGCTGGGTAGAGAGACTGCAAAGGAGGTCACTGTTGCAGCTGTGACCTCCTCCTGGAGACATGAGATTCCCTGTGGCCAGAAACAGCCCCAGAAGCCTGCGTGTGCATCTGGGATACGTGCCGTTTTCCCAGGCTGAGCAGGTGATGGGCTGAGGGTGGGTCACCCAGCTCCACGGTGGGACCACGGCCTGACGCCCAGGACGTACCGCCGCCCCGCGACTCTGCACACGAGGGGCCACACAGGGGTGCCGGTGACAGGATGCCAAGACTGTCTGTTTACAGCCCTGCTTCCTCCCAGCCCAGGGGGTGGGCCTACTCACCCCACCTCCCCGCCCCTAGTACAAAGAACTGTTTCCATTTCAACTTCTCCCGATCACATCTCCATTCCTTTTTCCACAAGCTCGGTCTGTGTAGCCAGGGGAACCAGTAACTGAACAAGCAGATAATTATGGATGAGTCATGAAACCACCCAGCCCTCTGGAGATGCCCATGACTCTACTTGTCTGTTTGACCCCCCTCAGCACATTCTAAGCAGAAACACTACAGAAATTTTGTACTTTGACGTCACATGTCCAGATCAAAGTGAGTTCATCTCTTGGGACACTCACTTCATTTTCCAAAAAAAACAAATACATGAAAACACCTCCCTACCCCCCACCAAAACCAGAATTATGGGTTTACTGCTGAGATAAGATTAATTATAGGTTATAGAGCCAAGTGGCAATTTGTACTCTCTATTCAGAGGGAGTCTAAAGTTCCCACAACACCAAGGATGATAAAAGTTGCAGAGCCCTGTAACACGGTATAGGGTTATACTGTGCCTATAACAAACACTAAACATATATGTTTACTAAACACAGCAAACATATATGCCTGTATATGTTCAGTCAACACTGAGCCTGGCCCGCTGCCACGGATTGGGCCTAATTCAGTAGACACATACTGCCCGCCTACTATACCTAAGGCTCTTGCAGACAAGGCAGGCCTGGTCCTGCCTTCAAGGAGTCTATGGTAGCAGGCCAGAATCTGATCAGCATGCGGATCGAGGGAGAGGCTGCTGCTGCTTGCAAGTGCTGCCGCCGACCTGCTGTAAACCGAGGTTTCTGCTGACTGGATGCAGCGTGTTCAGATACCTTGCGTCTTTAGCTTCGAATTGTCCTTGGGTTTTAATGGTCCTCCTTTTGCTGCTATTGCACACACTGCCTCTGTCTTGGGACCCTGGATTTTTGCTGCTTCCAGTCCACGTCTCCACAGTGCAAAATGAAGGTTTGTTGTTGTGTCTGTTGAAGAGACTGCTGAGTTCTCTGAGGGGTGTGGTGTCTTAGGGCGTAAGCCACCGGGACTCCTGCTCGCCTTTCAAACAACATAGAAAGACTTCATGATCTGAACGGACCAAGTGGAGAAAATCTTCTTGTTTTTTGGATGTTAGGGATAGAAATGACTATCACAGTCATCTCCTTACCCAAAGAGTGCCTTGTAAGAGACAGTTTAATTTTTTGGAGAGGAACTAAACAGGCTACAATCCTCAGGGCCATCTCGGCCAGATACCATGAGAAAGGAAAAAGGGTCTCCATCCAGAACTTTCCTTGGGGAAGGATAGCTTCAAGCTTCCCTCCACACAGAGGGTAAAACTGAGAGGATTAGCCATTTGTGCTGGGGTTAAGATCACTCCAGAGGCTGGGCAAAAGTATAATTAATTGTTTAATAAAAAAGAAATGGATCTGGCATGGATAGGGAGAAATAGCCTTCCTGTAGTAAACATGAATAGGAAAGCTAGACTAACCACCTTCCTGGGGTGTCATTTAACAGTCTGTGTGTCCACAACTCAGGGCTCTCCTGTCGCATAGATCTGCACTGGAATCCCAGACCTATCATTGACTGGCTGTGTGACGTTGGGCAGGTTACTTAACCTCTCTGACCTTCCCTTTGCTCATGTGTGAAAACAGACCATTAAAGTTCCTGCTCCCTGAAGGCTGTTGTGGGACTTCAATAAAAGTATGACAAATGCTTAGCTCAGTGTCTAGTGCATGGAAAGCACCAATGCATGACAGTGAGTTGATGACCACTCTGCCATCACACGTACACAACCCATTCTGCTGTTCTACTTCTCACCCCAGGGAAGGAAGCTGGAGCCCACAAGGTTTAGTGATTCGTTGCCCGCAGCACAGGTGGGCCCCCTGAGCCAGAAGCTATGGACTCCATCCCCTTCCATGGGCCCTCACCTGTTCTTGCTTGTTCTTCTCAATCGGTGGCTTGGAATCACTAGGAAACTTGTAAACGGGAGATTCCTGGGCTACTTGCTCAGAGATTCTAATAAAGAGATCCATGTGGGTGCTGCATTGTTAGCAAGTACCCAGGTTATTAGGGGCAGGTGGGCCACTGAGCATGCCCAGTGCATCCCCAACCCCACCCCTTCGCTGCCTCTAATCATCCTAAGTTCTCCAGGCCTGGCTTAAGTTTCTATCCACCTCCTCCATGTAGCCTTCTCTCACCACCCCAGCCCAAGATGATCTCATCTGTCATTCCTCACTGATTATCAAGCATCATTTATTATCCTTTTGTGTCCAGTTTCTTTGCATCTCCAGGCCATGACTTATACATTTTGGCCTCAAATTCCTGCTGACCAGGTGTGTGCACGTTCCCAGCCCAGAGGGTCTCTGGGTTGATTTTGGGTTTCTTGGGCTCGGGCCATGCTGGCAGGTGTGAGGCTCAGGTGAGCCTCTACTCTTTCTTCCCGGGTCCTATCCTCAGGGGGTCTGCCCCTCCTCCCTCCTCACCCATCAGGAAGATCTGCTGAGCATCTCCGGGGTGGAGAAAGGACCATCACAACCACGACAACGGTAATCAACTCTGGAATGGAAAAGACTGGCGGCATGTCCAGGATAAAGAGGAGCCCAGGTTGTGCTGTTAGGCCTTGAACAAGTACCAGCAGGCATGCCCATCAAAGGTTTGTGTTCCAGACACTCCTTTGTGAGTTGCTGGTTTGGAACTTGCGGTGTATTTTCAACCCACAGAAGGAAATGTTGCAAATGGTGGTTAACCTCCTAAGCTAGTTTACAAAACCCTTGTTTAACCAAAAGATACTAAAACATCTAAAATGTAAGGAGATGGGAGGTGACAAACTCATTAGAAGTTGTTTACCATTCTTTCTGGTTCCTGAGGAAAACTAAATTTAAGGAGAGGAGAATAAGGAGGTAGACTCGTCTGTAGAATCTGTGGAAGTGCCTTTACAGGTTGAGGTCACAGATCCTTTATTACATTTAACTACACAACTTGCAACTTTTTGCAGAAAGCTTTCATTCCGGGGCTGCCATCTGTGTTGGTGTGGACAAGGCCAGGAAAGAGACTTGGGAAACTCGAACAGGTGACGTGTTCGATTAGGCAGAATGAGGAGTATCGCTTACACCTTCTAAATCCTCTTTTATTGTTACAAGGCGATTTATGCCATAAGTAGAAATCAAGCTTTCAAAAACACCTGGGAGCATTTCCAAACACAGGAGTTTCCTTTTCCTTAAGACAGGTGTATTACTAAACTATTTTTGTGTGAGACAGACAGGATTAGACCCACAAAGGAAGTCAAGGGGGAGAGAGAAAGAAAACCAGCCCCAGGGACAGGGTGTTATGAAACAAGGGCGGATTTACCTGTGGCAGCTGGTGGGAGAGAGGAGGGGAGGAGAAAGGGATTGGAAGTGGAATTAAATACAATGTGAGTGACGATGACGGGAAGGGGGAACTGGGGCCATTTCTCTGAGTGGGGGCGGGGGGGAGCCAAGTGAAGGGACAGATGGGGTCTGGCAGCAGGGTGGAGGGGGGCACGGGGGTGCCCTCAAGCCACAAGTTGTCCGTGATTTGGGTAATGTTGCTTGAAGGTGCCTGTGCTCCTACAAGTTCTGAAATGTGTTTTACAACATGTCACACACATGGTTCGGGGACACTCACGAAGAATCAGTTCATGATGACTCAGAATTGATCTGATTCTCAGATGCAGTGAAATCAGGGCAAGAGGTTGTTCCTCATCCCTAGGAGTTGATGGTCGCAAAAAGTAATGCTTTGAGCTAAAACAGACATCACTGAGATGGTGGAGGAAATTTGAATATGGACTGTACATTCTATAAGAATATTTTATCAATGTTAACTTTTTTAGATGTGATAACAACAGGGCTCTGGTTATGTAGGAGAATGTCCTTGGGCTTAGGAAACACAAGCTGAAGAATTCAGGGGTGGAAAAAAAAAATGCATTTAATATACCTAAGCGACCAACCATTATAGCTTAGCCTAGCCGACCTAAAATGCACTCAGAATACTTACATTAGTCTGCAGTTGGGCAAAATGATCTTACACAAGGCTTATTTTATAATTAAGTGCTGAATATCTTTAAAAAAAGGCATTCGGGGTGAAGTATTTGGATGTCTGCAAATTTTCACAGGTTCAACAACAAAATTATATATGTAGTATAATCATTTCATTAATTATATTTTACACAGTATCAAATTATGTGTTAAATATGTAAAAATTGGACATGTGTCTAATTAGAAAGTACATGCACAAAAGTGGCAAAATGTGGTGAATCTGGGTGAAGCTTCAGGGGACCATTTCTCCAACTTTTCAGTTGAAAATTTTCAGTATAAGACACTGAGGGGAGAAAAAGAATTCTGCCCCTGGGACGGGCTGAGAAACCTCCATTCAGTCAAAGCTCGCCACAGCCTGGAATAGCGAATCTCCTCTCGCCCCTCTCTCTCCCCCGCCTCTCTCTTTCCTTCCTGCCCCAGCTCCTCTCCTCTGAAACAAGGAGAAGAGCCAGCTAACTCAATTAGCCGTTAACACAACACACCCAGTGGAGGGAAAAGTTCAGGAGACTCAAGTTTAAGGCCTGGCCAGGTCCTCAGGGCTGTGGCGAATTTGAACAAGCCATGGAGGACTTGGAGCAGATTGTCAACAAGTCCCCTTCCAACTCTGCCCTTCCCTGATTTTAGGGAATCCCTTGGGGGCGGGGGTGGGGGTAGGAATGTTTATTTTCTTGCAGCAGCTTCCCTGCTGCTAAGTCGCTTCAGTCGTGTCCGACTCTGTGCAACCCCTTAGACGGCAGCCCACCAGGCTCCCCCGTCCCTGGGATTCTCCAGGCAAGAACACTGGAGTGGGT
>NW_011495033.1:2712875-2714237 GCF_000754665.1 Bison bison bison | reverse complement strand
CTGGAACTAGTCCTACCATGTCACCCCTGGGGGGGAGTGAGGAGGAGGGTGAGGCTCTGGATCTCTAAGGATCATTCCAGAACTAACATTTTTGAGCCACGGGCTTCCTTCATGGCTCAGTGGGTAAGGAATCTACCTGCAATGCGGGAGACACAGGTGACATGAGTTCAATCCCTGGTTGGGAAGATCCCTTGGAGAAGGAAATGGCAACCCACTCCAGTATTCTTGCCTGAAAAATCCCATGGACAGAAGAGGCTGGCAGCCTACAGTCAATGGGGCCGCAAAGAATCCAACATGACTGAATGACCAAGCATAACAGGGCTTCCCTCGTAGCTCAGGTGGTAAAGAATCTGCTTGCCATGCAGGAGACCCAGTTCGATTTCTGGGTAGGGTAGATCCCCTGGGGAAGGAATGGCAACCCACTCCAGTATTCTTGCCTGGGAAATCCCATGAACAGAGGAGCCTGGAGGGCTACAGTCCACAGGGTTGCAAGAGTCAGGCACGACCTAGGGACTAAACTACCAGCACTATTTTTATATTCTATTTAATGGTAATTGAGCTTCAAGAAAGGATTAACGTCATCACTACGGCCTTATCTGCTGCTGCTGCTAAGTCGCTTCAGTCATGTCCGACTCTGTGCAACCCCTTAGACGGCAGCCCACCACGCTCCCCTGTCCCTGGGATTCTCTAGGCAGGAACACTGGAGTGGGTTGCCATTTCCTTCTCCAATGCATGAAAGTGAAAAGTGAAAGTGAAGTCGCTCAATCGTGTCCGACTCTTCGAAACCCCATGGACTGCAGCCTACCAGGCTCCTCCATCCATGGGATTTTCCAGGCAAGAGTACTGGAGTGGGGTGCCATTGCCTTCTCCTTCCCTAGCAAAGTACAATTTTCTTTTTCCTTGAATACGCCCAGAAAGACCACACAACACAAGGAGGCAAAGGCCCAGTGACCGGCTCTCTCTCCCCGAGCCCACCTACCAGCCTCCAGCTCAGGGTTCACCCAAAGCACACAAGCAGCTCTCCCACATCTGCCACTGGCCTTGTCACACCCCCCACCTCTTCCCTTCCGACCTCCAATAATGACACAAAGACCTGGACCTCAGGATCCCTGGAGACCTTCCCCATGCCACTTGCCACATGTCAGTGCCTGGGGACCCTGGCCATCAAGCTGGCCCTGGGACACCACCTTCCTGTCTCCATGTCTCTGGGGTTTCTCTCTCACTCTGTTTGGGGGGTTAATGGAGAGCTATCCTGTCCTGGCTTTTAGAAAATTCTATGGCTTAAATACTACAGTCAGCTATCCCAGGCACCGCTGGGGCTTCCCTGGTGGCTCAGATGGTAAAAAAAAAAAAAACAGTCTA
>NW_011495033.1:2709219-2712775 GCF_000754665.1 Bison bison bison | reverse complement strand
TCCTTGAATACGCCCAGAAAGACCACACAACACAAGGAGGCAAAGGCCCAGTGACCGGCTCTCTCTCCCCGAGCCCACCTACCAGCCTCCAGCTCAGGGTTCACCCAAAGCACACAAGCAGCTCTCCCACATCTGCCACTGGCCTTGTCACACCCCCCACCTCTTCCCTTCCGACCTCCAATAATGACACAAAGACCTGGACCTCAGGATCCCTGGAGACCTTCCCCATGCCACTTGCCACATGTCAGTGCCTGGGGACCCTGGCCATCAAGCTGGCCCTGGGACACCACCTTCCTGTCTCCATGTCTCTGGGGTTTCTCTCTCACTCTGTTTGGGGGGTTAATGGAGAGCTATCCTGTCCTGGCTTTTAGAAAATTCTATGGCTTAAATACTACAGTCAGCTATCCCAGGCACCGCTGGGGCTTCCCTGGTGGCTCAGATGGTAAAAAAAAAAAAACAAACAAAACAAATCCACCTACATTGTGGGTTTGGTCCCTGACTTGGGAAGCTCCCCTGGAGAAGGGAATGGTTAGCCACTCTAGTATACTTGCCTGGAGGTATTCCATGAACAGAAAAGCCTGGCGGGCTACAGTCCACAGGGTAGCGAAGAGTGTGGCACAACTGGCAAGTAACACTTTCAGTTTCGAGAGAAAGATAAGCTTCCCAGGTGGCTTCATCGGTAAAGAATCTGCCTGCAATGCAGGAGACCTGGGTTTGACCTGAGTCGGGAAGATCCCCTGCCGTAGGAAATGGCAACCCACTCTAGTATTTTCTCGGGAAACCCCATGGACAGAGGAGCCTAACGGGCTACAGTGTGTGGGATGGCAAAGAGTCACACACAACTGAGCACAATGGCTTAAATACCCACAGCTGAGTGCCCCTTGTCCAGGGTTGGGTGGCAGCGAGGGAGCTGCTACCGGGTTCCAGCAGAGCCAAAGAGAAGAAAATAAAGCAGCCAGACCACTTCGCACAGGTCTTATCTCCACTGGGTTTGTTACCCCATTAGACACAGGGTGGGAAGCACCTGGCTTACAGAGATGCTGCTGGTGTTCAGTAAATAAGCCTTCATCTTCCCAGGCGCTGACAGCTGACAAAGAGCAGGCAGGAGGGAACGCCTCCTCCACCGAGACTTGACTCGGATCATTTGTGCATGTGGGCCCAGGCCAGTTTGATGAGCTCTGCCAGGAAATGGTGGAGCGGGGAGGCGGGGACCTGTGCTGGCTGACTGTGGGTCTTGTGCCCACCCCAGAAAAGCAGGTCACCCTCTGACCAGGGGAAGTCATTTATGCCAGAGTTCTTTAAAATGCTAGTTTCATCTATTTTCCACCTTTCCTTCCTAGAAAGATGGCAGTTTTCTCTCCTTAGGGTTCTACTTTGCCTGCTTAAGCCCAGAAGTGGGATTCCCCACAGCAACAGAGGACCCCGCATTACTTACCCAAGAAAAGAGGAACAGGGCGCTTTATGAGACCTTGGATCCGGCTCCCAAGCCTGTCCTGTGTTACACCACCAAGCTCGGGGGTGTGTGTGGGGGGAGGTGGGCGCGTGTTGTTTCTCCCGCCCCACACACTAGGTGGAGGAGTTGTAAAGGGGATTCGAGGAGTCAGGGAACTCAGGCCCCTGTTGGCTGGACAAGGCTCAACTGCAGGACTTGTGCATGTCTGTGTGCAAAGCCTTGGCCTTAGAGTGAAAGCCGTGGGTCCCCAGAGGACCCTAATCTGACGGAAACATCCGGGCAGACTGTCCCGGCCCTCAGGCATTTTGCACCATCATTTAAACTCAAATTTGCTTAAAGCAGAGAAGTGAGGGTCACGGTCACAGAGTGAGCGGAGGGGACTGGAGGAGACATGGACATCGGTTATGCAGGGCCCCCCGCCCCTCGCTTAGAGCTAAAACCTCGAGACCCAGAGGAGTTGACCTGTGACAGGGAATAATTAAGGTCTCAGGTACCTTCTTAAACGGACAAAACAGGACTGTATAGTTTGCCCTTTGGCCGCCCAGTCATCTTTATTTAAAAAGTCAACTCACGAACATATCCTGTTGATTCATTAGGCCAAATTAAACTTCTTCAGGCAGCCCTGACTTTGTTCTCCCAAATGATAGCATTTGCAGTGTATGAAGGAGAATGGTCACTCACTGGCTGAATGTCCGGCATCACTTGCGATTCTCTTTGGAGGGGCATATCTAGAATGTTTCTGCAAGCCCGCTGTAAGAGAGAACACTCACAGCCAAGCACCTCCTTCCACAGTCACCCCAACCATTTGTGACCCTTTGACATGCCTCTCCAAGCATCATCAAAATGCTCATAAAATTTGAAAAAATCAAGTTTGCTTAAAGCAGAGAAGCATTCTGAAGTTTTGTTGATTGCATTAAAACTTCAATGTTTTAAGTTTGAAACTTAAAACCCCAACCCCGCCATTCACCCCTAGTATAAATATTTTTAAGCGAAGAGACTGAAAGCAATGGGTTTGAATATCTGTGCTGGGGTCACATCCAAAATGTCCTAGATGGATCACTTGAGGGGATTTTTGATTAACTGTGAAGCAGTTTCAATCTGCTCCTATTCAGGTTCAGGGGAAAAAAATGAAAACCTGGGCCCCAAACAGCTTGCACAAACCTCTTAAGAACCTGCCTTCTCATCCATGCTAGAAGCAGCCACCCCCACCTCAGTCAGCAGGCAGGAAAACTTCAACCTTTGAGCACCGGTGGCTTCACGGGAAAGCGAGTAACAGAGTAAAAGCTGTGTGTTTCTCTCCACTCCCCAAACCCAAACATCCACGTGCCCACTGTGCCCCCTCCACTTCAATAAGCAACAAATCCCAACGTCGCTTTATTAGACATTTTCCCCATGTCTAATGTGTGTTAAGGCAACACACATTAAATATTTGATCTCCTCTTACTATGATGAGAGCTAGCAGGCTCATAAATAATCCATTAACCTGGTTCATTTTTCTGAACAAAATTGATTATAAAAATACTAACACAGAAGCCTTTTTAAGGTCTGACTCTTAGAAATCCCATCCCTCTGAAATCTTTAGAACCCCAACTGAAAAAAAAAAAAAAAAATCATTACACAGAAGACCCAGGGCAAAAAGAAATGTGCTTCTTAGTGTTCTTTAGCTCCAGAGAGCCTTTGAGAAAACAAATTTGAACGTACACATTTTTCAAGCAACTGATGGGCACACACTTCAACCATGTAGAACAGCTCTCTGGAGTTGTGGGTTTCACATGAATTCTGAATGACTGAGCGTGCATCGGCTCTGCGAGTGAAAACCACCCAAGCGTACGGAGACTCGTCCCACTTAAGTGTCATTCGGAGATTTCTCTAGATATTTGGGCATTGTGTCCAGCAGGGCTCTACCCGCGGAGATGCCTGCACACACACATCCCTGCACGCGATGGCGGTCAGCGAAGAGCAAACAGAAGCCCTGGGTTGAAAGTAAAGCAACTTTTGCCTCCAAGCTCAGGACCTTCCTGGGCAACTGGGGCCGCCCCCGAGGCCTCCGGGGAGGAAGGAGCGCTCTGAGGTTATCGAACGCCCGAGTCCCCTGGTCCGACT
>NW_011495033.1:2704548-2708855 GCF_000754665.1 Bison bison bison | reverse complement strand
ACCCCACTACACACACACACACACACATTCACACACTCGCCCCCCTAGAGGACCAGCGCTCTGAGTAGAGAGGGAGCCTGGGGCGGGGAGGGGCAAGCAGCAGGCTGAGCGGAGCCAGAAGTCCTAACCCCTCGTGCTCTTTAAGCTCGCAGGGAAGGAGCTGCTCCACAACCCACAGGTGTAGTTCCTCCCCAGCCAATATCTCCTGAAGTTTTATGTGTAGGTTTCAGCTTGATATCACTTACTCAGAACCATCACTCTGGACCACGGACACCTTCCCTCACCCCCATCCCGAATCCGGCCCTATTTTTCTTCCTGGGACTTAGCCCTTGGCTCTCCCTCCGGCTTCACCGCTGGGACGTGAACCCAGCCAGGAAGAGCTCAGCGGAACTCTGGTCCAGAAGGACCAGAAGGAATTAATTCCTCGCTATCCCCGGTTCCTCCAATACAGCCCAGCCTAGTGGCTCAAGGTAAATACTAGCAGAAGAAATGAATGAATGAAGCACTTTCCCACCTTGTTAACCAGCTACAGTGGAAAGCAGTATGAGAACAGAGGGTGTGGGTGGCGATCTGGTAAACGTGTGTGCCTGTGGTGTTGGGCGAGGGGGTGAATTGGTAACAATATTTTAATTATCTGAAGAAAACCAACAGGAGCCTATTGTGTTGAATCATGTCAATATATTACTTTGATAATTTTAAAAACTTTAAAAATAAACTTAATGTTAAATTATCTTTTCAGTACAATTATTTTTTACATTTGAAAAGAACAGATGCAGTACTTGCTCTGGATGTCCCTGAGGCTGAGCTGGGAGGGCAAGAGCTGACGCGCCTACTTCTTCCTAGAGGCCAAGGTCCCAGCCAAGTAGAAGGCAGAAAAGAAACAGCAGTTACAAGTGTGCAACCCCTTTCTCCCCGCTCCCCCCACTCGCTGCTTGGACTGAACAGAACCCAGAAAACTGAGGGAGAATCCGGCTGAGTGGACCTGGAGTCTGCAGGGACCGAGCTGAAACAACCTTCACTGGGCGTGGTTGGCGCCCCAACCTGGGAGGAATCAGTGTGAGATTCTGGCGCCACCTAGACGTCAGGGTGGGGATTGCAAGCAGAGCGGGGATGGCGACTCCCAGGGAAATTTGGGCAGTTCATCCCTGGGTCATATCCTGGGATGAGAGGCCCACGTCAGGCAGCCCCTCCCTTCAGATGGACACTGTGTGTGACCACTGTGTGAACGAGTGTAACAAGTGTAAGGTGTGGTTCTGAGGAGGGCCTGGGAGGGGACTGGGACCCCAGCCCTTGGCTGAGACTCTCGTCTCCACCCAGTCTGTCCTCCACATTGGCTTAGTGTGGCCTTTCAACACCATGCCAGAGTCTCCCGAGCCTGTTGACCACTCATGACCTTCTTCCGAGACCCTAATACCCATTCTTGCGCAGTCTCCCTCCCTCCCAGCCCCTCTCAGAACTGTTTTCTTGGGTGTGGTGCTGACCTAGACCACAGGACTTGGGTGAAACCCCAGCTCTGACCCTGTACTGTCTGCATGGGTTTATTCCCATACGAGGAAGTTCCTTCTTCTGGGCTGGTATAGCCTTTGGCTCCCTCGTGTGTAAAATAGGGATCATGAGGGTGGTGGGCACCCCCGCGTGCCGGGCGGGAAGGGGCTGACGTGTGCAGTAACACCACTGCCCTCTCCGCCTGAGGGGCACTGCCCACCCACCCTCTCTCCCCCGCTGGACCGCCTGGGCCAGTCCTCTCCCCTCTTAGTCTCTGGCCGAGGAGCTGCTGCGGTTACACAGACGCGACCTCTCCCTTGTTCCTCACGGCCTCCCTGGAAGAGTCCATGAAAAGTTGTTGCAGATGGGCCATCTACTCTCTACACAGGTGCTTTCTCTTCTCTTCCCCGTGGGTGTCGTCCCACAGAGACCAGGTGGCCTCCGCTGCCCCACTTTCGCCTCAACAAATCCAGACTCGCGCTTTCCTAACGCACAGCCTTCCCTGTCTTGCTCCCCACGCTCGTGCCATACCTGCCCTGGCTCTCTCCAGCATCCAGACTCCCTCCCAGCACCCCCGCTTATTTTTCCTGGGACATGGTGTAGTTTAGGTGACAGGGTCAATGGCCAACCATGCATGGGGACAGCACCTCCAGAGCAGGATTTGCTGTCACTGTGAGCCCTGGGCTCGTCCCCATAGGGTTCTACCTAGAAGCCCCCCGGGGGAGGCTGTCTCTGATCAGGTGAAGCAAGGCCAAGGGGAGGGGAGGGAAAGCCCTTCAGGAGTGCCAGGGGTGGGATGTGCAGGCGGTGTGGGAGAGGAATACCCCGAGGAAGGCAGACAACGTTTACAAGTAGGTGATGTGTGTCCTTGGTCACTTTTTCCTGGCCCCAGGTCTCCCATTCCTTATGAGCCTACTACCTCCGCTGGACAAGACCCTGTTTCCCCAGATTTGACAGGTGTCGTGACTACCATATGTTCTATGATATCTTTGGGTCAAGGTTTCTGGTTTTACTTCCTTCCTGTGGGATCCCCTCCCCTGACTATAAACACTTTCGCCGGTGCCACGGTCTGGAAGGCAGCTGTGTTTACCTTCCATCTTGGCAGAGAAGTTGAAGCCAGAAGAGCAAGTACCAGGACACCCCACCCCCACCCCAGCCGCACAGACCCGTGAGAGCCCTCAGACCTTTCCTAAATGTCCGCCTCCTCCACTGGGCTCTGAGTTCCCAAGGGAAGGGGCTCTGCCTCTCTGCAGATCGTAATACCCGTCCCTGTGTCAGGGCTCTGCCTCTCTGCAGATCGTAATACCCGTCCCTGTGTCAGCACACAGCACGCCCCACACACAAGTGTTGGCAATGGACGGCTAGGGAGATGCCTTCTACTCTTAGCCGACTTAAAGTCGGCAGCACTTTTGGGACTGGTGAGTAAATCATGGAATATCTGACACTGGAGAATTGCCCAGCAGTGAAAGGAGTGAGGCGGTTTTCTCTGTGTATTGCAGTCGCTGTAAGCATGTAGAAGAAACTGGAAATCCTAAGTGCTTTGGAGGGAAAGGACATTAAGGGTAGGAGGGAACCCTGCTTTTTCACGGTATTACCTTTCATACTACTTAAATATTTGTCATGTTGGTAATACTTTTCTACAACTTTTCTGGAAAAGCCTCATTTTAAAAAAATTGTAAAAGTTAAAAAAGAGAGAAAAGGACTTTCCTGACGGTCCAGTGGTTAAGACTGCGCTGCCAATGCAAGGGGCACAGATTCAATTCCTGGTTGGGGAACTAAGATCCCACATGCTGCACCGCATGGCCAAAAAATAAAAATGAACAAAATAACAATAAAATAATTTTTAAAAAGAAATAAAGAGAGGAGAAAGAAAGAATACAGAAAGGGGCCCCAAGCTATGGCAAAGCAGGGGAGAAGCCTGGAGGATTTTCAGGGCAGCTCCATCTCTTGCAGTGCAAACTGTTTCCTTCCCAAACAGGGCTGAATTATTCAGTACCACTGCAGGTTTTTTTATTCCCTTAGGAAGGAAGCAAATATTTTCTTTCTAACTTACTAATAAGGGTGCTGTGAGCCAGGAGGTGACATCCAGGGCTTTGCTCAGGGTCTGAGCAAGAGGGACAGAATTATTTTTAGAACCCAGGTTCTCTGCTTCTAGCCCCTGAAGTCACGCCTCTCTCCTCCCTCCCACTCCCAGCTTTCTTGGTCTGCTCAAGACGACAGAATACTCTCCCTGTCTTTAGCTCTTCTTCCCTTCCAGGAACTTCAAGATAACTGTGGCCTCTGCATAGAGGGAGGTTTCCCCCCTCAGTCTCTTCTTGGAAAACTGATCACCCTCATCCTTGATGTCTGTGGTCACTGTGGTTAGAAGTTAGATTAAAATGGGTCAGTTTTTCTTTTCCTTCTCCAACTTCGAGCCCTTTCCTAACTATGATGATATTTACTGGAAAACTTCACTCATAGCAAGTCATCTGCTTTTGCCACGGGCTCATGTATATACATCTTATTTTGCGAACTACACGATAAACTTCTGAAGGGCAGGGAATTACTTTAACCCCCAGAGGGCCTTGCTCGATGACGGACACATTGGAGAAGCTCTGTGAACTGGTTATTACCAATAGCTCCCATCTATTGAGCATCTGTCTCCCACGTACATTATCTGCCTCCTTTTTTGTTCTTTTCCTACCACAAGGGTAATATGCATTTTTCAACCCTTTGGCTGTATTTTGTTATTAAAAATATATTTTAGTTTTTCTCTTTTGAGCTGTGACCTTTCCTATGAATACATTTCAAAAAGCTTTTCACCAAAGATGGTATGGAGACTG
>NW_011495033.1:2699791-2704448 GCF_000754665.1 Bison bison bison | reverse complement strand
GAGACGCAGAGAGGGTCGGTGACTGGTCCCTGCCCTGCGTGGCTCCAAGTGGCTCAGCCAACCCTCCTGCCTGAGTCCAAAGGTGCTGGGATTCTCCCTCTCCTGGGTTGACTTTTTCTTTTAAAAATGTTTTTATTTATTTTGGTTGTGTGGGGTCTTGGCTGCTGTGCGCAGGCTTTTCTCGAGTTGTGGCGAGTAGGGGTAACTCTCTAGTTGAGATGCACAGGCTTCTCATTGCAATGGCTTCTTTTCTTGCAGAGCACAGGCTCTAGGGTGCATAGGCTTCAGCAGTCGAGGCTCCCTGGCTTTAGAGCGCAGGCTCAGTAGGTGTGGCACATGGGCTTAGTTGCTTCGAGGCACGTGGGATCTTCCTGGACCAGGGATTGAACCCGCGTCTCTTGCAATGGCAGGTGGATTCTTTATCATTGAGCCACTGGGAATCTCTGCTGGGCCAATTTGAAGCCAGAAAGGTGCAGGCAGTGAGAAAAGTGAAGAAAACCTTTGAGGGTTTCTACCTCCCTCTTCTACTCCCCTAAGGCCAGTCACCCTGAAATCTAGACCTTCCTGTTAAGCACTGACGTACAAAGATCCACAGGGGCTTTGTTCTCATTCTACTCATCCCTCCTGAGCAAATGACTGCGAAGCCCACTTCAGATCTAGACATAAACTTTTAATTGAATACAGCTGTCAGGATATAGGGCATTTTCCATCCGTCAGTCAACCATATTTACCATGAGGCAGGCTTGTGAACACAGTGGTGAGTAAGACAAAGCCGCTGCCCTTGGGGAACTGACAGGAAGGATCGACACATAAACATAGAAACAAACAAGAATTTCAGAAAGTGACAGAAGTGAAGGAAATCGACCCCAGTTATCGTATAGAGGCAAGGGCAGAGGTGGTGGAGGCGGTGAGGAGGCGGCAGCTTGCTACTCAGGTGAGGTGATGGCCTTGATGTTTGAGCCATGACCTGAATCATAAGAAGCCAGCCTTCAGGCTGAGGGAACAGTTTTAGGATGAGGGAACAGCTAGCAGGCGGGAATGCGCTTGGTGCATTTGAAGGACAAAGTGGGAGTGGGGTGTGACTGTCTGATGCAGGGTGAACAAGAAGGGAAGGGAGGAAGTTGGGTCTGGAGAGGTGGGCAGGGGCCTCAAGGGAGGAGGCTGTGTGCTCCTGTCACTGAATGTGTCCATGCAAAACTTCAAGGATTCCTTATCCATCTTGGAGAAGTCTAGACAAGATGACCTCTAAGGGCCCTCTCGGGTGAGAGGCAAGTGGGCTGCAGTTTAAGTCAAGCACACTCTGATACTTTCCACCGTGTACCCGCCCTGTCTCAGCCACTCCATTCTTCTGCAAAGCAGGTAATTTTAAAAAATCAAACAAAACATTGACTTAGGATAGGCTGAGAGATGGTTCCAGAGCCCACTCCATCCACTTTAAGAGGAGCTACTAGATAGTTTTTCTCAAGGAGTAAGCGAGAGAGAGAGAGAGAAAGCAGGTGGTATCCAAACGGTACCAAGGAAGACAAACGGGCAGAAGGGCTTCTGTCTTCACACAGTCCTGTTTGCAAATGCCTATGGCTGCTATGAATAGGACACTCCCCCTCCCTCTCCCTTTCTCTTTGTGGTCATGTGTAAAGGGTTTGAATTTTGCAAAGGAAACAAGAACAACTCTGGCCAATTGATTCCTAGTTTTCAATCAAATTGTGTCACAGACCCCAAGGAAGTAGGGTCATCTTCATGAAAAGCAGCAACGGTTCTGAACAAGCAGTCTCAACTACGGGGATGCCCATCTGATATTACTTACAAGGAAAAAAAAAAATCTAGCCTAATCAATGACTTTGGCCAGTCAGCAACAAGTTTCACCCAGACCACAAGATCAGAGAAGTGGGAATGAAAGTTCAAGTGCCCTGGCGCTGCCAACAGCAAATGAGAATTCAGTGGCTCTTTGACAAGCCGGAGCACGCTGATGGATCCACAACCACATCCTGGAGGAATGACGTCTCATTATCAGGTCCTGGCTTCTTGGATGTGTAGGGTCAGCATGACTCTACATGTCTCAAGAGGGTTCCTGGAGCTGGCAAGGACCTTCCAGAGGTGAGAGTATCATTGAAAGAGCGACAGGAAGACAGTTCACACCTTCTCAATTCCCAGTTCACCAGTCACCCAAATGTTAGCAGGTTCTTCCAGTTCAGATGTCTGGCTAAAACTCTGGCCCATTTCATCTTTGGTAGAGAAGACATACCCGCCATCCTTTGTTTCTCTCCACAGAATCCTAATTTTATTTGGATAATAGCTTCTATTCAGTATTTGGTTATGGAGATTATCTTTTGTATATTTGGATTCAGTTAGTAATATTTGGTTAGGAATTTTGCATCTCTTTATGGAGGAGATTTGCATGTACTTTTTTCTTTTTTTTGTTAGGGTTATGGCAGCCTCATAAAATAATCCTTTATGTCACAGAATAGCTCTTTGTCTTTCTTCTTAACCTAATCGAAATTCCCCAGAGAACACTTGCAATCTCTGCACACTAGGGTTCTAGGAGCCCAGTATGACCGAGGATATTCAAAATGCAAATGCCCACATAAGGTACTTTCATCTTCAACTAAGTTTCTGACCTCCAGGCCATAAACTAGTTTTCTCTATGGAGAATAAATCTTGAACTGGTGCCTGCTGAGAGGGGGAGGGGCAAGCACATAGCTACCCAAGGTAGCGAGGGAATCTAGCTTTCAGTGACCCAGAGTAACCCTCTGATGCTAGCATGTCTGAGCTTTGGGGGTGGGGGGTGGGGGGTGGGGGAGAGGGTTACACAGTGTAAACTGGTTTGTTTATCACTAGCTGTCTGCACTGCTGAATCAGGATTCAACTTTTTCAGTTCTGCTAAATCTTTCAACGTCTCACTCTGCTTTTCAGTTTGCTTCTTCTCCCCCTTCTTCCCGGGGTCTGGGGATATATGTCTTCCAAACAGGTCCCTTCACTGTCACTTCTGACAACATTAAGGGTGTCTTATATTTTTCCATCTGCAGTATAATGGTAGCCTCCTCTTGACTTCTTTTGTGTGTGTCTGTACTTTTGGGGGGGATCAGTCTTACCCAATATGTTAATTTGCTTTTCTTTTTTTTAAAGAACCACTTGTAATATAAATGCGAAAGAGTCTGTTTAGCGAATGGTGCTGGGAAAGTTGGACAGGTGCATGTAAATCAATGAATTCCCTCACACCATGCACAAAAATAAACTCAAAATGGCTTAAAGACTTAAACGTAAGACACGACACCATAAAACTGGAAGACAGCATAAGCAACACATTCTCTGACATAAATCATACCAATGTTTTCAGTCAGTCTCCCAAGGCAATAGCAATAAAACCAAAAATAAACAAATGGAATCAATTATTTGTTTAATCAATCAATAAACAAATGGAATCAACCTAATCAAACTTACAAGCTTTTGCATAGCAAAGGAAACTGTAAGTGAAAAAAAACAAAACAAAAAGACAACCTGAAGAATGGGAGAAAATATTTGCAAAATGAGGCAAGTGGCAAGAACTTAATCTCCAAAATATACAAACAGCTCATACAACTCAACAAGAAACAATCAACCCAACTGAAAAATGACACATGACCTATATAGACATTTCTCCAAAGAAGATATAAAGATAGCCGATAGGCACATGAAAACATTCTCAACATCACTATTAGAGAAATGCAAATCAAAACTACAATGAGCCATCACTTCACACCAGTCAGAATGGCCATCACTAAAGTCTGCAAGTAACAAATGCTGTAGAGGGTGTAGAGAAAAGGAAAGCCCTCCCTCTCACACTGTTGGTGGGGATGCAAATTGGTGCAGCCACTATGGAACACAGTATGGAGGTTCCTCAAAAACACTAAAAAGAGTTGCCATATGATCCAGCAATCCCACTCCTGGGCACATAACCAGACAAAACAATAATTCAAAAAGATACACATGTCCCTATGTTCACAGCTATTCATACTAGCCAAGACATGGATACAACCTAAGTGTCCACTGACAGATGAATGGATAAAGAAAATGTGGTACATCTATACGATAGAATACTCAGTTCAGTTCAGCTGCTTAGTCGTGTCCGACTTTCTGCAACCCCGTGGACTGCAGCACGCCAGGCTTCCCTGTCCATCGCCAACTCCAATAGAATACAACAGTAAAATACTACTCAGCCCTAAAAATGAAACAGTGCCATTTGCAGCAACATGGATGCCAGGAGAGATCATCATACGAAGTGAAGTCAGAAAGAGAAAAACACCGCGTGGTCTCATTTATGTGTGGAATACGGCACAAATGAACCCATGTACAAAACAGCAACAGGCTCACAGACGTAAGAGAACAGACTCGGGTTGCCAAGGGGAAGAGGAGGAAGGAAAGGGACGGCCTGAGGGTTCTGGGTTAGCTGACGCAAACTATTACATTTAGAATGGATAAACAACAAAGGAAAATAAAGATAAAATCCATCAGTTAAAAAAAAAATTCCATTTGACAATTCGCTTTTTTCTGAAACATTTAAGCCTTTTATGGACGTTGAAATTATTGACACGTTTAGGTTTCTATTTTGGACACAGTACTTGCCTGTGTTTTCTTTCTCTCCACTATTTTGTTTATATATATATATATATATTTTTTATAT
>NW_011495033.1:2584432-2699691 GCF_000754665.1 Bison bison bison | reverse complement strand
CTTATATATTTTATATATTTATTATATGTAATATATATATAATATTCTTGATGGGAAAGTACATCCTGTTTTATTTTAGTAGTTAATCTGGAAACTTCAAGCACTTAAACACAGCAAAGCCTAAAGTTAATCCATGCACTTATCTTTTTCCTGAATGACATTAAGGACTTTAGAGTATGTATGCTTATTCTAATCATCTCCCGCGTTCCCTATTTTTATGTATTTTGGTTTTATCTGTTTTGGAACTTGTAAGACTACCCATAGTCACTTCCTGTTTAGATGGTGCATGTGTTTATCACTTTCTTCAATTCTACATTCCTTTGTTGAATTTCAGAACTTCTATATTAAGAGATCACTGTTGTTCTGCTTGGGCAACAATTTTTAACTGAAATAGTCTTTTATTTCACCTCTGTTCTTCAAAGACAGTTTTGCTCAGTATAGAATTCTAGGTTCATGGTTAATTTCTAACTGTCTTTTGAAGGCACTTTTCACGGTCTTTTGACATACATAGTTGCTGATGAGAAGTCAGCAATCTCATTGTCTTTTCTTTGGAGGCAACCTGTCGTTTCTTCCTGGATATCGTTAAGATTTGTTCTGAGGTTTCACCATGATGTGTCTGGAAATGGATTTATCCTGCTTGGAACAGGATTACTAGAGTATTGTAAACACTGAATAACACTTGAGCCTGTAACTAATGTTATAACTAATGTTATGACAAACAATATTCCATGCTAGAACTGAGAAGATTCTTTCAAAGCCTGAAAGGTAGGGGACTCAGGCACCAACAGAAATGTTAATTAGGATGCTGTATTTCTTTGCTTTCAGTGAAAGAGAGGCCAGTCTTAGTAAAATACATACTCTTCAGCCCACTCTAAGGCTGGACCCAGCTGGGCCTTACTTCCCACTCTTGCAGTGACCCTGTTGCTTGGAGAAATGATGATTAAGCAGCAGAGGCACCAGCTCTCTTAAACATGGTGCCTAGAAGCCCTCTGCAGAAGCCAGAGAGGATCCACACAGGCTGGGAAGAATGGTACATCCCAGAGAGCAGCCAAGGTGGAGACGCTCTGAACCATCTTGCTGTTTCTTTACTTTCAAGAACACGAGCCACCTGGCTACTTTCCTTTATAGCCAAATACACTCACACTTCTTAGGTCAAATAAGCCAACACACTCTCATTTAGCAAAGTGTTTTATTCAAAAGCTTTCTCAGCACCATCTAGTTGTCAGAAAGAATGGATGATATCCCCTTTTTGTGCCCACCCAACTCCCAATTCCAGAGGCAGAAGTTGAACCGTTTGGCGAGAGCTCCCTCTAAGGATTATAATTCAGATCATGATAAGGTTTTGGTTGTTCTCTCACCCACGTTCCCTGACCCTCTACTTAACCACGACTCAAGTAGAGCCGTGATCTCCACAGTTCAGAACAACTGGAAGGAATCATGTCAGTTTTGATCAACCTCCCATTCCTGGGCTGTTCGAGGCACAAAGAATTACCTTGACAAAATCTGAATTCAGTGACTGCCACCTCGGAGGAACAGTGATACTGTCAGGCAGCATGCAGTTTTGAGAGCTCAAATGTTAGGGCACCCTCCCCCACTCTACTCTAGGAACAAGGAGCACTAGGTCTGCTTTCTCTCCACACACCTCAATTGCTCATCCTCTTCTGCCTTATTAACACAGACACAGAACGAAACCGGTGTGACAGAGTTAAGACAAACAATTACATCTGATTAAAATGCTAAGAGATCCTGAGCTGTTGGAGATGAGGAGAGTAGATAGTGTGACCTGATCTTTCCCTTTTTTTCTTTAAGAATATTCTGTTTCAGCATAAAGCACACTTTCCCAAAGAGGTTCCTGGAGCAGAAATCCAAGAGTCTGACCGTGTCCCGTGGGAACACACAGTCAGCTATGTCACTTTGGCTTCAGTCCCTGGATCTGTCCTTTGCAGCTACTTCAGGTCCCATGGGAAGAGGAAAAGCTGGAGGCAACATCACTTGGCCAAAGCACCCATGGGGTCCCAGGCTGGCAGGACAATGGGTTCCTGCTCTAGTACAGCTAGCACCTCTTCAGGGACATGCTTCTTGTCCACCACCACTTCGTAGACGTACTCAGAGAACCACTCATCCGTCATGCACAGGTAACCTGGAGAAGAGAACAGGAGCCTCATGAATCCAGAGGGCAAGGGGCAAAGAGCAAAAACCTTACTGGCACTATGAGAAAATCTCTCACAAAGCTAGCATTTGTACATGTTTTTCAGCTTTCCCATCTGTAATTTCATTTAACCTGATTATTTTTAAAATTGTTATTTCTCTATTTTTGGCTGCACTGGGTCTTTGTTGTTGCACGCAGGCTTTCTCCAGTTGTGGCGAGCACGGCTGCTGTTTGTTGTGGTGTGCAGGCTTCTCGTTGAGATGGCCTCTCTTGTTCTGGAGCATGGGCTTTAGGTGCGCGGACTTCAGCAATTGTGGTCCTTGGGCTCCAGAGCTCAGGCTCGGTAGTCGTGGCTCACAGGCCCAGCTGCTCTGTAGCATGTGGGCTCTCCTGTCCCCTGCACTGGCAGGCAGATTCCTAACCAATGACCACCAGGGAAGCCCCCGATGAAGTCTTACAGCAATCTACAAAGCAGACAGGACAGCAGGGTAATGTTTTTACCAGTTAGAAAAACTGGGGCTCAGAGTAACTAAGTGATGAGCCCAGGTTACATGGGTGAAGTTCAGAGCTGGGCCTTGGACCAAAGATCCTGTGCTGTTCCACTTCTCAGGCTGCCTCACTGAGGGTGAGTCAGCGACCCTGAAGGTAGGTGGAAATGTTTCTTGTTCACACAGCCATATGTCAGGGGTTAATCTCTAGGATCAGAAGGGCAAGCATACCCATCCCACCTTCTCAGCATCACTGGCTGTTTTCTCTCATTCCTCTCTACCATAAATTTCTACCCAACAATCAGCTAAGCCATCAGGGGAATCCTGACGGGGTCTGGTCTTCATTCCCAGGGAGCCACTTATTTCCAGATGACACTGTGTGAGTCTGTGCTTTCTTAGGAGGAAATCTGTGGTGAAGAAGAGACAGTCGCTTGACCTATATTCCTTGCTGAGGCCCTGGGATTTACGGATCTCTCCAGTGGTAGGAATGAACAGGGGCACAGCAGTACTAACACCCCAGACTGAGGCTTATCTGAGAAAAGGCGTGGCGTCATCAGGTATCTGGTGACAGACACCTGCCTTTCCCGTCAGGGAGACTATCCCGGCTCCACTAGAGGTGGTAGGCTCAGGTGCTTTAATCACGTCTGATTCTTTGTGACCCTGTGGACTACAGCCCACCAGGCTTCTCTACTCATGGGATTCTCTGGGCAAAAATACTGGAGTGGGTTGCCATTTCCTCCTCCAGAGGATCTTCCTGACCCAGGGATCAAACCTGTGTCTCTCATGTCTCCTAGCACTGGCAGGCGGGTTCTTTACGGTCAGCACCGCCTGGGAAGCCCGCAGGCTCCACTAGGACAAGAATTCCTCTTCGGGATCATACCACTGCCAAACTGAAATGGGGAAACATTTCACCTGAGGCACTGCTGATACAAAGAGTGAAACTAAGGCGAGAGATGAAAGCGTGTGCACTTAAAATAAGGATGGGCCACGGAGAAAGCAGAGGACAGAAGTGTGTACCTACATAGGTTACCACCTACACGCCGAGCACTCACAGTAACTAGTGATCTTCATCATCATCTTACCATGGCTGACACCTGCTGCATACTAGACACTTGAGCCGTATTTTCTCTGCAAGTGTGCAAATCTAGGTCTGTGCTATATCACTTCCCACTACAGAGGACCGAGAGAGAGGGAGAAGAGGTAGGTATTCCTAAGGTGATCCTCTAGTATATTGGTTCTCAAACTTCTTGGCCCCAGGCTCACGACTGTGCACTTAAAATTATTGAGGACTCTAAAAAGTTGTTGATATGGGTTATACTTAATGATGTTAACCACAGTAAAAATTAAAATAGAAAGCTAAAAATATTGATTCACTTAGGAAAAAATAATTATATCCTCCAATACAAAATAAATTTTAGGAAGGAAAGTGGCATTACTCTGTGATGCAGAAGACAGCTGAATTTTCATATCTGCTTCTGTGTGCAGTCTGCTGCAACTGTTCTTTTGGATGAAGCAGAAGCAGCAAATCTGGCCTCATGCAGATATGCTGTCAGAGGAAGGAAGACCTTGTAGATGTCCTAGAAGGGTTCCAGGGACCTGGCAGGGGTCCTCAGGGCCCACTCTGAGAACTGCTGCTCTAAAAGCAAGGCTGATTTAAATAATTAAAAGGCAACGTGATGGTAAGTCTACTTTTATAAACTAAATGGTATGACAGAGGACATCACTTAACTTGAAAACAGGACTGCTTCGGGGAGTTCGTCTCTGCCGCACTCTGCCCCTCCCTGACGGGAGTCAAGGCAGCTCATCCTGACCTGGCACCGCGTGTTTGCCCTCTCCAAAAAATGCCAGGAAAAGTGCGCAAGCACTCATGCCAAGTCCGATCATGACGATCCCCTCACAATCCAGGGCGCCATTCTCAACAGGAGACACCGGGAAGAACACACACACATTCCCAAGTCCCTGGCCTCTCACGTCACCCACGTCACTGCCACTGAGTTCCAGCAGCCAAAGCTTGGTCAGCTGAAGGGCCAGCCGGTACCATTTCTTGCTGCATCCTAAGTAAATGCTTTCTGAGAAAAAGTTTCAGCATCTGCCTTGCCCATGAGGAGTTTTCAGTGGGCAGGAGAGCAGGCTACTAACTGCCACACCATCTGAGACATTAGGCATCCTTCCCCTCACCCTAATGCCCCCTGAATAAATCCTGAGAGGGGCTTGGGGCAGGCAGAGAGGCAGGTGAAGGATGGAGGCAGATTCATGTAATAAAGTTCTGTGTCCTTTCAACAATACTATCATCACACAATCAAATGAGTCTTCAAAAAATGCCCGGAGAAAATGGACAATAAGTACATCTACGCTATCTTGTTCCAAAAGCAGGAGATAAGATTAAGTCCTCACAAATTAAAACTCCTATCGATTGTAATCCACCCTTTCAGGGTCCCCGCCAAGAGGACCTGCCTTGATTAGTCTCTCTCTTCAGGATATGAGTTCTCTGGGGGCCCACAAAACCTCACAGTCTAGGTGGCTGCCGAGTAATTGCACCCTGGGTAGATAATGACCTTGTGGCTGCTGTAACTGTTGATACTGCGTGTCCTGGAGTTTGACTGAGAAGATTAGGATCAGTGTGTCTGAAACCCGAGTGAGTGCTGTGGACAGGAGCAGCAGGGTGTCCACTTGGGCAGGGTTAGAGCGACCATCTTGATCTGAGGAAAGTTGCAGCTTCTAGCCCTCATGTACCTTGGCCATCAGAAACCGGCGTTCCCCAAAGACCAAAGAAACAAACAAAAAAGGAAAACAAAAATCTGCCCCAAGGATCCTGATGTTGCATTCAGGGAAACAAACGGATAAATAGATAAAGTCAGCTTTAGGGACTAAGGTGAAATTAAATTTTGTTTAAACATTAAATGTCTTGCTTACACGCAAGAAATAAAATAAAGAAAGGAAGAGGAAGAAATAAAATAAGTGAACAGTCCCTCAAAGACACTGGCAACATTTCTATATCTGTTAAGAGAAAGAGCAGTATGGTCTGTAAAGGGAGAAACAGCATCTGTAGATACAGCTCTAGACAGGCCTAATGCACTCAGAAACAGAAGGGATTCCAATGGGTTCATTTAAGGGAAAGAAAAACTTTACCCTAAAAAATCAGTTTTCTGAAATCCTACCAAAGATCTAAGTTTTAAACCTTTCAGACATAAATTAAGGTGATAAATATATTATTATTTATAAATGAGAAATGTTTTGCTTTGTTCTATGAAATATTTCACCTCACTAACAAAACTACTTGTGGTTCAATTTTTGTTGTTGTTGCTATTTTTAAAAAAGGTATGACAAAATCAAGTTACTATTCTGCTGTGATGCATCTGTCTGGCAGCCTGAACCTAAGGAAGCCAGACGACTGAGGCCTCATTAAGTCACTGCCAATCTTTCACTTGATGCTGATAACTCAAGGCTGAAGAAAGGCTCCCAGAAAGGGAAGGCAAGCCTCACTGACACTTGTCTCATATTTCAAACTTCCTAATAAATAGTGAGAAATCACTCCACAAAATATTAATCAGTCATTTAAAATGAAGTTGCAAAGACTATGCAGTAACATGGAAAAATGTTTAAGGGATAAAAGTATATAAAAATAGTGTATCCTTTATAACTATGTTAAAATTCCAAATACACAGGAGGAGAAAACATGAAAAACAATGATAATTTTATATCACGGGGTAGGTGATTTTCCCTTCAAAATTCTGAAATATTATATCACTTTTTGACTCCTTAAAGATTACCCAAATAATTAATGCTCCTTATAAAAAATCTTGGAAGGACAGAGGGAGGAAGATGATAAAATGAAGGAAGAGGAGCAAAAGGAAGAGGTGGATGAAAAGATGACAAATATACATTTTAAAACTGCCTACGATCCCACCATCCTGGGTTAGACCCTGTGCGTGCGTGCGTGCGTGCTAAGTTGCTTCAGTCGTGTCCGACTCTTTGCGACCCCGTGGACTGTAGCCCACCAGGCTCCTCTGTCCATGGGATTCTCCAGGCAAGAATACTGGAGTGGGTTGCCACGCCCTTGTCCAGGGGATCTTCCCAACCCAGGCATCGAACCTGCGTCTCTTATATCTCCTGCATTGGCAGGCAGGTTCTTTACCACTAGCGCCACCTGGGAAACTCAGGTTAGGCCCTAGTTAGATTTTTATGTCCTGGAGAAGGATATGGCAATCCACTTCAGTACTCCTGCCTGGAAAATCCCATGTATATCCTCTGATAAAAATTTATATGTGTAGACGCTATACATTTAATAAAAATGAGACAACATAATGTTCTTATACCACAGAGTACCACATATGCTGTTTTCCAATATTGCTCTTTTCATATTAATAAAAAACTATCTACACTATAATTTTTAAGTGCTGAATTTATGAGTAAAACCAAAATGTGTTTAATTCCCTATTGTTGGAATCTGAATTATTTTTTCATGCTTAGAAACAACACTGCTATAAACAATTTTGTAATTAAACCTGTGTACATCCTTAATCATCTACTTAATTTCTTTATGTCCTTATCAATATATAATTTCAACTTTCTTTTTGAGTCCAATCTGAACTTTTGTCTGTGGGTGCTTGCTATTCAGTTTTCTTTTGTAAAGAGTCTGTTTGGGACCTCTGCTGAATTTTAACTGGTATGTTTGCCATTTTCACAGTGATCAGTAATAGGGCTCTCTATATCAATATAATGATGGCAAACATTTTTCCTATTATGTAATTTGCCTTCTAATTTAGTTGATGATGTTTTCTAGTGTCCTAAATTTTTTGTGTGTTTTATGAAGTCAAATTTATCAATCTTTTCCTTTATGGCTTCTAAGGTTTTTCTGTTATGTTTATAAACATTTTTGTTTGATGTTTCCACATCAGTAGTTTCATTATCTGGCATTGTCTGGATGTACCATAGTTTAACCAGTTTGGCCACCAATACTTTGGCCACCTAATGTGAAGAACTGACTCCTTAGAAAAGACCCCAAGGCTGGGAAAGATTGAAGGCAGGAGAAGGGGACAACAGAGGATGAGACAGTTGGATGGCATCACTGACTCGATGGACATGAGTTTGAGCAATCTCCGGGAGTTGGTGATAGAGAAGCCTGGCATGCTGCAGTCTTTGAGGTCACAGTCGGACACAACTGAGAAACTGGACTGAACTGATAAACGTTTCCCTGCAATTATATTAAAAAAAATTGAAAGCAAAGTAGGGTAAGTGGTAAGAAAACGTAAGAAACACAGTCTCAATGAAAACCACTCATTAAGGCCTTGACACAGCTATGAACACACACAATTTCACAGGTGATTAAGTAGTAACACTCTGTCAACCACTTCTGTTAGTCACCCACTGTAGAAAGCATGCCTTACATTTGTACGGAGTACACTACAAATATACAAAACGACACAACTCCTTTGGAATGGGAAAAATTCGAGTGCCTTTGCCCTCTTCACTACGCAATGCCATTTCTGGAATTTCATCCTGCAGACACACAGTACCTGCATGCACACAACAGGCGTGTAATTACGTACAACAACAGCTCGTACTTATTCAACCTGGGAACTGGTTGAGTGAACTACGGTACATCCAGACAATGCAAGATAATAAGGCTGTACTGATATGGAAACGTACTGACAGGCCTCCGAGACACACTAAGTAAAGTGAGAAGGAGAAGCAGAGCGGGGAGATAAGATATGCTACCTTCGGTGCACTAAAACACACTGCAAAGTCACATCAGAAATGAAGAGAATGAGAACCTGAAAAACGCAGGAGGTGAAAGGCATACAGAGGGACAGAGATGGAAATAAGATTCCTCTTTATGTATTTCTTTGTGTTTTGATTTTGGAACAGTATAATTTTATTATTTAGTAAAAGAATTATACCTTAGTAAGCAAAATAAAACAAAAACACACAGGTAGCTCTGTAGGGAACTTACACTTCAAAGTGCAATTTTATATCCACTATCTACTCTTATTTCAATTTTAATCCTCATAACGACACTATGAGGTAGGCACGGTTGGTATGAGTTGTTTAAAGTCACAGCCAGTAAGTAAAGCCCATACTTAAATCCAGGTCTTAACTTCAAATTCAGTCTTTTCCATGGGGCTCAGCTTCCTCCAAAAGAGTACCCAGTGGCGGAGAGAGTGGCAGGTAGGTATCCTCTGGCCAACAGATACCACGTAATCTAGTTTCTAATCCAGGCACTGTCTGGAACCAATTCCATCTGCCCACACACCCCACACTGATGGTCAGGCGCCCAGGTTTTGCAGGGTTTGTTTATGAGGTATCGTGTCTCTTTAAATCAAAGAGATGTCATGTGCTTTAAGTGCATTTGCTTAGAAGGCTGGAGAACAGGGTGGGCTGGATGTTTTGGAAAGAAAACAAACCTACCGCTTGAGACAGATACCTGGACAGGGATCTGAGGAGAGGCCTCTTTTTCCTCCAGGCCAAATACCAAAGTCTGGCTCTGTGGTGCGCATTCATTCAGGATCCTGAACCTTTTGCTGAGAAGGGAAGGGCTACTCTTACAGCTGGGTATTACCTGTGGCCTCGTTCAGAAACAAAGGCTACGGAAGATTCCATCTCCCTGGTAAGAAGGCAGAGTGGAAAATGTGGTTGGCAAAGAGGGTTGTTTTGGTTTGTGGGTTGCATTTTTTTAAAAACCATCAAACCACAACAAAGTTCAGTCTGCAGAAGTGCACACTTCCTGAGGAAGTGCCCCCAGAAGAAGCCTGTCCACCTCTGGGCTGAGGAGAGAGGGCAATGCACCAGCCAGTCTGACTGTTTTGTTTCCCTGGACTGTGAGCACTACTATCCAGGCTAGTCTGAGATCACGCGAAATCCTGCCAGCATCTCCGATGTTGGACAGGAGGAGAAAACACAAATTCAGGTGTCATTCAAGGGTCTATTTTCTTGCCAAAACTTAATGACTTCTCTCTGACCCCAAACAGTACTACTCCTATTTGTTTCAGGCAAAGCCGGCTTTTTGTTCTTTCCTCAAAAGCTCCACGGATGACAGGCCACATTATTTCTTGGCCCCAAGCCTCGGACCTGCCTGAAGCACACTCTACAGGTCAAGAGCGATGCTTCTCAGCCCCCTTCTCCTTGGCTGGCCTCCCACGTCCTTTCCCAAAACACCCACAACCCAAGCATCTTTCCTAAAACTCTGCTCACCTCTGAAGGATTGGTAAGGAGCCTCCCCAGTTCCAATCACTCATTGTCTCTCTTGTACTTTATCCCGTGTTATTGTGCATTCATTCTCACATTTGTGTTTTACATATTTGTTCTTACAAACAACATATGGAGCAAGATTTACAGCCTAATGGTCCCAGCTCAACACCCAGCCTGCCCACTCCCCATACCCAGCGTGTGGAGGAAGCAAGTACACTGTGTTCCTGGCAGGGCACTGACAGCACAGTGGGCGTCCACCCTCCCTCCACCTAAAGGGTCCCAAACCTGCTCTAAAGCCCAATCCCAAAGCCTCCCCGCTTGACTTCTTTCTGGCTGCCCCACCGCAGCGCTATTTCCCACCAGGTTTTCTCTGACGTCACCTAGTCCCGTGACTTCTCACCTAGTCCTGTGACTTCAGTAACCTCAGCTTCGATGTCTTTGTATTGTCTCCCCACTGAGGGGGCTCTCCCCAGCTCCTCCTCTTCTGCTGTCATCTGCCTTCTGGGAGAAATCACCCCTTCTCTGGCTTATCTTTTTCTACTTTTCTACTTATCCTGTATCTTACAGTCTGAGGAGCACACCACGACTGCCACATCTGCCACATCACAGCCCTCTTCAAATCCCCTTCCAGGTCCCAGGTGGAGAAGCATGAATTCCTCTGAGGGTCAGAGACGTTCGCACCGCGGTCTGTGCGTGGCTCCCTGCATCCCGTCGATAAATGTGAGCTGACACTGTTGCTAATGGGTTTCCTTGGCATGAGGTGTCTTCACCTCCACTGCTTCTCTTGTGAAAGACTAAACCCACATGACGAGTCATCCACCCAGTAAACTGGAGATGCAGTCCAACGGTCACCAAGGGTCCTGAATTCTTAAGAGACCCGATGTTAGAACAGTGGGCCAGTGAGACAGCCCTCTCCCAGAGGGAGGAGAGCTTACGTCCCTGCTCTGCTGTTCTCTTGTCTACAGAGAACATTAACAATGGCACCAATGATGGCTAATGTTTCTGGGCATTTCTTATATGCCTGGCATAGTTCTCACAAACACCCTATGAGGTAGGTACAACTACTATCCCCGTTTTACAGATCAAAAGACTAAGGCTTATAAAGGTTAAACACCATGACCAAGGCTACACAGCCAATAGGTGGGACAGCCAGGATGTGTCCCAGGCATCTGGGCTCGGGTTCTGTGTCTGACCTCTATCCTCAAAGCAATGCAAGCATACCTTGGAGACCACCTGGGAGAACGACAAATCCTCTCTACAGGACAAAGGAAATACACACCAATCTACATCAAACATGAAAGGATTTCTCCCTGAAATCGGTTTCAGCCTGTAGGCTAGGAAGAGCCTTCTCTCACAAATGGTAGGCAGGTGGTGCCAGTGGTAAAGACCCTGCCTGCCAATGCAGGAGACATAAGGGGTGTGGGTTTGATCCCTGGGCTGGGAAGATGCCCTGGAGGAGGGCATGGCAAACTACTCCAGTATTCTAGCCTGGAGAATCCCATGACAGAGGAGCCTGCCAGGCTTACGGTCCATAGGGTGGCAAAGAGTCAGAGACGACTGAAGCAACTGAGCACACAGGCACAGCCCTGCCCTAGTCACATGGTGGGATAAGGAAGCAACTGTCCACCTGAGAGCATGAGCTTCCACTCACAGTCACTGCTTTTTTAGCTTGTGTCAACCAGGCTCAGTGGTTAATGAAGATGGATGATGAGGAGTCCCTCTGAGAGAACTCAGATACCCGAATCTGATGGTGTCAGAGAGAGACAGGAAAGCCTGGAGAGACATGAAAACCCTGAAGTGACAGAACAAATTTGTATGTTGCTCTTTTACAGGAAATCAGAAGCCTCTGCTTTTGGCTCACATAATTTTCTTATTTTGGCAAGTTCAGTTCAATAATGTCTACAATTTACATTTGTGCTAGAATTCCAAACCAAATCTCAAACTGACCTGCAAATGACTGGTTATCTTTCGTAGGTAATATACATTCTTAGGGAAGCTGCCTGCGTCAAATTAAGAAATCTCAGTCCCAATTCTATCTCCAACACTGGGTAAGTCACAACCTCTCAGCATGTTTTCACTTATTCCCATAAAACATGGGTACAATTACCTATGTTCATACCCTGCTGCTGCTGCTAAGTCGCTTCAGTCGTGTCCGACTCTGTGCGACCCTATAGACGGCAGCCCACCAGGCTCCCCCGTCCCTGGGATTCTCCAGGCAAGAACACTGGAGTGGGTTGCCATTTCCTTCTCCAATGAATGAAAGTGAAAAGTGAAAGGGAAGTCGCTCAGTCGTGCCCGACTCTTAGCGACCCCATGGACTGCAGCCTACCAGGCTCCTCTGTCCATGGGATATTCCAGGCAAGAGTACTGGAGTGGGGTGCCACTGCCTTCTCCATGTTCATATCCTAAGTTACTCTATCTGATGCCATGAGCGGTGGGGTGGGGGTGGGGGGGTCAGGACAAATGCATTAGCAAATGTTGAATTCTTATGAAGCAAGCAATATGCTATGAACTATATGTCCTGAGTACCTCGGATAGAAATACAGACTATTCATTGAACTCTTTAGAATTATGTAACAGTGTACAGTTCGATGGCTACATAGAAACTATAGGACATCATAAGGAAAACGGTTGTTATCCATGTTATTGATAGAAAAATGTGAAACCACAAGGAGACAAATTGCTGTCCAGGATCTATAATCAAGAAAGTAGTAACTGTCTCTCTTGGTTCTACCATGTAACATTATGTGAAGGATATGATGAAATTTGTGCGTAGCTTTGAACATTCTGTTCCCAGAATTATATGGTGAGGCAATTAAAGGCCATGCTTTTGGTTTTTAAGAAGCAGCAGAAGTTCAGATGTAACATGAATCAGTCTCGTTAAGTTTCTTTCCAGATTAATCTCTAACATGCCAAAGCCTCATGAAGAAGTCTGGAAATTTTACTAAAATGAAATCAAGAACAGGCTTACATGTAAGAAAAAATGAAGAATGTAAGTTAAAAACAACTTCAAAGTTGAAGCTGAAAGGCAAAAAAGCAATTTGAAAAATGAAAAACTAATCTTGGTTCAAAATGAAAACTTAGAGAAACAAAATTTTTAAAAGATAAAGATTTTCCTTCAGTGACCATTGAAGACTCAGAAAATTATATTCCCCCTAACCTCACTGTGCTATTTAGCATATTAAGAAACTAGACTAAACAAACATAAGAAGTATGTTACGATAGTTCTACCTTCAGGGCTCTGATGTATCAGACTTTAGAACTGGAATACCATCTCATGACTAAGTGAACCAATCATAAAAAGAAGTTCCATAACAAGACTGGTTCATTAGGGCGACCATCCAAGAATTCAATTTATTGACTATCAATACTTTGTTACATGCATGGCAGAATGTTTATAACTATTGAAGCTGGGTGATGAACATGTGGGGAATTTCTAAATACTATTCTCCTTGTATAGGCTTGAAATTGCCCATGATAAAAAGTTAAGGGCAAAAAATCAAAGAACTAAGTTATAAAAAAAGTTAACGAAAAAAATCAAAGAAACATGCTATAACCATGTTATTTCTATGAGCAGACCAGATACTACTGGAACAGAGAAGCTAAGAGGAAACACAGTTTAGTGATAAAGAGTAGGTTCTAATGTCAGACTGTCCAAATTATAATTCTGGATCTACCATTAGTGAGATGACCTGCAGGTCACTCTGGCATAAAGATTATACTCTTCTCAGAAGAATTTCTGACTAAGAGCAAAAAGCACCAAAGGTTATTTCCCCTATTTTGAATTCTTAAACATTTTACAAACTACTTAACTCTAACAAGCCTGTCAGCTTTTCAAAATGAAAGACGATGTAACAGGTCCCAAGGCCTGTTTCCTCATTCAGCTATGGAATCCATTTCTTATACAATCCATAAAGAAGGTACAAAATGCATAGTCAAGTATTTCAAGAAGGAGGGGAGAAAAGTCAGGTAGGTTGTATGCCATCTCAGATACGTACCTAGTTTTCAGTCCAGCTGACTAAGAATACTAGTGTTCACCAATATAAAGTAACTCAATGGATTCAGTAAGATAAGAATTGACTTCTCCCTTTATGTCTCTTGTGGGTAGAGGTAATATTTATCCTCTTTGGGAAATAGTCAGTTTACTGGATTTCATCACTGAAACTAGACTCTGGGCAGGAAGGGACATGAACACGACCAATGGGGAAGACCAAAGCCAGAGGTGCGCGGTGCTCAGTCACTCAGTTGTGTCCGACTCCTTGCGATCCCATGGACTGTAGCCTGCCAGGCTCCTCTGTCCATGGGGATTCTCTAGGCCAAGAACACTAGAGTGGGTTGCCATGCCCTCCTCCAGGGGATCTCCCCAACCCAGGGATTGAACCCCAGGTCTCCTGCACTGCAGGCGAATTCTCTAATGTCTGAGCCACCAGGGAAACCCAAGAATGCTGAAGTGGGTAGCCTATCCCTCTCCAAGGGGAACTTCCCAACCAGGAATCGAAGTGGGGTCTCCTCCATTGCAGGCAGATTCTTTATCAGCTGAGCTAACAGGGAAGCCCAAAGCTAGAGCTGGGCGGAGGAAAAAGGCAGCCTGCCCAAGTATCTCTGCTCTGTTTACTGCCAGCTTGTAGTATTACCAACACTGTTTTTTGAGAAACAATCAATTTTAACATGCAGAAATCCCCTAGAGCACAGTAACAAACTGCTAACAATGCTATCTACAGAAACAAAATCCTAGCAATGGTGTTTAAGGTTGTCACATCTCCTAAAAGAGCACAAAGGGGTTCTGTATCGGACATGGCGGCCAATGCCCACCAGGGTGACGGACGGGAGGGCCCCGCCGAGGCAAACACACATTGCAAGCATAATAACAGACTACGTACTCTCCCTAAGGTCAGGCCAAGTGTGCCAATTAAATTAGATCATGTTTTCTTTCCTTCCTTCCTGTTAAGTCAAAAAGAACATTACCAAGAAACACAGGAGAATAATTTATTTTTGGCTTTGAACGAACTATACGCTACACCCACTCAGTTCAATTTCTTATCTTTTGGCTCTCTAGTGAAATGCTTTAGTCTGTACAATCTCAGGCATTTCACTTTTTCAAGAACAACAAAAAAAGTTAGTTTAGTCCTAACTCGACAGCTGCAGGTTTCACTAGGAAGCGTTACAGGCAGATCAGGGGGATAAAGACCCCAGGTCTCTCAACATAATAACGGAATGAGTAAGTGAACAGAAGCAAAACTTCTATTGAGTGGAGCTTAGAGGTACAGTTGAATGGGAAAAAAAAATTAGCAAAGTAATCTAGAATCCTCTTTAAGAGTAGGTATTTAGGTTCAAAGTAATAAAGACAGTAACTCGCCCTACACAAAACAGAATATTTGCCTGACTTTACAAGTGTCTGTCCTCTCTTAAATGGATATCACTACTATCTACAAACTCAGTGACTCTTAATAGATAGAAAAATATCTCAGAAACAAGCCAATGGTCCAGGCTGGTCTAAACAAACCATAATTTTAGTCCTTTTTGTAGACACTAATCTTTATGATAACAAACCATTTACAGGGACCAAATAAGACCAAAAATGAAACAGAAGCTACACAGTTTCATCTGAAACAATCTTATGTTTTAAAACGTTGTTCAGTCACCCAGTCATTTCCAACTCTTTGTGACCCCATGGACTGCAGCAAGCCAGGCCTCCCTGTAACTCACCATCCCCCGAAATTTGCCCAAGTTCATGTCCATTGTGTCAGTGATGCCATCCATCAATCTCATCCTCTGACCCTCTCTTCTCCTTCTGCCCTCAATCCTCCCCAGCATCAGGGACTTTTGCAATGAGTCAGATGTTATCAGATGACCAAAATATTGGAGCTTCAGCTTCATCATCAGTCCTTCCAACAAGTATTCATGGTTGATTTCCCTTAAGATTGACTGGTTTGATCTCCTTGTTGTCCAAGGGACTTTCTGGAGTTTTCTCTTTTACTACAGTTCAAAGGCATCAATTATTTGGCATTCTGCCTTCTTTACAGTCCAGCTCTCATAACTGTATGTGACCACTGGGAAGACCACAGCCGTCTCTGTATGGACCTTTGTCAGCAGAGGAATGTCTCTGCTTTTCAACACACTGTCTAAGTTTGTCACAGCTTTCCTGCCAAGAAGGAATCATCTTCTGATTTCATGGCTGCAGTCACAATCTACAGTGATTTTAGAGCCCAAAAAGAGGAAATCTGTCACTACGTCCACCTTTTCCCTTCCTATTTGCTAGGAAGTAATGAGGCCAGATGCCATGATCTTAGTCTTTTTAATATTTAGTTTTAAGCCTACTCTTTCACTCTCCTCCTTCACCCTCATCAAGAGGCTCTTTAGTTCCTTTTCACTTTCTACCATTAGAGTGGTATCATCTGTATCTCTGAGGCTGTTGGTACTTCTCCCACCTACTCGATTCCAGCCTGTAACCATCCAGCCCGGCATTTCTCACATGTCCAGCATACAGATAAAACAAGCAAGGTGACAGCGGACAGCCCTGGCGTACTCCTTTCTCAGTCTTGAACCAATCCGTTATTCCATACAGGGCTCACCAAATTCTCGATTCAGGCTGTTCCTCTGCATTCATTTCTTAACTATCATCATTTTACATATATAACTGAATTCTGATTGCTTAAACTTTCTGCTAGCTTTCCTAAAGTTCATAACCGATCTCTACCCAATTCCAATGTTTGTGTGTCCTAAAACAAGCTCATCTTATAAGAAATCACCAATTAAAATACATGCACAAAATGCACTTTAATTCATAATGGTTTAGCAAGTGTCCCATAATCACAGAACAATGACAGAAATCACAGAAGGGGGACACGCAACTACGTGATGATGAACAGAGTAACAGTGCTGATATTTGTTTACATATAAACACTGAGCTGCAGTGTTCCACAGCAGACCCCAGGGACAGTTAAGCCAAAATCCACACCCATGATCATTTCACAGGGAGATGAAAAGACTTGGAATGACTGATGAAATGGCCTCTCAGTGTTAGCCATCACAACTGCCTGTGCTGCTCAATCGGGGCATACACAAGCCTTGTCAAGGCTCTTCTAAGACACCAGTTTTCAAATACAAATGACTGAAGCTCCATGTGCTCAATTCCAAGCCTCTACATCCCTCCTTCTTCCACCTTTTTACCCCTGGAAATCCTAGAGCTCTAAAGGACTTAGCTGGAAAATCATTTAAACAGAGAGGGAAGTAACAGAGAGTTGCTGAGATCTCTAATTTCTTTTTCTTTTCTTTCCCTTTATTTATTAATTTATTTAATTTCTAGCTGATTCCTGCTTGGGTGAGATGGCTAAAGTTTGATTCCAAGTGTCTGGGTTATCTCACTAGACTCCCTATTTATTTCCTCCCAGCTTTCTAGCTAGTCTAGTAAGTAAGCTGTGGTTAACATGTGCTTCCTAGCCAGAATCCACTGGCTAAGGTAAGGAATGTGGACTCTGGGAAGAAGGTGCTATAAGACGCACACAGCACCCAGGCAAACATGCTGACATGCACCATGTTCTAGGGCAGTTGCCACTTTTTGGTTTGAAACCCTAAAAATTAAAGCACACCACCACCTTATTATCTACCTTAAAAGTAGATAATAATCTACTATTATCTACCATGAAAAACTTATACCTGTGGTGGATTCATTTTGATATTTGGCAAAACTAATACAATTATGTAAAGTTTAAAAATAAAATAAAATTTAAAAAAAAACCAAAAAAAGAAAAAAAAAAAAACGTTCTCAAAGATTTGCAAGAATACACCCTAAACAGTTAATCAATGGTGATCTCTGGGTGGCAGGATTATTAGAGGCTTTTTTTTCCTCAGGACTTTGGGCTTATCAGTAGTTTTTATTTTGCTACAACTCACATATTATCTGTGTTTGTTTGTTTTTTAAAGCCCAATTACTAGAATTTACTTAAGACTTCTGCCTGGCTTTTTCAGAATAAAACAGTTCTAAATGGTAACCACAGCATTCTCTTCCTCTTTAGACCTCACAACTTCTAATGAGTCTCCAATAAATGCCTCAAGTTTCTTGCCAGGCCCATTCTCCTCCTTGGAAGGCTTCTGATCTTCTAGAGTTAGTGCAGCCAACAAAAAGGCACCAAATGCTGTACAGCCAACAGTCCTGGCAAAGGGCACTCAAGCTTCTTACTGGCCAAGGGATTCCGGGACAGAGAGGTGTAGGAGGGTCACTGTGGTCCGGAAGAGATGCCAGCACATACTGGTCTCAGAGCCAACCATGGCGTTCAGGCCTCCCACGCTGCTGGCAGGAATGCTGGGGGCAAACGAGATCCTCGGATTTTTCTCTAGAATAGTCCAGCTAACAAGTTAGCTAACTGGACCAATTACTGAAAAATAAAAATGAGCCACACCAGGGCAGCTCTTTCTTCCCATATCTCTTAGGAGGCAGAGAGTAGCACAGAACCCAGTCACTTTGAGTCTGGCAGTATTACCAGCATAAGCTTACCTTTGTGGCCATGGTCTTCACCCCAAGAATTTTCCACTCTCCATTTTATGAAACCACCCTCCTGATCATCCTGCAAAAGAGTGGATGACAGCAGAGAGTCTGAAATGAGATCTGAAATCAAGTGTCATGTAATTTTAGCTCTTATTCAGCCACTCAGAAGAAACAGCCTTCTCTATACAGCAACGCTATACATGACCAGGGCCGTATATCTTCTACTATAACTAAGAGAATGTCCTGTTAGAGGTGGATTTTGAATCTCTTCAGGTGAAAATACAATAAACCTAGCCAAGCAATAAATACTACTATTTTCTCCTTTACATTTGATGGTATACAGAAAATAAGCACATTAAAATGCCTCTTGGCTAAGAAAAACAAAATGTTAAAACTACGAAAAGCAGTAAACGCCGTGTGAAGCCAGGGACTCTTGCTTCCGATTAGCATTCTTTGCAGAGGCATCTAACCGTATTTATTTTAGCAATGAATCTCAGACCTAGTCAAGAGTTTAAAAAAGAAAACAAACACATTCCCATCATATAGCCTACTTTTCTTACTTAGGGGAACCAAGAAATGATACTCTCCCAAATGTGCTTTTTTACTGATTTGGTTACACAAATATTGAATTTAATACAGTAGAGATGGAATGGCAAAGCAAAACACTATTTCCATAAAACAAAACCTCGGCAGTTCTGTTCATTGATCTTCATCAATAAAATGATACTCATCACGATAATTTTCATTTACAGTCTCTATTACAGTGACACAGAGAGGGATAAGAAGGTTCCATTTGGGAAAAGACTGTTCTCTTTCATGTTTACCCAGAGCATTAGCTGATGTCAAAACAACTTAAATCTTTGTAGCCTGAGAAGAGAACTGGCTCCTGAATTATCTCCTAATGATTTCATCTGTCAACTCCCACTTGCATAAAACTGCACAAATCACATCTAAACGGGATTCAATTTTACTCCTGACAGTTTTCTTGAATCTCAGGAATTTCCCATCTCAGAAATAGCCAACAAACCCCAAAGTTTCAAATACCCTTATCTGGACTACCCCTTAATCTTAGCCCCAGAGATTTTCAAAACCACATCAATACACTATACATTCTGGGTCAAGCTGACTGACTGTTTTGGTTTTCTACTCCCTGCGTTGTAGCCCATCTTTACTTTCCTTTTCAAATATCGGTGTTAGAATCTACATTACCTAAAGTCATTTATTACAGTAAGTTTGAAAGTGCTTCCTCTTCTTGCCTTTGCCAATGAATTCCTACATGACCTAGATCAAGCCACGTCATCTACAAATATAGAAGAGTATCTGGAACTCCCTCTCAGGGATTCCAAGAAATCAGCAACAAGAAAGGATATCCCAGAATACTTACAAGCATTTATCTCCGCTTTATCATTCAAAGGCAATGCAAACTAGTTTTATAGCAGTCAAAAGTGGAGAGAAGAGAAAAATCTCAATATAAAATTCCAGTTATGATAACATTAATTCTGCTTTATAATATTAACACGTAATGTAGCTCCATTTCCCAGAAGGAAAAACAGTATATTACTAAACCATGCCTATTAAAGAATGGAGCTTCCAGAGAAAAAGACATGGAGTATGTATGATTTTTATTTCTGAAAAGTAGTAATACTCTATAACAGAGATGGAAAATGATAAAAAGCCAAACTCTCTTAGAAATTATAAAGTTTTTGTTTTCCTTTTTAATAATCCTCTAAATAGTTTAAAAGTTTAACTTTAAGGAGCTTAGTTGTAAATCCACTGAATTTTATAATATAGCAGGTCTAAACATAGAATAAAATACCAAGTTGTTCATATTTAAGTAGGTTAATAGTACTTTATTCTAGTTTATTTACGATAGCATTTTATCTCAACATTTACAGTATTTTATGAAAAGCTCCTTCTAATATTTTGCCAAGATAATGTCAAGATAGTTATTCTGTGACACTCTTTCCAATAATTAGATAGGCTTGGAAAGAACATTTTTGCTTGCAGTGGTAAAGAATTAAAGTATAGTTTGATGTCTTCTCTTCTTTATGATCCCTGAGCACAGGAGTAAAACTCTTCTACAGACTGGGAATGAGGAGGCTTATTTGTGAAAGATAATACTGCAGTTGTTGTTTCCAACACTGTATCCTAGAAACAGTGGTATTACTAGTCAGAATATTCCATAGGGAAATCCAAAATACTCTACCTCCAATTTCCTGAAACTCTGAATAAATTCAGTACTGAGCATGGAGTCCACCAATTACTGTTATTGACATTTTACTGCAGAAGAATCTGAACGACAAAGGTGAGACTGAACATAAATCATCAAGATATGAATATTTTCAGGGCACACTTTAATTCCTTATTAAACTGAAGTGGTCTTCTTCGAAGTTTCCTTGCTGACCTCTTTTCACACAGAGAATTTCCAAAGTTACAGAGAAGCAGTTACTTCCTTACTCCCTGCTGACCCAAATTTTGTTCCTTATGGAAAGTTCCTATTTTTATGACTTCTGAAAGCATGCAGCCAACCCCCCAGAGAGGTGGGTACAATGTCTTGCTTGGAAGCTAACTTCTAACAGGAAGCACATACGCTGTGAAGAAGCTCTGCTGGATTAAACGGCCCGCAGGGGAATGGAGGTTCCCCTGTGCAGATACTGGTGTCTGCATGCTGGGGGTCATACCTTTTCTGAGACAGCAGTGAAGGTCATGGCGTGGGTCATAAGTGACTCGCCAAAAGTCAGCCTCTCAGCTTTATTCATGTTCTTCATGGAAACACCGAACACCAACTCATGGTCATAGCTGTTAAAAAAAGAATAGCACAGAATACAGAAAGTACAATCACAGGGGATAATTGGCTTCTGGCTGTAAGAAGATCACAGAAGAAACTGAAGGGGCTCAGCAGCTCCAGACAAATCTGGGCTGCAGCTCTTCTGAGAACGTGGTAAGTGCAGAATCTAGTCTCTCAATGGGATTCCATTCTCTCTGTGTCACAAGAGCTCTCAGAAAAATAAGAAGTTATTAACATAAATTCTCCTAATACAAAAACTGACGAAAGGCTGCACTGTCAATTTGGAAAGAAAACAACAGCAAAAAAAAGTTTTTGAAGCATTTCTTTCAAAAATGGTCTCTTTTGAGCTGGTTGGGCTTCCCCGGTGGCTCAGCGGGAGACCTGGATTTGATCCATGGGTTGGGAAGATTCCCTGGAGAAGGGAATGGCTACCCACTCCAATATCCTGGCCTGGAGAACTCCATGGACTGTATGGGGTCGCAAAGAGTTGGACACGACTGAGTGACTTTCACTTTGAGCTGGGAGAATTCAGTTTCCGAATTCACATAGACCATGGCTAACTGAAATTTAAATAAATGTCAAAATACTAGAGAATATTTTCAAAGTTTAGAAAACCTCATGAAATCTTTTAGCAGATTTCCTTTCTCCTACTGTTAACTGTCAAGATATTTATTCAATTTCCTACAAGTAATAATTACTTAAAAATAACACTAATGTGATAAATTTTAACAGTCAAGGATTTAATATGATTTGGTTCACAAGCAAACCTTCGTTGTCATCAACAACCAGAAGGAATGCTTTAAAGTGTGTATGCAAATTAGTCCTAGTTGTCCTAAAGACAAAATACATAAGGTATCAAATAATGGAAGTAGTAAGAAGAATCAAACATCAAACAAGAGACCTAGAAAACCTTTTGTTACATCCCAAATACACTTAACAGATTTACACATTAATCAATTTTTTAAAACTGTCTTCCTCAAGGAGAAATAGTTATTATATCCCTTATATGTGGAATCTAAAAAGAAATGATACAAATTAACTTACTTACAAAACTGAAAGAGACTCACAGACTCAGAGGAAGGACTTGTGGTTACCAGGGGAGAAGGACTAGTTAGGGAGTTTGGGATGGACATGAATATACTGCTGCATTTAAAACGAATAACCAACAAGGACCTACTGTATAGCACAGGGAACTCTGCTCAACGTTACGTGGCAGCCTGGATGGGAGGGGAGTCTGGGAGAGAACGATACATGCATACGTATGGTTGAGTCCCTTCACTGTCCACCTGAAACTACCACAGCATTGTTCATCAGCTATACCCCAATAAAAAACAGAAGTTTTAAAAAAGTTTCTTCCTCACGTAGTATAACTTTTTAGGAGCACCCAACAATTTCAACTCAGATACGATCTTGACTTCCCAGCTCAGAGCATATAAATATGTGGCGTTCCAAAGTTTCAGCTATGAATCCTCAAACGCTACAAAATGGAAAGAAACAGGCCCACTCTCAGGCTTTGAGGTTCATTCAGAGATTAAGCCTGAGAGTGGCTAAATCTCATAAACCTCAGGTATGAGTCACTTCATACCAACAGTGCACACCAACAGCCACAACCCACAAATGATTTTCTATTTTAAATTTCTTGTACTCACACATTCATGTCACTGAGGCCCAGTTTGCCATTGAAGTGTTTCCCAACATCACAGCCAAACCATACAGCCTAGAAACAGAGGAAGGAGGAAGAGAGAATGTCAACATATGTCCTATCTTCCTATTACACCAAAGATTTGGAAGAGGTTTTAACTCTGTATGTAGAAGACACAGAAACAATACCAACCTCTCCATCTTTGATGGAAGCAGCAACCATCTTTTTTAAGAAGTCAACGGGCTGGTTGTTATACAGAGTTTTTCTCCCTCCGACCATATTGCTTAAATAGTCCACTGTGTAAAGTTTGTTGTACTTGTGCTGAGGCCGAGGGTCATTCACTAAACAAATCTAGGAGATCAAGAATATGTTGATCAGAACATAACACAAGGAATATCGAGAGATAGACCTCCCCTCCAAGTTCATATATTTGTATCAAGCTCATCACCTCTGCCTACAAGAATAAGCATTACAAACACATTGTTAAATAACCAAGAAACAAAAGGTGGCAGGGTCCTTTTGAGAGAGGTCCCTATATATTCTATTTATTTGAGGGGAGACATTTAGGAGCTGCATCACCATTTTTCCTATTGGCAAAAGTCACCCCAAAACTAATCCTGAAGAATTATGTGCACCAAGTAAGGCAAGATGATGACTCAGGAGCCCATCATTACAAGATCCCTGCTCTCAAATTACAAGACAGGCTCAAGGCCTGGTAATACAGTTGAATTGGGACTCCAGTGATAAAACAAAGCCATTTGCTTTTAAGAGGGTCAAGTGAAAAGTGAAGGTGTTAGTCACTCAGTTGTGTCCAACTCTTTGCAACCCCAGGAACTGTATATAGCTCGCCAAACTCCTCTATCCATGGAATTCTCCAGGCTAAGAATACTGGAGTGGGTAGCTATTTCCTTCTCCAGGGGATCTTCCCAGGGATTTCCCAGGACCCATGGATCAAACCCTGCATTACAGGCAGATTCTTTACCATCTGAGCCACCAGGAAAGCCCTTTAAGAGTCAAGATGCCAATAAGGAAGGGAAGACTGGCACCTGCTAGGCAGGTGGAGAAGTCCTGAAGTTAGTGGGAAAAACTGGGCTGAGATACTGCTCCCTTCCACGAAAGAGTCCCCAGAGGGCCCACAGTACAATGATGCTCTGAACCCAAGGTAAGAAATGCCCAAGAGACTTCTATTGTCTTTGTACCGGAGAATGACTCAGGGCCCAGACAAGGGGAGCTGATGGGAATTAAACTGACTGGGGACTCACAGTTAGAAAAGTCTTTGAGGAGGAGTGCTTGGAATCCTGAGTGGCCAACTGAACTGGTACATAAAATACTTCAGAAGAGGAAAAATTTGGTTTAGTGTCTTGTTGGATGACCATGCATATTAACCCTGGAATTGGATACTCTTTCTTGTAGTCAACAGGCATTTGAAAATAAAAAGCCAGTGGCTGCCATCGCCAGTCTCTAACCTTATCTTCCATATTGAAGAGTGGCTTGACATGTTGCCTGTAAAACTTCAAGGGTGTTATAGGGCCAATCTTTTGATAGTTTTTATCTTTGTCTCGATACTCCCAGGTGAATGTCTCTGGTGGATTACCCAAACAGATGCACACCACTCTGAATATCTGGAAAAAAGAAGGACAGATGAGCAACGGCTAGAGGGAAGCAGTATTTTTACCTCTTTTCTTCAAGTTTCAAGCTTGGGGAACACAAGAAATCAGAGGCTATACTGAAGTCAGAGATTTCACAGGAAACTTAATATTGCTCCAAAAATTGGAAGGTTGATGTCCAGGATTTGGTATCAGCAAACTTCTGAGTTCTTAAATAAACACTCAGAACAATACAATTCTGAAATGTTAATATTTAGTGCTTCGTATTTGCCCTGCAAGTCAAACTTCCTTAGCCAAGAAATCACTCACCACTGATCCACAACAAGATCTGGGTTGCTGCTCCACTGATTGTATATCAAGTGACAAATAATTACATGCATTTTATAAATAGATTTCCTTCCCTTTATGCTTCCAGGTTTTGCTTTGATTATGACGGGGGTCTCTATTCCCAGAAAAGTCACTAACTTTTTGGTGGAGTTTAGATGACAATGTCTATCAAAAGTAATATTAGAACGAGAATATACTGAGTAGAAAGGTACCATTTCTGGGGTTGAGACTGTAACATACTCTCTAATGATGTCACAAAACCTTCAAGTTAGCATCATTACAATCCAAGGATACATTTTATATTATTTTCATCTTACAGAACGACAGAAATAGAAGTATAGAGACATACCCTGTATAAGGTCAGCCTAGAGAAAGTACTTTCTCTTCTGTATCAAATTTCCTTTACCTTTGAAAAAATATACACCATGATCTGCCTCTTCTTTCTCCACCCAGTCACCACCCTGATCCAATCTCATCACTTACTACCTGCATTATTTGCTCCTTACATTTGTATACTCCATTACAGTTAAAAGAAATGGATCCTGAGTGTGACTGTTTTGTGCTAGCCATTATATATCTGCTAGGTTAACTTAATTCTCACAGAACTCTCTCAAGGTGTAATTTCCCCTCTTCCTCCCTCCTCCAAAAGACTCAAAGAAATTAAGCAATCTACTTAAGATCATATAGCTAGTAACTGGCAGAATCATGATCTGAAGTCACACACTGTCCAAAAAAAAAAACAAAAGTATTGCTCCACCGGTACAGGGTTTAAAACAAAAAAGGAAATACTGTCTACTGTGCTATACCACAGTCTGTGAATACCATGTCTCTCAGTCTTCTCAACAAAAATGGTAGACACTATTCAGATTTGACAGATAAAGAAACCAAGGTTCAGGAAAATAAATAGCTTGACTGATGTCCTATAGCCAGTAAATTGCAAATTCAGGCCTCAAAAAAAGCCTTAGGACAGATACCCTGATAAGCAAGGTTCAAACTTCTTTGAACCAAAGCCAGAAAATTAGAAATAGGCCTGCCTATGACTTCAGGCCTATAACTAAGGGTAAAAAGACTCTTACGTCATATGGAAGACAGAGCCTTAACAGAAACACATCAGCCTACAGACAAAGTTATGAGTGCCTTTCATTTTATGTTTATTTTCCAAGAGTCTTCCTTTACTAGGATTTACTTTATGTTTTATGGGCCTGAACAGCTGGTCCTTAAACCACCACTCTCTCTTTTTAAAGTTATTTATTTTTGGCCGCTCTGGGTCTTCGTTGCTCTGTGGGCTTTTCTCCAGCTGTGGAAAGCAGGGGCTACTGTCCAGCTGTGGCGTTTGGGCTTCTCACTGCAGTGGATTCTCCTGTTGTGCAGCGTGGGCACATGGGCTTCAGCAGTTGCAGCCTCCAGGCTCTAGAGCAACTCAGAAGTGGTGGCATACAGGCTTAGCTGCTTTGTGGCATGTGGGATCTTCCCGGACCAGGGATCAAACCCATGTCTCCTGCACTGGCAGGCAGAATCTTCACCACAGAGCCACCAGGGAGGCCCAACTGCCTCTCTTTTAACGTATCATTCTCAGGCTAGTTTCTAATACAGAAAAGCAGCAGCAGGCATCACATGAGCAACTGTAATTAAGCTAATCTAGCCATGGACTAATGAGCTCTTTTTGAGATTCATAAGGACCAGACAGTCATTTTGCATTTCCTCAGCACCAAGGCCACAAATGGTAATTTTCATCATGAGGATCCTGCCACTGGTTAACTATGGTCAAGACAATTAAAGTGTATAATAAGAATATGTTTAAATAAGGAAGGTTTTATAGACTTAAATGATGTGTATTTTCAACTAATAATCATTGTCACATGTGCATGAACATTTTATATGGGGTCATTTTAATTAATTCTCAGTCATCTACTTGGTTTACCCAGTTCAGTTAAGCCCTGGCGAAAGAATGGGGGCGACTAGGGCTAGGCCTAATGAAGATTAAGACAAGTAAGTGAACCTCTGATTACTTTTAAACACATTCTAAATATAAGTGTTTTACACTACGATTTACATATACCTTATTGGGCATCTGACTCCCTCTCTATAGTAAAAAGTGTGAAATCATTCCTTCTCATCAAAAATACACTAAAGGAAATCTGCATTTTAGCTATCTAAATGAATTCTATAATTCATCTTTTTTTGGAATACAAATATTTATGCCCTACTGCATGTTTTATAAAGCTGAACTTTTATCAAAGATGTATATAAGGGATGAATGAGGATAAGGGTGACATCTCTTTCTCTTGTATTGTAGTAAAGCTGTAATCTGAGACAATGTTGCTTTGTTTTATATTATTCGTTTACCATGACAATAAATTATCCAAAGCCATTCACATTCAAGTCAGTTTAAAACACTCTGGAAGGAATGTTTGGCTCCAAGTCAACTAACAATAGTGAAACAAGCTCTAATTTTAAAAAATTCTCTGAATTATAATCTCCAGGGCCCATGATACTTCAGTTCTTGATAAGAGACTCTACGTTCTGAAAAACTATTCCCTGTTCCCAAAATACAAAGCTGGCAGCGAGCTTTGGGTATCTGAGTCTGCTCTCTGGTGGACAACTCGGGAGTTGTTACCTGTTTCTCACAAGATGAAGCTGACATTCAGGACAATAAAAGATACTGGACATTGAACTCAAGTCATTATACAGAACTGAATACTGGTGAATAATAGAACCCGAAAGGCAATGGGAAAAAGACAAAACACACAGAAAGCATGAAATACAGGACACAGGGAAAGACTGTATGGACCCCAATTTAAGACAAATGATGTTGGATAGAGTCAATTCCCACCCTGGTGGCTAAACTGGAAGACAGACACCAAGTGAGAGGAGGAAGGCAGGATGCAATAGTTGAGAGTCAGTCATGAATGCTTAGAAGGGTGAGAGTCTAAAGCCAGCTATAGGCAGACACAGAATGGAGGAAACCATAGTAATTAGAAATGTTACTGGCTTGGCCAAAAAGTTCGTTTGGGCTCTTCCATAGGATGTTATGAAAAACCTGAATGAACTTTCTGTTCAACCCAAAAGAATGGGAAGGTAGTACAGTGGTTAACAACCAAGCTACTTGTAATGGAGCAAAACTGGTAATGCTAAGAGTTCAGTGCCTGGAACCACTGCAGAAGTGACAGAATCTTGGAATCTTCATTTGTATTTACAATACTGGATTGTCCAGTAAAGTCTAAAGCACTGTAGAAATATGATTTCCTTCTATTGTAAAGACACAAAGCTACAGGGCCATTAAGAAATCATCCACTCTGACCTTTTAGTTTCACTGATGGAGAAATTAGGTTCAAAGGTAAAGTGACCTATTGATCATGGAGATGACTGCCAGGACACAGAAATGGTCACAGAAAATAGCTGAACTTTGGAGAAGGTTCGGTGCCGAGGGTAAATGAACCAGTCACATGAGAAGAGTGGAGACCTTGGTGACTGCTGACAATGCAGAGAAAGGAGAGAGGAGACAGCTCTCTACTGCTTTCTGGTGGGGAATGAAAGAAAGGCAGGGATCTACTTTAAAAACACAACTCCTACTTGTGCCAGCAAAAGCACATAGAGGAGGAGAAACTTCCTGGAGGCAGTAGATATATTTTAGGGCAGGGAAAGACATAAAAACCTACACTTAAAAGGTGTGTGCCCTTTCGTGATGTTAAAGGAAATGAGCTCACAAAGATGGTAACTAAGAGTCAAATGATTACCTTCAGATTACTTTTAGAGTCTGTTTAGATCAAAGAAATAGTGAGAAATTCAGACTCTCCAGCTCTACCCAGATCTACTGAGTCAATCTGCACTTTAACAAGATCCCCAAGGGATTTGACTGTACAGTTTGAAAGCACTACGTTGAGCACATTTACTCTTTCCCTCCTCCCAAATTCTGCTTCTTCAGTTATACTTCTCTCATTCACATTGCTATTCCTGACCACATACAGGTTCCCTTATAATCACTCAAAAGCCTTCTCTCCCCTACCTGGAAACCTTCCATTTATATCACCCCAAATCTTCCCTCTTCCTTGTCCTCCACATTGGCAAGTCCTGTTATCTTCACTTTGAAGATACACCACCCTCAAATATATCCACTTCTCTTCATCCTTATTTTCATCCATCTGGTGGGAACCACTACCATATCTCATCTATACAATAGCCTCCACACTGGTCTCCCTTCTTCCTCTCCCGCTGTTTTACCACGCATTCTCAAAACAGCCAGGGTGACATCTTTTTTAAAACAAAAATTAAGCCACATCACTCCTCAGCTTAAATCCCCCAGTGGCTAGCTCACTGTAGATCTTCTTATATTTTTGATGTTTATGCTAAGTGAAATAAGTCAGACAGAGAAATACTGTATGACATCACTTATATGTGAAATCTAAAAAATACAGCAAACTAATGAATATAACAAAAAAGCAGCAGACTCACAGATACAGAGAAAAACTAGTGGTTAACTATGTGTCGGGAGAGGGGTAATATAAGGATCGGAGAGTGGGGGCTACAAACTAATAATGGTTGTTAAGACAGCTCAAGGATGTACTGTACAAAAGGAGGTTATAGCCAGTATCTTATAATAACTAAATGAAAAGTAGCCTTTAAAGCTTGTGTATACTCGATGACATAAAGCAAGATCCTCTGTGACCCACCTCCTAGAGTAATGGAAATAAACACAAAAGTAAACCAGTGGGACCTGATTAAACTTAAAAGCTTTTGCACAGCAAAGGAAACTATGAGCAAGGTGAAAAGATAACCCTCATAATGGGAGAAAATAATAGCAAATGAAACAACTGACAAAAGATTAATTTCCAAAATATACAAGCAGCTCATACAATTCAATACCAGAAAAACAACCCAAACAAAAAGTGGGAAAAAGACCTAAACAGACATTTCTCCAAAGCAGACATACAGATGGCTAACAAACATGTGAAAAGATGCTCAACATCGCTCATTATTAGAGAAATGCAAATCAAAACTACAATGAGATATAACCTCACACCAGTCAGAATGGCCATCATCAAAAAGTCTACAAACAATAAATGCTGGAGAAGGTGTGCACTGTTGGTGGGAACGTAAATTGATACAGCCACTATGGAAGACAGTATGTAGATTCCTTAAAAAACTAGGAACAAAACCACCATATGACCCGGCTTCCCTGGTGGCTTCCCTGGTGGCTCGGACAGTAAAGCGTCTGCCTATAATGCGGGAGACCTGGGTTTGATCCCTGGGTTGGGAAGATCCTTTGGAGAAGGAAATGGCAACCCACTCCAGTACTCTTGCCTGGAAAATCCCATGGACGGAGGAGCCTGGTAGGCTGCAGTCCATGGGGTCACGAAGAGCCAGACACGACTAAGTGACTTCACTTTCACTTTCTTTCATGACCCAGCAATCCCAATCCTAGGCATATACCCTGAGGAAACCAAAACTGAAAAAGACACATGTATCCCATGGTTCACTGCAGCACTATTTACAATAGCTAGAACATGGAAGCAACCTAGATGCCCATCGACAAATGACTGGATAAAGAAGTTGTGGTACATATACACAACGGAATATTACTCAGCCATAAAAAGGAATGCATGTGAGTCAATTCTAATGAGGTGAATGAACCTAGAACCTATTATACAGAGTGAAGTAAGTCAGAGAGAGAAATATAAATATTGTATTCTAATGCATATATATGGAATCTAGAAAAATGGTACTGAAGAATTTATTTACAGGGGAGCAATGGAGAAACAGACATAGAGAATAGACTTATGGACATGGGGAGAGGGGAGGAGAGGGTGAGATGTATGGAAAGAGTAACATGGAAACTTACATTACCATATATAAAATAGATAGCCAATGGGAATTTGCTGTATGGCTCAGGAAACTCAAACGGGGCTCTGTATCAACCTAGAGGGGTGGGGTGGGGAGGGAGATGGGAGGGAGATGGGAGGGAGGTTCAAAAGGGAGGGGATATATGTATACCTATGGCTGATTCATGTTGAGGTTTGACAGAAAACAAAATTCTGTACAGTAGTTATCCTTCAATTAAAAAATAATTAAAAAAAAAAGCTTGCATATAAAAAAAACTATAGGCACTAGAGAAACACAAAGAAAATGAAAAAAGGAACTTACTAACAGTGCATAGGATCCCTTCTTTAAGCTAAATTTTATATGATCTTAAATGAAAAAAAGTACGTAAGGAAAAATATCAGAGTTAGCAGTGATAACCTCCGGATCATAAGGACTTTCTATGTCATCCTGCCCTGGGTTAGTTAGTACGTAATTTCTTATATTTATAAAAGTTTAAAAGTACAAGCCTTATTCATGCTTCTGGTATAACACTCAAAAGCCTCTAATGTGCAACAAGGTAGAATGATTAGCAAATGTAATTCAAATATATGCTTCAAACTAAGAAGTTTTTAAGTTGAAAAAATAAAAGAAACAGGTATCCCTCCAGAAGAAAGGAAGAAAGATAAAAAGAAAGAGATACCTAGGTGTGTGCTGTGCTGTGCTCAGTCAATTCACTCATGTCTGACTCTTTCTGACACGGACTGTGGCCCACCAGGCTCCTTTTGTCCATGGAATTCTCCAGGCAAGAATACTGCAGTGGGTAGCCATTCCCGTTTCCAGGGGACCTTGCCAACCCAAGGATGGAACCTGAGTCTCCTGCATCACAGAGGCAGATTTTTTACCCACTGAGCCACCAGGGAAGCCTCCTTAGAAAGAATGCCTTTAGCATAAGCACATCTCATGCAAAGCTATGTGAGCTTCATGGCTGTTGATTCAAGTCATCATTTTGATGTGCCTACAAGGCTACGCAAATCACAGGTACTAATTTGTGGCTTTAAAACCACAACTAGACTCTTCATTACCAAAGAGTCAGGTCCACTAATGAGAAGTTATCTAGGGAATTGTAAAAATCTAAAGACCTACCACACAGAATTCTGTAGTCAACAGTTTACAGAGAATCATTAAGTAAATAATCCTATAAAACATTTATACTCAGGACTTGGCAAGGTGGTGTTTTACTTTTTCCAAGGTTAGGAAAGGAGAGAAAAGATATGTAGAATATATCTGCTCTCTTAGCAGCTAATCGCAGGGTCAGATCATGGACTTTAGATACAGCATTTAAAAGATCATTAAAGCAAATATCTTAAGTCAACAGGATGCTTGTGATCTACATAAGTACCAACTGAGCCTATTTCCATAACTCTTTACAGACCCTTCCTCCCTACCCCCTACACCCCACCATCTTAGTATAATTATAAAGGCAAATTATGCAAGAGACATGGCCTCAAGAAGAGAGATCATTCTAAGGAAGAAACAAGAAAACTACTATTTACTGGACAACTGCCATATACCAGGCACTAGGGCTTACACTCAGGTAGTCAATTATTTATGTGATCCCCACAAAAATCCAATGAGGAATGCACTTTAAACTCAAACTGAATCTGAGACAGGTTAAGTAATTTTATCCAAGATCACAGAGCTGTTAAGTGATAGAGGTGAAACCCATGTCCTACTCCAAAGCCTATTTCTTTTACTACAGATACCTTTCTTAACAAAGAACACTTAAGGAGTAGAGAGAGAAGTAAATATGAGACAATTTCAAGGTATCAGGCAAAATGACACCTTTGTATTCAGCCACTGAACAGTATTTAAGAAACTAGATTGTACCAAGCCAGAGGGTAGAGGCAGTCCACATGAACAAATTGAGATTTGAGAGTTTGAGGAACCTATCCCTGGTCACATGGCTGTTAAAGAGAAGGTGAGACGGTCTGACCTCAGAGACCATGCTCGGGACTACACTATGCAGCCTCTCTAAAATTTAAAGGAAAACACGAGTGAAGCATTAACGTTGTCCACTGTAGTAAAAAAAAAAAAATTTAGCCCATTTTAATTCCACAAAAATATTCCTGAAAGAACGGTTAGTTGAGTGATTTCGAGTAATGGGTCCACTAGATGAAAAACATAAATATTTGTACTCTTCTTAAAGCAATTTCACAGTTTTATACATATTCATTTGGATTATGGATAGTATTAAATGTAATCATTGATGTAATTATGTAATAAAGATTCTTAACCGCCTTGATAATAAATATTGCAGCCTGGTATTTGTTTAACGCTCTTTAAGTTTTCCAAACTGTCTTCACATACATTGTTTTAACCACTATAACCATCAACAGCTTCCCATTTTTACTGCTACAGAATAAAGCCAGAAGCTCTGGCATCTACGTAAGACCCCTGGCAGCTCTGCCTCCCTAGCTTAATTCGCTACCAGACACACTCACAAAGCGTCACGCTTCAGGTACTCTGTTGCCTGAAGACTTCACCTTTCTTCATGCCACTGTACAGGCAAGTCCTGTGTCTGGAGTGGTTTTCCCAGTTTTCCACCTGGTAAATCTCTACTGCTCTTTCAAGAACTGGTTCAAATATCTGTCCCATGAAGCCTTCAGTTCACTGACTTATTCACTCCCTCCTCTATGACCACCAAGTCCTTTTTTATACATCTCCAGCAAAGGATTTATTATAACTATTCACGTGCTTTTTTTTACCAAGGGATTGAGCTTCTTGAGAGTAGAGACTGTCTTTCTCATCTCTGTATTCCCAGTGCCAAACTCCTAGCAGGTATTCAGTATTTATGAAATGGATAAAGAATGAAATTATACAGAATCCTACACTGGGAAACAGAAGATGCAAGTGCAAGTCCCGTGTGTATATATACTCCGTTGTTCAGGTGTGCCCAACGCTTTGCGACCCCACAGACTGTAGACCGCCAGGCTCCTCTCTCCAGAGGATTTTCCTGACAAGAATAATGGAGTGGCTTGCCCTTTCCTCCTCTCAGTGATTTTCTGACCCAAAGATCAAAACAGTGTCTCCCGTCAGCATGTTGATTCCTTACTGCTGAGCCACCTGGGAATCCCACAAGTCCCATACCAAACTGCAAAGTTTATACCTCAGCCTTTTTAGCTGTAAAATAAGTAATTTTCAATTCAATGCTAATGACAATGACCATGCTTCCTAATCAATTTAACAGATAGGAACATTCTCAGAGTTCTTTAAAAGGGTCACAAAAAATCCAGTAATTGTTATTACCTCCTCCATCATGGAGTCCTGTGTGGCTGAGATTTCTTCTTTGGTTGCACCACTGTGTACCAGGTTCCGTAGTCGTATGCAGAATTCTCTCATCTATGACAGAAATTTATTTAGCATTCCAACAGTTACCCAAATTCAACTGTAAAGGAGACTAACAGACCAATGCTAGCTCTGTTTTGAAGTATAACTCAGTCAAGACCCAGGGCAAAGTTCATAAAAGCAAATGTTTTCCCCAATAACTCCACTTAAACATAGACAGAAAAACTTTCTCCATAAAGAGAAAAGACATGGATGATTCCCCTAAAATACTAGATGGAACTGCTTTTGCTCTGCAACTGATGGTACCCTTTGTGATATGTCTGGGAATGGGGAAAACATGTGATTTCAAAATGCCTATCACGAAAAAACGGGAGACAAGCTGATTATGCCATTAATTCACTCTAATAGGTTTTAATTTAGAATCTTCCTGGTTGTCTATTTCTTCTCTGTAAAATCGTTATGATCATGGCTATGCCAAACCCCAATATACTTTTCATGTTTGTTGTTTTCAATTTTGGGAGATGCCTAAGATAAAGGTGAGTCATAAACCTAGCCACAGGGCTAAAGAGGATCTTGTTCCCACCTGAAATGGAATCCAAAGCCTTACTAATAACGATCTTTTAGCCTGTGGATAATACTCCCCAGAGTTTCCTGAGTGGAAAATAACCTACTTCTCATATTGGGGAAACACACTTTACAGTTTATTTTAAAATGTAGTCTTTCTTCCAGGGATGACAAATCCAATTTTTAGCCTCATAGATCAAGACAGCAAATTTTGGCAACTCCCAGTTCCTAAAAAAGAAATCTGGCAGGCAGAGCAGCATCCCTGTAGGATTCACAGTCCTCCCTGGGAAAATGGGTTACGTAGAGAAGACAGAATGATTCGTTAAGATAACTGAGGCAATAAAAAGCAGTTCAGGGACTACACCAAATGTTTTAGCGAGTGGATAAACTACACTTGAGGTAGCTTGGGGAAGCCTAGAACTCTGCCTCGTCTTTAAGGAGGTCTCCCGAATAGTTGTGTTCGGTTTTACTAGACCGTAAAGCTGTCCCAATCCGCCTCCACTAGAGCCAAGTGAGAGGCACAGCACCCCACGTGCTTGTCCCACACTGAGAATGGGGCTTTTGTTCCTCAGTACTCATAAGAAAGAATTAAAATCAACACAAATAAAAGTGGGATATTTTTAAAGAGAAGGAAAAAACCACCCTACTAATCGCCATTATTTTTTTTTAATAGTTATTTTTTTATTTTGGCTGTACTAGGTCTTTTGATGCAGTGGGTGGGGTTCTTAGTTGCCCCACAGCACGTGGGACCTCAGTTCTATGACCAGGGATCAAACCCTTGTCCCCTGCATTGGAAGGTGGATTTTTAACCACTGGACCACCAGGGAAGTCCCATCAGTTACTTTTAAAGTTAATATGCAGCTACTCTGCCTTGGATGGACACTGCTATCTTATATATAGCCTGTGTACACTGCAATGCCCAGGAATGCCCCTGGAAAGTCAGTTAGGAGTTCTAAGGTAAGCACATTACATGCAGTCTCGCCCTGCTCCGTATGTTGTACCTTGTGATTCAGAATATCATTCATCCTTCTGGTTGCCTCTGTTGTGTAAGTTTCAGGGAAGCACTTCTTAGGGATGACACCATATTTTTCTAAAAGAGAACAAATTTTAATGTTCCGTAAAGTAAATGTAAATTCCAAGTGTCAGAAATTCGGACAAAAACAGCTATTGCTTTTAAAAATAGGCCATATTTTGCTAGTCTAACGGTGACTGCAGCCATGAAGTTAAAAGACACTTGCTCCTTGGAAGGACAGCTATGACAAACCTAGACAGAGTTATTAAAAAGCAGAGACATCACTTCACCAACAAAGGTCTGTATCGTCAAAGCTAAAAGTTTTGAGTAGCCATCTATGGATGCGAGAGCTGAACCATAAAAGGGGCTGAGTGCCAAAGAATTGATGCTTTCAAATTGTGGTGCTGGAGAAGACTCTTGAGAGTCCCTTGGATAGCAAGGAGATCAAACCAGAAAATCAATCCTAAATATTAATTGGAAGGACTGATGCTGAAGCTCTAATACTTTATGAGTATTAATACTAATACCTGATGAGAAGAGCCAACTCACTGGAAAAGACTCTGATGCTGGGAAAGATTGAGGGCAAGAGAAAGGGGCGACAGAGGACGAGATGGTTGGATGGCATCACCAACTCAGTGGACATGAATGTGAGCAAACTCCAGGAGATAGTAAAGAAGATGGGAGCCTAGTGTGCTGCAGTCCATAGGGTAACAAAGAGTCAGACATGACAACAAAAAGGAAACCCAGAAAACTGAACAATCTCACGATATTATTAAACAGGTCATTTAATCTGCATATTTATCCATCCATCTTGGAATTAATTCTGTTTTTAGTCTAACACACTTTGCAAAGTACTCAATATGAGGGAGTTTCCCTCAAAGACAATTTTTTGAAAGAGGTAATTTTCAAACAGTTGCGGTTTTCAATGTGTTTCTTGATTACATCAATAGATAAGAGAGAAACTTTTTCATAGAAAGTTAGTTATACTTAATACATTTTCTTCTCTATCTAAACTTTAAAGTACCTATCTCTTTACCTCCAATTTAAGAAAGGTACTTACTAGGTAAGAACATGAGATAAAGGTTCTTAGAGCTAACTGTATACCATTCTGGGGACCAGTTCTACCCTATACTTAAACACCAAAGAAATGGCCTATGCTGAACTACAGAGCCTTGTTTCATGAAGCTGGGTTTCAGTTCTCTTACAGAAAGGCTCTTACCAACAATATTGACAAGCATATCCCATTGTCCTCCATCATTGGCAGGATTCATAAGCAAATACTGCACCAGCCTACCATCCTCAGGCTCCTTTTTCTGAGCTGTGTCCACAAAAGCATTTAAGAAGAAATAACAGCGTTCAACCTAAAGTAAGAGAAGTTAAATAAAATTAAAGGAGAAAAGAGCTAATATCTTTAATGGCATTAGCGACAGAACAGGAGTCCTGGAACTACTACAGACCCGACAGAGTAGGTATTTTTAAACTAAAGTTGATATCTAAATGGCAGTATCTCTGGGACTTCCCTGGTGGGTCAGTGGTTAAGACTCTATGCTTCCACTGCTGGAGGCATGGGTCTGATCCCTGGTTGGGGAGCTAAGGGCTTCCCTGATGGCTCAGTGGTAAAGAATCTGCTTGGAATGAAGGAGACCCAGGAGTTGCAAGTAGCTGAGATCCAACATGCTGCACAGTGTGGCCAAAAAACAACAACAAAAAAAGAGGAATATCTGGCTTCATAAGAATATGTGAAGGATTTTCTTTTAATGTGTGTGCACATTGTAATAGTTTATCCTGAACAAGGCAGTGCTTTATTCTGAAACAAAAATCTGATACTCAGAGCCTTCAATCAATAAATATCTAACAGACAAATACAATGTACACTTTAAAGATTTTTTTTAAAAAAAGGAATACAATTATTTACTGTTTTTCAGACAAGTACTACCCAGAGAAAGGGAATTAGGTCCTAGAAAGACAAATGACCTACATAAAGATGCTAAAAGGAGAAATTATTGAAAACAAAAAGTTTTAAATAAGAAAGACACAAGGAAGTAGTAAGGTGAGTCATTATTATTATTATTTCATTGCCAAAAAGCCACCTACCAACCCAGTGGTTCTGCCTTTGAAAAGAATCAATTTTTGATACTTTGGAAATCAGAACAAATGGTGTTGCCATCTATAATGGAAGGCAGAGGACAACTGGAAAAGCAAGAAATGAAGAAACAGTCCCTACCAAAGCTGACGCTGAAACAAAAAGACTCTTGAAAAATCAGTTCCATACCTTGTCCCAGAAAAAGAGGTAAGACTGACTAAATTCAAATTCTTCAATATTGAATCTTCTCATGAATGGAAGTCTCATAACATTCAGACAAGAAAAGATCCAGCATCGCCCTAAAAGGAGAAAGCAAATCAAGAAGTTAGGGTGAGTGTTCACATAGATCACACTGTTCTAACTGTATTTCCCAACACTGAATATATGATAACATCTTGGACAATTTAAGACCAATCAAAAAGCAGAAAGATATAAAAACAAGAAAGGTAGTTTCTTTTTGACTATTTGCAATATATACACAAAGTTTTATATCCTTAATATATTAAAAAAAATCTCTTCACATATCACGTAAAGAATCAATCACAAATCGCCTAAGAAAATTAGAAAAAGAAATATTGATAGAGAAATATGAGTAGAGATCATGAATAACTAATAGTCAAAAAAGACACAAATAGCCAAGAAATATTTTTTTAAAGTTCATCATAAGATACTTGTTAAGTGGGGAAGCATTATTTTATAATTAATAATGCCCAGTATTGGCAAGGACCCAGGGACACAGCATTCTTACACACCTTAGATAGGAATTTAAATAGGTAAAAAATATCTGAAGGCAATTTGGCAGTATATGGCAGAAGTTTCAAAAAGTCCCTACCCTTTAATCTGGAATACATAGTATACGCCTCAATATAAGGTGACCCTAACATAAGTCAATCCCCATGCCTCCAAGGAGAAATTTTAAGTTATTTAGTTAACTGGATTATATGAACACTTAAAAATATAGATGGAATAGTAACTACTATAATATTTAACTTAGTAGCTTAAATATATATTTAAAATCCTGTCACTACAATAAATCGACATAGAAGCACTGCATTTTCCACGTTCACAGGTCACTGTCACACTACTCCACACTCTTCACATGCATCTTGGCATCAGTGCCTTTACCATCATGTTGTTGCTGTTCAGTCCCTCAGCTGTGTCCAACTCTTTGTGACCCCATGGACTGCAGCACGCCAGGCTTCCCTGTCCTTCACCATCTCCCGAAGCTTGCTCGAACTCATGTCCATTGAGTCAGTGATGCCATCCACCATCTCATCCTCTGTCACCCCCTCTCCTCCTACCTTCAATCTTTCCCAGCATCATGGTCTCTTTCAATGAGTCAGCTCTTCGTATTAGGTGGCAAGAGTACTGGAGCTTCAGCTTTAGCATCAGTCCTTCCAATGAATATTTAGGGTTGATTTCCTTTAGGATTGACTGGTTTGATCTCCCTTGCAGTCCAAGGGACTCTTAAGAGTCTTCTCCAACACCATAGTTCAAAAGCATTAATTCTTTGGCGCTCAGCCTTCTTTATGGTTCAACTTTCACATCCATACATGACTACTGGAAAAACCATAGCTTTGACTATATGGACCTTTGTCAGCCAAGTAATGTCTCTGCTGTTTAATACGCTGGGTTTGTCATAGCTTTTTCTTTTAATCAGAACACATTATCTTCCTTCCATTTACTATTTTTGAGACAGCAATGTTTTGAATCCATGCATAAAGCTGGCTCTAAAAATGTTATGCTACCCCTCAAGCATATAATCATATTCTTCATTTGTCCTATAAGTAGATAACCACAAACTCCACAATGTCACCATCTTCTGTAACAACTTAAGTGATCTTTGTGCTTCAGTCATGTCCAACTCTGTGACTCCATGGACTGTAGCCTGCCAGGCTCCTCTGTCTATGGGATTCTCCAGGCAAGAATACTGGAGTGGGTTACCATGCCCTCCTCCAGAGGATCTTCCCTACCCAGGGATAGAACCCATGTCTCTTATGTCTCCTGCATTAGCAGGCAGGTTCTTTACCACTAGCACACATACCGTATTTTTCAAAATCACTAACAACTTAGCATACCTAAATTACTAATGACTTAGTTACCTCTCTCACACATACAATATTATTTCCTAGTGAGGAAATCTAGATGAACTGTTAATGTGAAAACTGCATGAAAATAAACTACACAGCTCATGTGCTATCTATATCTTTTCTAAGTAAAAGTGACACTATAGAATATATAAGACCTGACTTGTTCCAGATGCACTTTTCCACGGAGAAGGCAATGGCACCCCACTCCAGTACTCTTGCCTGGAAAATCCCATGGATGGAGGAGCCTGGTGGGCTGCAGTCCATGGGGTCGCTAAGAGTCGGGCATGACTGGGCGACTTCCCTTACTTTTCACTTTCATGCACTGGAGAAGGAAATGGCAACCCACTCCAGTATTCTTGCCTGGAGAATCCCAGGGACAGAGAAGTCTAGTGGGCTGCTGTCTATGGGGCTGCACAGAGTCGGACACAACTGAAGCGACTTAGCAGCAGCAGCAGCAGCAGCAGCAGCAGCACTTTCCCAGGCTCTTCCCTAAGAGGTCACTGCAATTCAACACCATGTAAGACCACTGTGACATTACTAACTGAATAATTTGTGGCCTGACAGGCCACACCACCCCAAGCATTTTCTATGATGACAAAACATTAATTATTGCCAGGTCATAATTTTTTCCTTAAAATTTAAAAATCAACTTTACTGAGGTAAAATTTACATACAGTAAAATGCATCTGTGTCATAAATGTACACTTTTGAGTTTTGGCTGGCTTCAAACAAGCACTGATCTGCTTTCTGCCAAAATAAATAGACTGGGAGAAGTTTTTAAATGGATAGGCAGGCTACAGTCCCTGGGGTTGCAAAGAGTCAGACACAACTGAGCAACGAACATACACAGGCTTTAAAAAGTTATTTTAGTATAATTCTGCTGTGAGAATGTCCTCCTTATTTAGGTTCCTAGATAACCCATCTTTCACTGTAGCTGTCCTTCTTGTGGTCCCAGACTGTAGAAAAAGAGCTCTTGACCAGCAAGGCATACAAACTGGTCTCTGAATGGGAACTGGCCTTTAGCACATTTGTTCAGTTCAGTTCAGTCAATCAGTCGTGTCCGACTCTTTGCAACCCCATAAATCGCAGCACGCCAGGCCTCCCTGTCCATCACCAATTCTCAGAGTTCACCCAAATTCATGTGCATAGAGTCGGTGATGCCATCCAGCCATCTCATCCTCTGTCGTCCACTTCTTCTCCTGCCCCCAATCCCTCCCAGCATCAGAGTCTTTTCCAATGAGTCAACTCTTCGCATAAAGTGGCCAAAGTATTGGAGTTTCAGCTTCAGCATCAGTCCTTCCAATGAACACCCAGGACTGGTCTCCTTCAGAATGGACTGGTTGGATCTCCTTGCAGTCCAAGGGACTCGCAAGAGTCTTCTCCAACACCACAGTTCAAAAGCATCAATTCTTCGGGGCTCAGCTGTCTTCACAGTCCAGCTCTAGATGATGCTGTGAAAGGGCTGCACTCAATATGCCAGCAAATTTGGAAAACTCAGCAGTGGCCACAGGACTGGAAAAGGTCAGTTTTCATTTGTTAAAGTTGCAACTAAAAGGCACGCTTAAAAACATTTGATGATGTTCTGGTGCAATTACATTGTGTCTTTTCCATCCCACACATGGCCTTCAGGGCAACATTGAGGAGTTCTCTAGGGTGTGAATATTTTTACACGTTTCTTTTTTTAATTTTTGGCTACACTGGGTCTTAGCTGAGGAGCATGGTTCAGCAGTTGTGGCACAAAGGCTTAGCTGCTCCAAGGCATGTGGGATCTTCCCAGACCAGGGATGGAACCCGCGAGCCCTGCACTGACAGATTCTTATCCACTGGTCCACCAGGGAAGTCCCATTTTTGCATGTTTTGTACCAAGAAAGAGTATCTCCAAGACATCGGGCAGCAATCACATAACTTCAGGACAGAGTATCCGTGAAGTACATTCAAACAGATGACCTTGGACTAGTCAGTCACTTGAGTGTTCAAATCAAATACACCAAGGAGCCACAGAGCAGCAAAACAAGTCACAATGTAGCTTCCTTGGATCTGCCTGTATCTGCGTCTATTCTCTTAAGAATTTATCCCAAGTTCTCTCCATCCAAACCTCTGCTCCCTTTAAGACCGTTCTTAGGTAAGACGCCACAATGGTATGCTCTCAAGAAAGTCCAAGGACGTGCAAGAAGTTTGAAGACCTCACCTGAACTCTTCTGGTTGGTGACGGGCTTGCCCTCCTGATGCACGGCGTGCTGGAACACATGCTGAGTACCCTGGACCGTGGCCCTCTTCAGACAGATGTCCAGCAGGTCGTGAGTGGTGCCGACATTCTGGGCCAGTACGAACTGAGGGTCGGAATTCAGTTTCTGAAGCAGAGCCGCTACCTTCTCCGAATTCAGTCCTGCTGGAATACCTGATGGGATTGTAACATCAAAAAGAGGCTGAAGAGGGCTCATCTCCTACACTCTAAGTTGGTAAGAGCATCCCGCGGTGACCACAGAGCAGCGGAGAAGCCCTTCACCGGCGTCCTCGCCCACGAAGCTGCCTCCCTCCGGGCCTCTCCAGCCCACCCAGAAAACTCCATCCCCGCCATCCCCTGGGGTCCGAGCCCCGGCCCTTCCCCGCCACCGGGCCTCCGGGACGCAGCGGAGCCCCTAGAGGCCCCCCGGCAGAGCCTCGGCAGGGAAGAGGGCCGCCTCACCCGCTCCGTTCATGGCGCCCAAAATGCCCGGCGAGGGAACGGTAGTTTCGGGGTCCTCAGGCCGGCGCCGGGACGGCACAGCGCTTCGCAGGCTGGGCGGTCCGACCTGCCTCTCGCACCCGGAGCGCCGGAAAGAGGAAACCGGCTCGGTGGCGGCGGAGGGCGAGAGAAACGGGGTCCGCGGAGGGACAAAAGTCCCCCCACGCGTTGCTGAGTCAGCGCCGTCGGGGCTGGCCCCGCCCAGGGGAGGGCCGAGGGGGCGGGCTGCTGACGCACTCCGAGCTGCCCCAGATCGGACGGGTCCCCCAACCGTTCCGGCCCACGTGGGCCGCTGTGATTACGCTTCCCGACCCCCTGGGCGCCCTCCTAGGATCCGATCAGCCCCGAGGCGGAAACCTTGGAGATTCCATGCTGGGCCTCGGAGGCCGAATACACTTAGCATTGTGGATTGATCCCCCATTAAACCTTTTCAGAGGCCAAAAGAGGGCTCCAGGCTGTGGAGCGGGCTGAGGGGTCGCATAATTAAACACTGGGCTTAGGTTGAGTTGACTCGCAAAAAAACCCAAAGGCGCTTCCAATAGGTCTCCTTTGCTGACCGGTCACTGCAATTTCAGTAGCAACTTGTTGCTTTGATTCTAGTAGAACCACGTTTTTATGTTTGAGGGGAAATTGAAATCAAGCTCGTTCCTACCCTCAGTTGCTACCACGGTTGGTTCTGCTGCTGCTACTGCTACTAAGTCACTTCAGTCGTGTTCGACTTTGTGTGACCCCATAGACGGCAGCCCACCAGGCTCCCCCGTCCCTGGGATTCTCCAGGCAGGAGTACTGGAGTGGGGTGCCATTACCTTCTCCGACGGTTGGTTCTACAAGCATCCAATTGCTCATTTCAAGGAAACAGTCATTCTAGGCTTCATAGAGTCGGTGAGGATGTCTTACCTAGACCAGAAAGTACCGTGGGGTTTAACTAAGGATAATGACAGAAGTCAGTCTGATTCACCTATACTGTTTTGCTCGGCTCTCTACAAAACCTGCAAATGAGCAGGTTTTCATCCCCAAGCTGCAGGACAACTGAGAGGTTTAACAAGGTTTTGAGATAGTGAAGTCACTCTTTTTGTTTTTCATGCTCTAAAATCTCAAACCTCAGTGACGTGTTGGGATGGGACCCACAGGTGATAAAACAATATATATTGATCTTTCTACCACTGAAGAAACTGCTTAGCTTCTTAGAATGGTGAGAGGCTTTGGTGGAACCTAGAATCTAGGTCCTAGATTGAAAATCTCTGATTCCAAAGAACTCTAATATCTGGGGAAAGCCATACTCGGACACCAAGCAGTCATTTGAGAAATCACAGCCTCTATATCCCTGGAGAGACCTGGCTAAAGTTTGGGAATATGACATAGCAACTGTCTCCAATAGGGCCCATGGACTATCTCGTTCTGAGATTCTTCTGGTTTCTGAAGAAAAGGAACAGGTTGAAAATTATACTGAGAGCAGTCATTGGTCCTTTCACAAAGTGATGTTCAAGCATACTGCCCAATTCAACTCATGAAATTTTATTCAGTATCTACCATGTACAGGTACTAGGCAAGCTGCTGATGATATGGTGATGAACAAGCTTAAACTTGCCCTTCAGAAACACAAAATATAGTAAAAAAAAAAAAAGATGCAAAATAACTTCTAGACAGTTCATACTAATACGCCAATAGTGCTAGAAGCTGTGAGAAAGGGGCTGTTTATTAGAACCAGAGGTGCCTGAAAAAAGGGTCACTTGTGAGCATAGTCTTAAAGAGTGGATGATGGAATCTCGTAGGGGAAAACACAGAGGAAGGGCATGCAAGACACCACCAAATGCACTGGGGCACTAAAGCATGTGGGAAAATCACATTCAAGAAACTGATTTCATAGTCTGTTGTGGTTAAGATCAGGGAAGGTGTTAGGATCAGAGACAAAGTGTAGGACTGGAAAAGTTGGTTTGGGCCAGAATATGAAAGATTTTATTTGCCATTCTGCATATCTAGACTTTGTCTTATGGTAAACTAGAAGCCAACATCGGTTTTTTAATAAGGGAGCAGTATGCTCATTTCTGGGCTTCCCAGGTGGCTCAGCAGTAAAAGAATCTGCTTGCAATACAGGAGATGTAAGAGAGGTAGGTTCAATCCCTGGGTCAGGAAGATCCTCTGGAGAAGGCCACACCAACCCACTCCAGAATTCTTGCCTGGAGAATCCCATGGACAAAGGAGCCTGTCAGGCTACATACAGTCCACAGGGCCACAGTGTCAGTCACAGCTGAAGCATCTGAGCATGCATGCTCATTCCTATGTAAAGAAGGAAACACAGGGATTTCCTGGTGATCCAATGGCTAAGACTCCCCATTCCCAATGCAGGGGGCCTGGGTTTGATCCCTGGTCAGGGAACTAGAGCCCGCAGGCTGTGACTAAAAGATCCTTCATGCTGCAATGAAGATAAAAAAAGATGCAACGATGATGGAAGATCCCACATGCTACAACTGAGACCTGGTGCAGCCAAGTAAATAAACATTAAGTAAAAATGTTGGATTCTTAACAACAACAACAGTAGTGGGGAGACTGATTTGGAGGGAGAGCTTCTAAACATAGGGAAACTATTTAGACAGCTAATCCAGCAGTGCACTTGAGGGAGTGACAGAAGCTTGAAACTGTGGAAAAGGAAAAGGCACAGATAATCTGGAAGTTTTCACTTGAATGAGTGGATGGATGGTGATATCATTAACTTGGGCATCCCAGGTCGCACTAGTGGTAAAGAATCTGCCTGCCAATGCAGGAGACATAGGAGAAGTCCCTGCATTGATCCCTGGGTTGGGAAGATCCCCTGGAGGAGGAAATGGCAACCCACTCCAGTATTCTTGCCTGGAAAAATCCATGGACAGAAGAGCCTGATGTGCTACAGTCCATGGGGCCACAAAGACTTGGACATGACTGAGCACATCACATCATTCATCATGAACTTAGAGAAGAATTCAGAAAATCGATATGTGGGAAAATGTGAGTGAGCAGATAATGAATTTAGTTTTGGCCTTGGCAAATTTGAAGTACCCACAGGATACCCAGGAAGAGAAGTTCAGCAGACAGATGAAAAGATGTCTGGAACTATATAGGTTTTCTATCCAATGAAAGTCAACAAGATTGTAAAGAGAAAGACAATAAAGCAAAAAACAAGATGAGCACCAAGAATTGTACCCTGTGCAGCTGCATGCAGTTGTATAGGGTGTTAATGGCTCAAGAATGCCAGGTTGAGTGGGACAAATAAGACTTGAAACCATGCATCCTGGCCCAAGGCTGTGCCCATCCAGATTATGGTGCACCTTTTACTATTTGTTACAAGGATGCCATAAGGGGGTGCCGTTAACTCTGCAAATAGTGGCTTTAAAGAGTGGGTAAAGACAGAGAAGCCAGCACTAAAACACAGAAAGAGCAGTGAGAGAAGGAGGAGACGACCCATAGAGTTCTCCCTGGAATCCCAGGAAGACAAGGAGAAGAAGGTGAACAGGACTGAAAGCTTCAGAAAAGGTTGGCAACTGAATCACAGGTGACCTTGGAGAGAACAGCTTCAGTGAATGGTGGGGTGGGCAGAAGCCACCACATTGCAGTAAGTTGAGAGGGAAGGAAGTAGCAGGGAAGGTCTTCGGGGAGAAAAGGAAAACAAGTCCACTGTGGAGGATGAAAGGCAGGAACCAGTACAGAAGAGAGGTTAAATACATGGCAGAGAAGGTTTGATTGATAGGATAGAAGCCCTGGAAAAGAAAAGAGATGGAATCACTGGGGAAGGTGGAGGGGCCAGTTTTACAAGCTCCTGCCACCCTTTTCATGCCAATGACTGCATCTCCCCATCCCATGCCCCCAAATTACTATCATCATCACTTTGCCAGATCTCCTGCTCTGCCCTCATTGCCAGGGTGTCACCCTCAGTACCAGCTTTCCACCCAGCAAGTCACACCCATACACTCAGCCCCCGTGTAGACATGGAGAAGAGCAGAGGGAAACTGGTTTTCCACTGGGTCTGCTCCAGATGACCTAGCCAGGCAGACATTTCCCTAAGAATAGGATTCTTCAGACCTCCCCCTCCATCTCCATCCAGAAGAGATATTATTGAGCCCCGTGACACCTCATGGAACAAAGCTACTGGCAGCAGAACTCTAGCATGAAATTCACAATTTTTGAAAGGAGAATCCATGTGAATTCAGTGAGTGACATCACCTGCCATTTCAGCTATGCCTTTTACCTGTTGCTTCCATGGGGCTTCCCTAGTTAAACAAACAGATCTAGTGTCAAGGCAAGTTAAAAAAGAATACTAAAAATGTGTAGAGAATTCCAAAGCATCAATAGGAAAAAGACAAATAACCCAATAAAAAAAATGGAAAAAAGACCTAAACAGGCATTTCAAACACAAGGAAGAATGAATGGCAAATAAACAGTAATGTTGGAAATGCATAATAATATTGTAGTAAGATCCCACAGTATCTCTCTCTCTCTTTTTTTTTTGGTGCTACCTGCCAGTCATCTGGAAACTAGTCTGGTCCAGCCAGCTACCCCTTCTCCCAACCTGCTTTGGGGGACTGGCATGGAGTGTACTGCAGCCCATGCACTCCCGCAGGGGAAGGGAGGCACTCAAAAATTATGTAACCCCCTGCCTCTGGATATAGGAGTGGGGGCGGGAGGCAGCGCTCCTGGGACCTCCCTGCCCCGGGCGATGCAGGGGCTAGGTCGCTGGAATGGCCAGTCCAGGCAGGCCCCAGCTTGTGCTAGTCCAAAGCACGGCGCTGCTCTCCCAGTGGACACCAGGGACTTACTTTCTAACTGGGGGAAGGGGCAGGGTCTGGGTGGCGCCACACAGCCACCTCCAGCCTTTTTCTGCAGAGGCTCCGGAGACCACCCTGCTTCCTAAAGTCACTCTGGCCTCCAGCTCTAGCCAGACTGAACCCTGGGGACATTAACTAAAGATAAGAAGGGGTGGGGAGGGGAAACTAGGATGCTGGGGGAGTTGGGTGGGTTGAGTTTTACATTTATTGTTGTCTAGTCGCTAAGTCATGTCCCAATTCTTTGTGACCCCATGGACTGTAGCCCTGTAGGAGCTCGCTAAGCTCCTCTGTCCAGGGGATTTTCCTGGCAAGAATACTGGAGTGGCTTGCCAGTTCCTATTCCAAGTATCTCTCTCTCTCTCTCTTTTTTTTTTAAATTTATTTTTGGCTGTGCTGGGTTTTTGTTGCTGCGTATGGGCTTTCTCATAAGCAGCAGTTGTGGTGAATGGGGCCACTCTTCCTTGTGGTGAACAGGCTTCTCATTGTGGTGGCTTCTCTTGTTGCAGAGCACAGAATTTAGGCACCTGGGCTTCAGTGTTTGCAGCGTGTGGGCTCAGTAGTTGCGGCTCATGGGTTCTAGAGCATGTGTTCAGTAGTTGTGGTGCATGGGCTTAGTTGCTCTGAGGCACGTGGAATCTTCCTGGACCAAGGATCAAACCCATGTCCCCTACATTGCTTGGTGGATTCTTAGTCACTGAGCCAAGGAAGCCCCACATTATCTCTTGATAGGCAAAACTTTTAAAGGCAGTTATCAAAAAGGATGATTGGCAATTCTTACATACTGTTTATGGAGATATAAATAATATACCCAGTTGGAGAACATTTGTCAACATTTGTAAAGCTGAAGATGCATGTACTCTATAGCTCAGAAACTTTATTCCTGGTTGTGTATTCGAAAACTACACCATCCAAAGTGGTAGCCATTAGTCACTTGTGGTTACTTAAATTTGTTTATTAAGATTAAAGTTAAAATTTTACTTTCTCAAGAGTAGTAGTCACATTCCAAGTACTTAGTAATGACATGTGGCTGCCAAATTGGTGAGTGTAGATATAGAACTCTTTCATCATCACAGTGATTCCATTGGACAGCCCTGCCCTACAGAAATTCTCACATATGTACACTAGGCATCAGAGTCATGACTGTTTATGTGAGCATTGCTGGTGATTGCACAGAACCTGGAAAAAACTCAAAAGTTCATCAACAGGAGTATGCATGCATTATGACACATTCATACAATGGAATACTACAGAGAAGATGAAGATCAACATGGGTGAATTTCAGAAATGTTACATTGAAGGCAAAAAGCAAATTGGGAAGCAAATGGAACACAACCACATTTTAAAAGTTCAACAATGAGCAAAATTAAATAATGTAATTTTTAGACATACGAATATACATGGTAAAAGAATTGTCTTTTAAAAGAAGGGAATATTAAACACCAAATTCAAGATTGTGTTTGCCTTTGGGGAAGAGACACAGACAGCTTCAAAGGTGTTAGCAATATCAAGTTTATTAAACTGGTGGTGGGTACATGGGTTTTCATCTTATTTGTTATATCTGATTTCATACATTTTCTATTTTTGTCTGTATGAAATATTTCCTCTTAAGAAGAGCACTCTACCTGCTGTGTAAATGATAAACTGAAGGAGATGGGAATGTAAGTAAGTCAGAGACCGGTTAGAAGACTGTAATTTGTCCAGACAAAAGGTGAATGCTGACCTGGCTCAAGAGGGCAAGAATGGAGATGAAAGGAAGTGGATGAATTAGGGGATATGTGGTCCAGGTGAATCACCCTAACCCTGACCATTATGATCTGGTAGAGGTTTGCATAGTATAACGTGGAGTGTGGAAGAGGAATCGGTAAGTCAGACTGGGAGTGTTGGGGAGAGCTCCTTGGAAGAGAGGACAGAGCATCTGAATTGGGACAGGTAAGGGTTTGTTAGGGCTTCCCAGGGGGCACTCGAGGTAAAGAACTCGCCTGCCAATGCAGAAGATGTAAGAGACACAGGTTTGATCCCTGGGTTGGGAAGATCCTCTGGAGAAGGAAATGGCAACCCACTCCAGTATTCTTGCCTGGAGAATCCCATGGACAGAGGAACCTGGTGGGCTACAGTCCATGGAGTGGCAAAGAGTCAGACACGACTAAAGTGATGTAGCAGCAGCAGCAAGAACTGAAGAAGTGAAGTGTGAAGTGAAATGTAAGTCGCTTAGTTGAGTCTGACTCTTTGCCACCCCATGGACTATACAGTCCATGAACTTTCCAGGCCAGAATACTGGAGTGGGTAGCCATTCCCTTCACCAGGGGATCTTCCCAACCCAGGGATCGAATGCAGGTCTCCCGCATTGCAGGTGGATTCTTTACCAGCTGGACCACCAGAGAAGCCCAGAGACAACAGGGTCCACACATGGAGGACCTTTTCTACTAACGTTTTCTGTGTTCCGAAATTTTAACCCTTTGTGAGATATTGGATGGGACCTACAGTTGAGAAAATAGGTACAATAGATCATTGGAAAGTCTAAGTCTCAGAACAGTGACCATGAAACAGCTTCAGTGAATGCTGGGATGGGCAGACGCCACCACATTGCAGTAAGCTGAGTGGGAAGGAAGGTCTTTGGGGAGAAAAGGAAAACTAAAGTAATGTCTACCTGGAGGATGAAAGGCAGGAACCAGTGCAGATGAGAGATTAAATACGTGGCAGGGAAGGTTTGTTCAATTGCTAAAATAGAAGCCTCTGGAAAAGAAGAGATGGAATCACTGGGGAAGGTGGAGGGGCCAGTTTTACAAGCTCCTGCCACCCTTTTCATGCCAATGACTGCATCTCCCCATCCCATGCCCCCAAATTACTATCATCATCACTTTGCCAGATCTCCTGCTCTGCCCTCATTGCCAGGGTGTCACCCTCAGTACCAGCTTTCCACCCAGCAAGTCACACCCATACATTCAGCCCCCGTGTAGACACAGAGAAGAGCAGAGGGAAACTGGTTTTCCACTGGGTCTGCTCCAGATGACCTAGCCAGGCAGACATTTCCCTAAGAATAGGATTCTTCAGACCTCCCCCTCCATCTCCATCCAGAAGAGATATTATTGAGCCCCGTGACACCTCATGGAACAAAGCTACTGGCAGCAGAACTCTACAATTTTAGAAAATATGAAATCCACAATTTTAGAAAGAAAATTGCTTCCATGGGGCTTCCATAGTTAAACAGATCCAGTGTCGAGACAAATTAAAGAATAATACTGAAATTACGTAGAGAACTCCTGAACATCAATAGGAAAAAAAGACAACCCAATGAAAAAGGAAAAAAAGATCTAAACAGGCGTTTCACACAAATGCCTGTGAGATGTGAAATAAAACTCTAATAAGATGCCATGTTATTTCTTGACAGGTAAAAAATTTAAAGGCAGGCAGTAAAAAAGTACTATTGACAATTATTACATACTGCTTGTGGGGATAAAAATTATATTACACACAAGTTGGGAAACATTCATCAATATTTGTAAAGTTGAAGATGCATGTACTCTTATAGCCCAGACACTTTATTTCTGGTTGTGTATTCGAAAACCGTATCATCCAATATGGTAGCCACTAGCCACTTGTGACTATTTAAATTTGTTTATTAAAGTTGAAGTATAAATTTACTTTCTCAGTAGTAGTCATATTCCAAGTGCTTAGTAATGACATGTGGCTGCCATATTGGAGAATGTAGATATAGAACTCTTCCATTATTATAGTAAGTTCCATTGCACAGCCCTGCCCTAGAGAAATTCTCAGATACCTGCGCTAGGCATCACAGTCTTGACTGTTTATGTGAGCATTGCTGGTGATTGCACAGAACGTGGAAAAAACTCAATAGTTCATCAATAGGAGTATGCCTGTATTATGACATATTCATACAGTGGAATACTACAGAGAAGATGAAAATCAACATGGATGAGTTTCAAAAATGTCACTGTTGAGTACAGAGAGCAAATTGCAAGGTGGATGGCATAGACTACTTTTTAAAAGCTCAACAACAAACAAGATTAAATAATTTTTTAGACATATAGACATATATGGTAAAAGAATTAGTTTTTAAAACAAGGTAATATTAAACTCCAAATTCAAGGTTGTGTTTGCCTTTTGGGAAAGAGACCCCGCCAGCTTCAAATTAAACACAGCCAGCTTGTGTTTCAGAGAAGGCAATGGCACCTCACTCCAGTACTCTTGCCTGGAAAATCCCATGGACGGAGGAGCCTGGTGGGCTGCAGTCCATGGGGTCGTGAAGAGTCGGACACGACTGAGCGACTTCACTTCCACTTTTCACTTTCATGCATTGGAGAAGGAAATGGCAACCCACTCCAGTGTTCTTGCCTGGAGAATCCCAGGGACGGGGGGTCCTGGTGGGCTGCCGTCTATGGGGTCGCACAGAGTCGGACACGACTGAAGTGGCTTAGCCGCAGCAACAGCAGCAACAGCTTGTGTTTAATTAAACTGGTGGTGGGTACCTGGGTTTTCATCCCATTTGTTATACCTGATTCATACATTCTCTGTATTTTTGTTTATATGAACTATTTCTTCTTAAAAAGATCTTTCTAGCTGCAGATGGGAATGTAAGCCACAGCCCTGCTGTGTCCTAAGTCACTATATTGTGTCTGGCTGTTTGTGACTCCATGGATTGTAGCCCGCCAGGCTTCCCTGTCCATGGGATTTCTCAGGCAAGAGTACTGGAGTGGGGTTGCCGTTTCCTTCTCCAAGGAATCTTCCTAATTCAGGGATCGAACCCACGTCTCCTGCATTGCAGCCGGATTCTTTACCACTGAGCCACCAGGGAGGCCCACAGAGACCTGTCAGGAATCTATGATTTGTCCAGGAGAAAGGTGACTGGTGACCTGGATCAAGAGGCAGCAGTGGAGATGAAAGGAAGTAGATGAATATGGGATGTATTTTGGAGGTGAATCACCTTAACCCTAACCCTAACCATTATTATCTGGCAGAGGCTTTTATGGTGTAATGTGAAGCATGGAAGAGGAATATGTAAGTCAGACTGGGAGCTTAAAGGAGAATGTCTTAGAAGAGAGACAGATGGTTTGTGTTTGGAACAATTAAGGGTTTGTTAAATGATAATAGCTGAGGAAGGTCATTCTACTTGGAGGTGATGTCTTATAGTAAGAATTGAGGGTAGCAAGCCTCTGTTTGGGAACTGGAGACTCTGAGCATAGTTGGAGTTAAAGAACAAGAAGGCAGGGGCCAACCATGAAGGGCCAATTGTACCCATTGGGGGTTAAGACTTTATTCTGGAAGATGCAAGGAAACTGCCCCCCATTTTCCTTTCCTTTTGTCAGATCCTTGGGAACAACAAAATAAGCCATTGATATAAGGCTGCGAAGTTCTAGCCACAAGGAAAACCAAGCTGGGCTACTCTGAAAATTCTTCTCTCTCTGTTTTTTTTTTTTTCCCTGCGCTGTGAAGCATGCAGGATCTTAGTTCCCCAATCATGGATCAAATCCTACCCCCGCCCCCCGCACTGGAAGCATGGAGTCCTCACCAGTGGACGGCCAGGGAAGTCCCGAAAATGCCTCTGTTTGTATTAAACGTTTTTATAAATCATCACCTGCACTTGTCATCATGAAAACCTAAATTGTAGAAATACAGAAAGACTGAAATGAGTGTGAAAGGAAAAGAAAGGCACACAGAAGAGAAAATGATAAGAGATGAAAAAGGAGAAATTAGACCTGAAAGAAAATAATAATTAAACATCACTGGAGGCCACAGATCCCGGTTTCCCTTTAGGAATGCTGTTAGACTGGCTTTCCTTAATGCTGCAATTGACAAAATCCAGAGCTTTAACTCTTCTTTTGTTCTTGAACTACATGCTTTACTACCTTAAGCAAATATTTAAGTGTAATAATCATGGCATTCTTGGACTCTCTTCAGAGGTGTTTCTTGAGACAAAGCATACAAATCTCAGAAATAAAGTTAACATGCAGGAGCTGATGACTCAAATCCACCTTTTCTAATTACACATCCTTTATAATACTTTTTCATCAGATTTCCATTTGCGCATCTTATTTTTCTTTTGTTTAGTTGTCTTTCTTCCTTGTTCCAAGAAGAATACTTCATCGGATAGAAGTAAAACAGAACACATTCACAGGGCAAATAAAACACTAAAAAAAAGATAATGAAGAACTTTTCTTCTTCTGAAAAGTGAGGTAGTAGCTATAATAGCTAAAGTTTATTTATTTATTGCTCCCAAGCAGTATCTTTACTTTCCCTGGTCTGTGAATAAAATTTTCTGTAATAGCTAAAATTCAGTGAGTGCTTAGTGGTGTCTCACAGCGTACATGTCTCAGCTTCTTAATCCTCATAGTAACCACAAATCAGGAGGCAGATTCTATTACTATCCCCATTTTACAGAAGAGGAAATGCAGGAGCAGAGAGATTAGGTAAATTCCCCGTCATCACACAGCTAGTAAAGTGGTAGAGATAGGATATATACCCAGGTAATCTGATTCCAGAGACTAAGAATGTAGGCTCTCCATGCCCAAGGATCAAAAGAGAGAATATAAGTGAAAGCATTTTGAAACGAGTACTTAAGACATGTCAGTTTGAATAATAAACTTGCAGATTTATAAATTGTTGAGTGTTGTGTGTCATTTCTCAATTCGCAGGAAAGCAACCATTGTAGATATTCTATTTGTGGATGATTTAGTTTTACGGGTGCTTTTACTCTAGGTTTGGACAAATGGAACATGATCAGGAAGTTTTTCTTGGGTGCATACACGTGCTGTGCTGTGCTAAGGTGCTTCAGTTGAGTCTGATTCTTTGCAACCCCATGGACTGTAGCCCATCAGGCTCCTCTGTCCATGGAATTTGCTAGGCAAAAATACTGGAGTGGGTTGCCATGCCTTCCTCCAGGGGATCTCCCCAACCCCAGGATCGAACCCACGTCTCTTGTGTCTCCTGCGTTGGCAGGCAGGTTCTTTACCACCAGGACCACCTGGGAAGCCCGGGGGCATACATATGCAGCTGTTAAGTTTTCACATTGGCCCATTTTAATTTTTGGAAAACACCGTATATTTTTTTATTTTTTACTATCTGGGTCTTTTTTGCTGGGCGAGGGCTTTCTCTTATTAATGAGCCCAGGCTCTGGGGCGCACAGGCTTCTGTAGCTGTGGCACACGGGTTTAATTGCTCCTCGACACATGGAATCTTCCTGGACTGGGAATCAAACCAGTGTTCCCTGCATTGGCAGGTGGACTCTTAACCACTGGACCACCAGGGAGGTCCTGGCCCATTTTAATCTGTCTGATATAGGTAGAAAATCTTGATGCCCATGCATCGTGACAAAGACCAGTGATAGAAGCCTTCATTAGATGCTTAATAGCACTGTGGAATCATGAAACATTATTTCTACATTTAGAGTGGTTGAAAGGGATTGTGCAGGAATCATTAGTATCAATATGAAATTGTCAATAGATGATTAAATATTTTCTTAAAAAAACAAATATAATCCACATGTCCAGTTGGGGCAAAGTCCTTTAGACTGGTAAGTTCTAAGTGAGCCAAGTTTGTTATTAAACACTTTTATGAGTACCATAACTATAAAATTCAGGAATTCAAGGCTATGATTCTTTTGTGACAGCAAAGTTTATATCCTCTTTAGTACAATGTTTTAAATGATGCCCTTTAGCTGCCTATAAAACCTACAAATGACAGCTGGAGTGAAAAATGACCTGTCTGGGGATGAGAATCTGTTGCAAAAGGAACACAGAGTATGCAGAATGACATGCAAGGAGGTAGTAAGTCTTCCTAAGTTTTGTTACCATTAAATTTTTTAAAAATCTCAATAAATGAGGGCTCACAGGATCTTAGAGATTGTCCTTTGGTCTAGTTCCTTAGTTTGGAGTCTCTGAAAGATTGTGTAACATCCTTGAGCTGAAGAGCTCATTAGTGGCCGAGCCGAGAGGAGAGGCCTGTTTTTCAAAGCAATTGTTCATACATGCCGTAGTTTGTTTATCTGGTAGCTGAAACTTTTTCATGAGCAATGTTGAATATACACAGCAGAGTTGTGTTACAAACTCCCGGAATCCAGCTACTCCTTTGAGCCCCAGTCGTGTTCAGTGATACAAGTGGCTTGCGGCTTACTCAAGGATTAAGTTCCAAAGGCAGGCAAAAATAGATTCTAGTCAACACTATCCTTGGAAATTCCTTGGGAAAGTGTCACTTCAGAGACTCAAACACCTCCTCTTAATAAACATAGCAGAGGGACTTATCTGGTGGTGTAGTGGCTAAGACTCCACATTCCCAGTGCAGGGGGCCTTGGTTCAATCCCTGGTTGGGGAACTAGATCCCACATGCTGCAACTAAGACCTGAGGCAGTCAAATAAACAAGTTAAAATAAATATATATATATTTTTGAAAAAACCCTAGAAACATGGGGGGAGGGACAGCGTGGGATGACTTGAGAGAGTAGTATTGAAACATGTATATTACCATATGTAAACTAGTTAGCCTATGAAAATTTGCTGTATGATGCAGGGAACCCAAAACTGCTGCTCTGTGACAACCTAGAGGGGTGGGATGGGGAGGGAAGTTTAAGAGGGAGGGGACCTGGGTATGCTTGTGGCTGATTTATGTTGATGTATGGTAGAAACAATAAAAATATTGTAAAGTAAAAAATAAAAATAAAGAGAAACAAACAAACAAACAAAAAACAACAAAAAAAAATTAAGCACAACAGAGCAGGTTTTTATTCCAGTATAGGAAGAGCTTGCTGTTTCTTTGGTTGAGAACCAAATGAAGTAATTGGCAAATCCGTGAACATTAGATTGATTCTCCGCAGGTGGGAACTGGGACTGGCCGGGGAGCTGATTCTCCTCTCCGTCCTCTGCTCGCCTCAGGACACATGTTCTTTGAGTTGAACGGGAGCTCTCACTGCAGGCTCTTTAGTTGTTCTTCCTGTTTGTCTGTTTCTCTCTCTCTAATTTCAGTTTGGATTCAAATGTTAAATGTGTCACTAATAAGGATTAGATGGGTGTCTATATGTTTGTTCCTGCCATATAGGAAGTACAGTTCAGTCGCTCAGTCGTGTCCGACTCTGCGACCTCATGAACTGCAGCGCGCCAGGCCTCCCTGTCCATCACCAACTCCCGGAGTTTACCCAAACTCATGTCCATTGAGTCTGTGATGCCATCCAACCATCTCATCCTCTGTTGTCCCCTTCTCCTCCTGCCTTCAATCTTTCCCAACATCAGGGTCTTTTCAAATGAATCAGCTCTTCGTATCAGGCGGCCAAAATATTGGAGTTTCAGCTTCAACATCAGTCCTTCCAATGAACATCCAGGACTGATTTCCTTTAGGATGGACTGGTTGGATAGGTTAGTTTTGATTTTTTTAAAATACTTATTGGCTGCATCAAGTCTTAGTTGCAGCATGCGAGATTTAGTTCCCTGACCAGGGATCAAACCCATGCCTCCTTCACTGGGAGCTCAAAGTCTTAGCCAGTGGACTACCAGGGAAGTCCCTATAAGTTAGTTCTTAACCTAAGAAGCAATTTTGTCTAATGGTTAAAGACCCAGGAGCCATACAACCTTGGTCTAACTTCTTGTTCAGCCACTAACAAGCTGTGTGACCCAGGACATGTGACTTAAATTCTCTGCGCCTCAGTTTTCATCCCCTGTAAAATGGGTGCAGTAAAAATAGGACCCTTGTTATGTGATTGTTATAAAGATTGAGTTATACGTAAAGTGCTTATGATAGTATAACATTAGTGTTCACAGTAAGTGTAACTATTGTTATGTGGTGTCACTATACTTCAGGTAATTCAGAGAACTCAATTTTGAGAAATTCTAAAAGTTGTGTGTGTGAGTTTCATTTCTCATCCCCTATCTCAATTCTTACTGACATACAGTATGCGTGTTAGTCACTCGGTCATGTCTGACTCTTTGAAACCCCGTGGACTGTAGCCATGGGGCTCCTCTGTCTATGGAATTCTCCAGGCAAGAATACTGGAGTGGGTATGCTAATCACTGGCATGCAGTGATTGGCACTTCCCTGGTAGCTCAGTTGGTAAAGAATCTGCCTGCAATGCAGGAGACCTGAGTTTGGTCCCTGGGTTGGGAAGGACCCTGGAAAAGAAAATGGCTTATAGTGATTACCCACAAGACAAAAGGGCTGAATGATTGTCCTGAACAAAACTGAGAGCAACTGTAGTGCTTGATTGTGGTGGTTTAGTCGCTAAGTTGTGTCTGACTCTATTGTGACCCTGTGGACTGTAGCTCGCCAGCCTCCTCTGTCGATGGAATTCTACAGGCAAGAATACTGGAGGGGGTTGCCATTTCCTTCTTCCGGGAATCTTCCTGACCTGGGGATCAAACCTGCTTCTCCTGCATTGGCCAGCAAATTCTTTACCACTGAGCCACCAGGGAAGCTCATTGTAGAACTCACCTAGAGCCAAAAGTCAGGGTGATGAGAGGAGTGACTCTTTGTTCAAGCTCTGTGACCTTGGACAGATCATTTAACCTTTCTGAACCTTAGTATCTCCAGCTGCACATCATAAACAATGACATCACTACCTGTTTCACAGAGCGGCTGTGAGGATCTAACAAGATATACGTAAAATGTTTTATAAACTATAAGGTAACATGAAAATGTAAGAGATTGCTGTTAACACCTTTAATTTAAACATAGGCTGATACTATTAAAACTACCAAGATTGAGGAGGAGCTAAGATGGCGGAGGAATAGGACAGGGAGAACACTTTCTCCCCCACAAATTCATCAAAAGAACATTTAAACGCCAAGTAAATTCCATAAAACTACCAAGATTGACTGAAAAGATAAAGGCAAATAATTCATGCATTGCCACAGTGATAATCTAGGAATGTGTTGGCAGGAACACCAGATCTCTGATTTCTTCTTAAGATGTACACAGTTCTCTGAGAACTCAGGTTTTTGGGAATTCACAGTAGTGGCCTTCATATTTTCCAGTATTACTTATGGAAAACTACCCATGATGTTTGCTATCCAACAACTTTGATGTTGCAGAAATACGCTCTTGATAAAAGATTATCTGGGTTAAGAAATTTGTCATTAATTTATAGATTTTTTTTTCTATAGTCACTGGCATGAGATTAAGTATAATTTGTCTTTTTAAATGGAGATTCCTTAAAAAACTGGAAATAGAACTGCCTTATGATCCAGCAATCCCACTGCTGGGCATACACACTGAGGAAACCAGAAGGGAAAGAGACACGTGTACCCCAATGTTCATCACAGCACTGTTTATAATAGCCAAGACATGGAAGCAACCTAGATGTCCATCAGCAGATGAATGGATAAGAAAGCTGTGGTACATATACACAATGGAGTATTACTCAGCCATTAAAAAGAATACATTTGAATCAGTTCTGATGAGGTGGATAAAACTGGAGCCTATTATACAGAGTGAAGTAAGCCAGAAGGAAAAACATAAATACAGTATACTAACGCATATATATGGAATTTAGAAAGATGGTAACAATAACCCGGTGTACGAGACAGCAAAAGAGACACTGGTGTATAGAACAGTCTTATGGACTCTGTGGGAGAGGGAGAGGGTGGGAAGATTTGGGAGAATGGCAATGAAACATGTAAAATATCATGTAGGAAACGAGTTGCCAGTCCAGGTTCGATGCATGACGCTGGATGCTTGGGGCTGGTGTACTGGGACGGCCCAGAGGGATGGTATGGGGAGGGAGGAGGGAGGAGGGTTCGGGATGGGGAACACATGTATACCTGTGGCGGATTCATTTTGATATTTGGCAAAACTAATACAATTATGTAAAGTTTAAAAATAAAATAAAATTAGAGAAAAAAAAAAAAAGCTCATAATGTAAAAAAAAAAAAATAAATAAATAAATAAATAAAACGAATTATTTTTTTGTGACTTGCACTATTGCTGCCCTATTTCCTTAAAGATGCATTTTCAATAGATGTAAGTATACTCAAAGGGAAAATTATGATTTTATTGCAGGTTATTCAGCATTTTATGTGACTCAGGGTCCGTGGTAGGAGGAATGGAATTATTATGAACTTGCCCATAAAATTAGCATTTTTTCACTAAACTAGATTAAACTTTCCTAAATTATTAATATAATGAAAGTTTTATATTTGAATTATGCCAATGAAAATACCTGCTTTAGTCAGAATAGGCTAAATTATGAAGCAGTAACAAATTAACCCTAAAGACTAGTGGTTTAACACAAGAGTCTATTTCTCACTTACATCTGAGCAGGTAACTCTGTTCCATGTCATTATTCAGCATCCCAGACTGACAGGTGTTCCCCACAGTTGCCATGTCAGAGGAAGAAAAAATGCCAGAATACGCATCCATTCTGCATTGCTTGGTCCAAAAGTGACCATTAATTCTATCGCCCCTTGACTAGAACTAGTCACGTGGGCTACTTATTGGAAAGGAAGTAGGGAAATGTGAGGAGCACAAGGATATTCAGTGAATTTTGAATGTCTCTGCCACAACCCCCAAACTCCTAAAGCAGTAAGATATTCTCAATCACATTCTCATACATTTATCCTCGTCCTTTGGCTCCAAGATAGTACACTGCAGAGGAAACAGCATGAACTGTGGGGTCAGACTGCCTTGGGTTTGAATCCCAACTATAATCCATGCTAATTGTGTGAGTTTGAGCGTATTATTTTATTTCTCCAATCCTCAGTTTCCTCATCTGTAAAATGGGGATTCCAACACCTACCTGTTAGGGTTGTTACTACAACAGGAAATTATCTATACAACACTTCGGCAAAAAGTAATACTTGGTGATTATTATCATCATCAAAAAGATGAGCAAATATTTAAGACAGCAATTCTTAGCTCCAGTTCTGCAACACTACAGGATATCTCAAATTATCTCAAGGAGTGTTGTAACATTTTCAAAAGGCTCTGCAACTAAGATTGTTTTAAATTCCCTTTACTCAACAAAATCATTAGAAGTTGGATTGATGCTGACATCACTCTTGGCAAATTATGAGAGGTGATTTGTCTTTATTATTCCAACCTTTGTCCCTTCAACGATAGCTTCTCTTTAACTCCAGTCCCCAAGCTTTGGATCAGCTTGGTATGAATTCCAACTTAGTCACTCTCTATAAGTTAGTTAAGCCATCTGAGCCCAAGTGTCCTCATCATCAAAGTTGGGACAATCATGACTACTCTGTAGACCTGTTTATAGGATCAAATGATGCAGGTGAAGTCCTCAGCACAGCTCAGGCATACTTTGTTTCATTGCTCTTTCCCTCATTGCTTGTCACTGGTATCGTGTCTTCTACAAATTGAAGATTTGTGGAAACCCTGCATCGAGCAAGTCTATGGGGCCATTTTTCCAAAAGCATTCACTCACTTATGTTTCTGTGTCACATTTTGGTAATTCTCGCAATATTTCAAACTTTTTCATTATTACTATATTTGTTATGGTGATCTATGATTAAAAAAAAACATTTATTTATTTGGTTGTACAGGTCTCAGTTGCTGCATGCAGGATCTAGTTCCCCCACCAGGGATTGAACTCTGACCCCTTGCATTGGGAGCAGAGCGTCTTAGCAAATAGCCCCTTCCCTGCGATCAGTGATCTTTGATATTACTCTTGTAATTGTTTTGGGGTGCCACTAACTGTGCCCATGTGAGATGAGAAACAGCTGACAAGCATTGTGTATGTTCTGACTGCTCCACTGACCAACTCTTCTCCCTCTCCTCAGCCTTCCCTATTCCCTATGACAAAACACTGTTGAAATGAGGCCAATTAATAACCCTACTAGGGCCTCGAGTGTTCAGGGGAAAGGAAGAGGTGCATGTCTCTCACTTTAAGCTTACTGAGGAAGGCATATCAAAACCAAGATAGTCTGAAGCTAGCCCTCTTGTGCCAAACAGCCAAATTGTGAATGCAAAGGAAAAGTTCCTGAAGGAAATTAAAAGTGCTATTCCAGTGAACACACGAATGATAAGAAAACCAAACAGACTTATCAATGAAGTAGGGGAAGTTTGAGAGGTCTGGATAAAAAATCAGATGAGCAGAAAATCTCAGACAAAATTAAGCCAAAGCCTGATCCAAAGCAAGGCCCTATTCAATTCGGTGAAGGCTGAGAGAGGTGAGGAAGCTGCAGAAAAAAAGTTCAAAGCAAGTTAAGGTTGGTTCATGAGGTTTAAGGAAAGAAGCTCTCTCCATAACATCACAGTGCAAGATGAAGCAGCATGTGCTGACATAGAAGCTGCAGCAAGATATCCAGGCGATCCAGCTAAGGCAATGAATGAAGGTGGAGACACTAAACAACAGATTTTCAGTGTGGACAGAACGGCCTTCCATTGAAAGGAGATGCCACGGCCAGAGAACCAAAGTCAACGCCTGGCTTCGAAGGACAGGCTGAGTCTCTTTGTTAGGGGCTAATGCAGCTGAGGACTTTCAGTTGAAGTCATATGCTCACCTACCATTCTCCAAATCCTAGGGCCCTTAAGAATTATGCTAAATCATAATCTAAACATAAACTTTAATCAAAAACATGTAAATCATGTTTACATGCAGAATACATCATGTGGAATACCACATCACATGCACAGAAATGCACAATAAAGATCAGAAACTGCTTGGAAATATTTCTAACACTTTGGGGGATTATACTGTCAATCTAATAAAGATTATGAACTAGCACAATCATTATTGGGGCCAACATTTCAAAGTTCACCTATCAAATCCAGGAAAGTAGTAGATGAATAAGCACTGAGAAACAGATAATCTTTACTTCAGAAAAGCACAGGCCTACAGAGCATTGCTCTCTCTGTTTCGTTAGTATAAAAGTCTGTCTCACTAAGGCATGTGTCTGTCTTTGCGCCATTAATATCTTATCTGAAGTCTTTTCCAGTTATTTGGTATTGATTGAAAGCCTGTGCCCTATAAATGGAACAAGAAAGCCTGGATGATAACACATCTGTTTACAACACAATTTACTGAATAATTGAAGCCCATCATCAATACCTACCACAACAAACTGTGGAAAATTCTTGATGAGATGGGAATACCAGGCCACCTCACCTGCCTCCTGAGAAGACTCTTGAGGTGCTGGAGAAGACCCTTGAGAGTCCATTGGACAGAAAGTGAAAGTGAAGTCGCTCAGTAGCGTCCGACTCTTTGCAACCCCATGGACACCAGGCTCCTCCGTCCATAGGATTTTCTAGGCAAGAGTACTGGAGTGGGTTGCCATTTCCTTCTTCAGGAAACTTCCCAACCCAGGGATCAAACCCAGATTTCCCACATTGTAGACAGACGCTTTACCGTCTGAGCCACTAGGTAAGTCCATTGGACAGAAGGAAGATCAAAACCAGTCAATCCTAAAGGAAATCAACCCTGAATATTCATTGGGAAGACTGCTAAAGCTGAAGCTCCAACATTTTGGCCACCTGATGCAAAGAGACGACTCATTGGAAAAGACCCTGATGCTGGGAAAGATTGACGACAGAAGGAGAAGGGGGCGGTAGAGGATGAGATGGTTGGATGGCATCACCAACGCAATGGACATGAGTGTGGGCAAACTCCGGGAAAAGGTGAAGGACAGGGAAGCCTGGTGTGCTGCAGTCCATGGGGTTGCAGAGAGTCGGACATGACTTAGCGACTGAACAGCAACAATTGATACCTACTGCTCAGAAAAAAAAGATTCTTTTCAAAATACAATTGCTTATTGTCAATGCACCTGGTCACCAAGAGCTCTAATACAGATATACAATGAGATTAATGTAGTTTTCATGACTGCTAAAACAACATCACTTTTGCAGCCCATGGATCAAGGAGTCATTTCAACTTTCAAATCTTATTATTTAAGAAATACATTTCATAAGGCTGTAGCTGCCAATGATAATTTTTCCTATGGTGGATCTGAGCAAAGTCAATTGAGAACCTTCTGGAAAGGATTCACCATTCCAGATACCAATAAGAACATTCATGATTCACGGGAAGAGGTCAAGACATCAACATAAATGGAATTTGGAAGAATTTGATTCCAACCCTTATGAATGATTTTGGTGGGGTCAAGACTTCAGTGAATGAAGTAACTGCAAATATGGTGGAAACAGCAAGAGAACTAGAATTAGAAGTGGAGCCTGAAGATGTGATGAATTGCTGCAATCTCATGATAAAACTTTCATAGGTGAGGAGTTGCTTCTTAAGGATGAGCAAAGAAAGTGATTCTTGGGATGAAAATTACTCCTGGTGAAGATGCTCTGAAGATTGTTGAAACGACAAGAAAGGGTTTAGAACTTTATGTAAACTTAGTTGATAAAGCAGTGGCAGAGTTTGAGAATATTGACTCCAATTTTGAAAGAAGTTCTACTGTAGGTAAAATGTTATCGAACAGTATTGTATGCTATAGAGAAGTCATTTGTGAAAGGAAGTATAAATTGATGTGGCAAACTTCATTGTTCGTTACTGCCTTATTTTGAGAGATGGCTAACAGCCACCCCAACTTTTCAGCAACCAGCACCCTCATCAGCAGCCATTAACATCTAGGCAAGACCTTTCACCAGCCAAAGGAATATAACTCACCGAAAGCTCAGATGACAGCATTATTTAGCAATAAAGTATTTTAAAACTAAGGAATACACATTGTTTTTAGACACAATGTGTACTCAATAGACTACACAGTAAAGTGTAAACATAACTTTTATATGCACCAAGAAGCCAAAAAAATTGTGACTCACTTTATTGCAATATTTGCTTTGTTGCACTGTATCCACAACATCTCTGATGAGGTATTCCTGCACTACTAACTATATTGCTGATCTTGTTCGTGTCATCAATTGTCTTGCTATTCACACCCTGCACACTGTTCATTGAACCCAGGGTAGGCAAAGCACGAGCTTAGAGGCTGGAGGAAGACACGAAGGGCCGTAGGAACTGCATGCTAAAGTGTGCTAAGTCACTTCAGTCGTGTCCAACTCTTTGTGACCCTATGGACTGTAGCCCATCAGGCTCCCCTGTCCAAGGGATTCTCCAGGCAAAAATACTGGAGTTGCTTGCCATTCCCTTCTCCAGGGTATCTTCCCAACCCACGGATCGAACCCAGGTCTCTTGCATTGCAGGCAGATTCTTTACCAGCTGAGCCACAAAGGAAGCCTAAGAATACTGGAGTGGGTATCTTATCCCTTCTCCAGCAGATCTTCCCAATCCAGGAATCAAACCGGGCTCTCCTGCATTGCAGGTGGATTCTTCACCAGCTAAACTATCAGGGAAGTCTGTAGGAACTGCAGACATGTTTATTCTCTCCTGGCTGGTGCAGCAGCCATAGCATAACCTAACACAACGCAACCTCTTTCCTGGCTGACACAGCAGCAGTAGCAGTAGACACACTATATTCTCTCCTCTCGTGGCTGACCCAACGGACACAGCCCTGATGCAGGAGTAATAACACTGCACAACATGGCCATGACACAACCATAACACAGCATAACTTCAATGCCTCAAAGCCTTCTCAGATGGTGCTTATATATGTTTACAGAACAAAAGTAGCCCACGGCCAAGCGAGTACCTCATGAGGCGCACGCACAGTGCTACAAATGAGCTCAACTGTTACATAGTCATTGTTTTTAAAGGTGGGGTGAGAGAGACTGAACAGGCCATCTTGGCCAATTTACTCCACAAATAACTAACCATCCTCTGACTTGGTTCTTTGGGATCCTGCTTGAGCTTTGGGGGCTAGCAGGCTATGAGTCAAATTTATGAGAGATGTTTCACAAGACTCTCCATGAGACAATGAAAAACCAATCAATACCAGGTTGTAATAGCTTCCCTAGAAGAGAGTGACATACATTGAGGTGAGAGGATTCTTCTACTCCTTGACATGCATGATTTTTAAAAGCTTTTTAAATTAGAATTACACATAAAAATCCAGATTTCTGACTTCTCTTAAAGAATAAGATCTGTCCCCAGTGGTGACGATTAGCCTTCTTTTACACATAGACGTGCTATTTGCCACAGTCTCTACCACTCCCTATTGTTTTACATCTAGCCTGCTTCAGCCATTAATCAGCTTGACCCCTGTAAGAATTTGACTCTATGACCCCTGGCTTAAAGGTTCAGTAAAGTAGTCACAAACATGGTGATGACAAGGGTAAAGTTGGCTAGCTATTTGGTAATAGTTGTAAGCTATTTTCAATGATTCAGAAAGCCTAATTGCAATGATTATCTTGCTAACCTCTAAAAGGCTGCACAGGTTAATTATAGTATGGGATTTATTTTCTTTTAAATGGAATTACATCAACTAGGTAATTGTGTTGCTGTAAAAGAAGCTCGGACTGACAAGAAGATATCATTGATAAATGGTTTTTAGATTGGGAAAACAGATGACTATTATTTAGTAAATAAAATTTGTTTGATAGGCCAATTCTTTCAAAATATGGGGCCAAAAAAGAAATAATTATGAAAGGTGTCCTTATTAATAAAAAAGTTAAGAAGAGAACGACTGTATTTTTCTGTCACTTCTCCACTGGTGTTTGCAGTCCAAAGGATTAAAGTCAGATGAAGAATTGGAATTTCAGGAATCTCATAGTAGGTAGAGAAAACATTGGGGAAAGCTTATGGGACTTCTTTCCTTCTTTTAATTTTTTTATTATTTTTTTAAATTGAAGTATAGTTTATTTACATATGGGGTTTCTGCTGAGTCCTAGAAATTCATGTCTTTCTAAGACAGGCTCTAGGCTAAATTTTAATTGTAAATAATACACATAGTTTTAATACAGCCTCTGTGTTTCTCCAAACTGTAAGGCAAAATGAGAAGCAATGGCCATTTGTAATATTGCTATTCTCTGTTAAAACTAGTTAAGGTTCCCTGTCTGTGCTAATGTACAAGGTCACTGTATTTAATAAGGGTGAAGAAACTCTTTCTTGATGACCTGTAATTCTCAAGGATTGTTATATGTCCTAGTACAAAGCTGATTCATAAATCTACTGGGCGGGGCAAAGCTATTACATTCTCAGTCTTACTTGCTAACTCCCTTAAACATTTTAACTAAACTATGTATCTTTTGAGGATCGTAGAATTTTCAAGCTCAAATGAGAATTAATTTCAATTCTCCTCTTAATCCAACTTCCTCATTTTCCAAAGGCCCAGTCTCTAATCTCACAACTTTTCACAATGTTCCTACCTTATCCTTACAGCATTTTCACAGGGCTTCCAAATTCTAGTTTCAGAAATCCTGAATGAAGGCTTCTCCACAAAACCTACTGGGGCCTCCAAGAAAACAGAGAAATCTGTGCACCACAGTCTTTAGCAGTGTCTGTCTCTCTCCCCATCTCATGCTGACATTTCCAAGGAAGCTAAGAGGAGCCTAACAAGAGGATGTGTCTATTTTTCTTAGAAACAAGACTGTGAAGATTTCATACATTCTGCTCATTTCTTCTCTTTACTTCTACGTCAATAAAGGGGCTTTTAATCACCGTCTGACAGAAGCTCTCTCTTTTTCACTGTGACACATTTAGCTACTGCAACTTTAGACAAAATAGTTTTTTCTAAGTTAGAGTAAGAACACAGCAGAGACCTCAAAGGTGCTTCTGGTAAGGGCTGGCGCATGTGTACTACGTCACTTCAGTCGTGTCCGACTCTTTGGAACTCTATGGACTATAGCCCACCAGGCTGCTTTGTCCATGGGATTCTCCGGGCCAGAATACTGGAGTGGGTAGCCAATCCCTCTCCAGGGGATCTTCCGGACTCAGGGATTGAACGTCTCCTGCACTGAGACATTGAATGTCTCTAATGTCTCCTGCATTGCCTGGCAGGGTCTTTACCACCAGCACTACCCGGAAAGCCCTACCTCTCCCCATGACCCACCCCAGTTGTGTGGGAAAGTGAAGCAGAGATGCTTAGAGGGGAAAAAATGAAGAGAGAATGGAAGTGGGAAAAGTCAGCAATAAATGATGATAGCTGAAATTTTAGACGGAGACAGGGGTTCCCTGGTGGTCAGTGGTAAAGCCTCTGCACTTCCAGTGCAGGGGATGTGGGTTCAATCTGTGGCAAGATCCCATGTGCTATGCAGCCAAAAATTTAAAAATAAATTAAATTGAAGTATATGAGAAGAGTGGGGCTTTTCAGGTGGCTCAGTGGTAAAGAATCCTCCTGCCAAGCGGGAGATGCAGGTTTGATCCTTGGGTGGGAAGATCCCCTGGAGAAGGAAACGGCAACCCATTCCAGTATTTTTGCCTGGGAAATCCTATGGACAGAAGAGCCTGGTGGGCTACAGTCTATGGGGTTGCAAGAGTCAGACATAACTTAGCAACTAAACAGTAACGACATATGAGAAGAGTACAGGCTGATTCAAAATAGTGCTGGATCTATGCAAAAGGGACAAAGGATACTAGGGAAGCAAACATTCTGGCCAGCCCCTGTCCCTTGCTGTTTTCATCTTCATCACTATATAAATCTCACAAAGTTTGTGACTGTCAACCACGATAAGATGAGAAAAATAAGGACATATGTTGAGTTTTTTATAATACTGAATTCTTTCGTTTAAAGGAATATCTTATATTCTGAGATTAAATCATTCCTTTTTTAGTCCTAGAACATTTCTCTTTTGAAATGACAGTGAAGGTAGATATAATTAATATCACTTATGTGTTTCCTTGGCAACTTTAGAAATTGATCCCTCTATGTTGTGCCCAACTCCTGTATTTTTTTGGTAGCGTACTGATTCATGAAACCCAAATGTCTGTTAATTTCCTACCTAGAAAAATACACAATAAATGTAAATGGCTGCCAACCTTTTCAGGACAAATTTCAATTAATTAACATATCCTTCAAGGAGAAGACTTTAAAAAAATCTTACTTTTCAACCTTAACAGCTTTCTTCCTGAAAGTGTTCCGCACGTATATCAAATTAGTCTTAACAACTACTGCTAAGTGATTAATGAAACACTTCTTCAAAACCTCTGACAATTAGACAGGAGTGAATTTAATAATATCAATAAATACAGATGGGACTGCATAAATCAAGGAGGTCCTGATGCAAAACTCTTGCTGTAATAGATGGCATCTCAGTTTCCTCATCTGAAATGAATCAAGAAATTAATCATAAGGATGATCATAGCACTAAAGAAAAAAAATCAAAACAAAATCATACTCTTGATGAATAGAATGCTAGATTTTTAATTTATATTTGCTCAAAACTTTGATATAGCTCCTTGTATTTTGGCATCTAGTATTACTGCTAAAATTCTAGAAACTTTATTATCTTAGTGATTTTTTAAAAATTTGAAAATTCATACTCTTGGAAAGAATGCCTCCATTCTTTCTACCCACCGCTTAACTCAGGTATACTGGAGCTAACAGACTAAAGGAAGCTCCAAAAAGAAGGCAGTATTTTGGATGAGGAATGTGGCTTCTGACCTGCTTGTGAAGGAGAAGGCAGCAGTGGCTTCCCCCAGGCTAAACTCTCTAGCATGCTTACACTGCATGGCAATAAAAGGCAGTTGGACATGCATTAGCCTGAAACTGCTTAAAGAGAGAGTAGGCTTGAGACCAAAAGTGGGGAGGCTCAGGAGGAAGGGGATATACGTATACAGATAGCTGATTCACTTTACTGTACAGCAGAAACGAATACAACATTGTAAAGCAATTATAGTCCAATAATAAAATTAAAAAAGCAAAACGAAAAACAAACAAACAAAAAGATCAAAGGTGTTCTCCATTCTAAGCAACCTTCCAACCTCGCCTCACCCGTCCTCCTCTCGAGTGAAGGCAGATTCTCCTCCACCCTCCATTCTCCCCTGGACCGCTTCACCTTCTAGCACCTCCCGTCTCTGGAGGAGTTTGCCCGCGATGGGTTTTATGATGCACATTACTGACTGCTATCCATCTGCTTATGGAAAATCATTGACCCCAGCCCGGAGTACTTACAGAGCTGTTCTGCACTGAGGGCCTTGATCCTTTCTGCAGAGCTGAAAGCAAACACAACGAGGGACAATGAATTTGCTGCTGTGCTAAGGCTGATGAATAAACATTTTGAATGCCTTGAGCTGGCTCAAGGGACAGGAAACCCAAATGTCTGTTAATCTTCTATCTAGAAAAATACACACCAATGCAGAGGTGGCTGTTTTCCCAGTCACCTCTGCACGGGTCTAGGTCTTATTTCTTTGGCCACATTTATCATTTTTATTTAACCTAAGAAAATGTAATTCCACACTGGCCTTTTAGAGACTTCTGCCACCTTTGCCTTCCTTTGGGACTGGATTGACTGGTGGAGTCAAAGGCACAGCTTTAACCTACGTACTCTGCATCACGTACTCTGCATCACTCTAACCAACAAGGTTAACCATTCAGCAGTTCAAACTCCAGCGCATTGCAGCTAGGGCCTGGGCTGTGTCCAAGAGGTGAGCAGCAAGTGCCATCTTTTTCACACAGATCTCTGAATCCAGAGCTGATGTGCCTCTATATTTATTTCTTGTACCAAAGGCACCATAACAACAATCAAGAGAAATTTAAAAATGGAGAAAAATCAGCCCCTACTTCTAACATTGCAACTATTTTCATTCAGGTCTGGTCCATATGTACTTCTATCCTTTGTAAAGTTGTACTCATAACATAGGTACAGCTTTTATTCCCTTGAGCCGCTTCCAATTGAGATCTCATGGTAGAGAGACCAGATTGTTCAAGTATGGTTCCTGACTCTGTAGTCATTTATATCACCAGTTCTCTGCCTTTATTTAGATGACTTTATGGGAAGATTACCCTGGAGAAGAGCATGGCAACCCACTCCAATATTCTTGCCTGGAGAATCCCATAGACAGAAGAGCCTGACAGGCTACAGTTCATGGGGTCGCAAAGAGCTGGACACGACTGAAGCAACTTAGCACGCATGCACGTAGCTTAAATACTCAGATACCTTCATTATTCTTTTTCTTCTGGCAATCACTCCAAAGACCAAGGTCAGAAAGACCACAACACATGCAGCAATAATGGGTTCTATTGGTACAGTTGAGCCTTTATCTGTTGGAAATGCAAAGACAGGAAATAAGAAAGTAACATTTATATGCTTCTAATTTATGTACTCCAAGTATGTCCCAGCCATGGTGCTTTGCACTTAACATTTTGCATCTTCTTAATTAAATTTCCAAACAATTCCCAAATGTATTATCATCTTTTTTTTACAGGTGAGGAACCAGGGGCTTTGAGAGGTTAGAACACTTGTCCAAGGTCACAGAATTAGTAACCAGCAGAGACAGGTTTTGAATCCATTTCTTTTTGGAAGGATATAATTTATTATCTATATTATTCATATTATTAATATGAGTAACTCCTTCAAAGTCAGATCTTTTTGTGCATGATCCATAACTTTTGCCATGCAGAAAGCAGAAGTAGGCTGAAATCAATGCTTTTTCCTGTCTTTTGCAAAACCCGAATGATATTGTGAGGATTCTTTAAGGGAGAAAGAGAGAGAGGAGGTTTTAAGAGCAAGAAGAGGAAAGCTAAGGAAACTGTTGGACTAAGGAGAGAGAAGTCTGTGGGTTCCTGGAGCAGCAAGACCCTGGTAGCTGTGCTGTGATGGTGCCCCAAGCAGGACACAAGACATACAGGGTAGCTGCACGGTGCCCCTAGGGAAGAAGAACTCGTGAGCATCAGCCTTCCCAACCTTGGCAAAGAATTTCATCTCTCTCTCTAGGGCTTCCTGGGTGGCACAATAGTAAAGAATCCATCTGCCAATGCAGGAGATGCAAGAGATGTAGGTACAATCCCTGGGTCAGGAAGATCCCCTGGAGTAGGAAATGGCCACCCACTCCAGTATTTTTGCCTGGAGAATCCCATGGAGAGAGGAGCCTGATGGGCTAACAGTCCATGGGGTCGCAAAGAGTCAGACACGACTGAGTAGGCATGCACTCACACACATTACATGATATGGAAGAACAGAGAGTCTACTTTTAACTAGAACTAGGGCACCAGCTGCCTACAAGTGAAAGCCCACTCCCTATTTTGTTTTCTGAACATCTGGTAAACTCAGAGCTCTTCTGTATTATAGTACAGTGCCTGTGCTTGTACACTTTCCAAGAGCTGATGAAATATTTGAGACCTGAAAAAAAAAAAAGTATTGGCTCCTAAGTATGAAAATAAAGTGGCAAAATTAATCAGAACTAATAAACATTTGTGTGCTGTGTGTGTGGTGTATGTGCTCAGTCGCTCAGTCATGTTCTACTCTTTGTGATTCCACGGACTCTCACCCACCAGTCTCCTCTGTCTGTGGGATTTTCCAGGCAAGAATACATCCAGGGATTGAACCCACGTCTCTTGGGCCTCCTGCACTGGCGGGTCGATTCTTTACCACTGTACCACCTGGGAAGCCTTTAATAAATGTTTAAGCATTTATAAAATGTAACTTTGCTTCAACTATAACCCAACTGTTCAATAATAATAATGTTTAAACCACAAGAGCCAAATTAATAACTTATTTATAATAAAATTCAAAATGTATGTAAGTTTCAAATGCCCTTTCAAATTTTTAGAGCAAAAAAGTATAGGTATTATTTCATTTTAATGTAGTTGGTATGATATGAGATGAAACTTACAAACACAAGAATGCTTAAAGTCAGCAAATCTATTTAAATGACTCTGTCTAAGCTCCCGGATTCTGATGCCCACTGTAGGAGGGAGAAGGGCTCCAATCATGGCTATGATAAAATTTTTGGAATTTATAGGGAATAAACAGTGTGCTATCTACTGTTTAATTGAGTTTGTGCAGTGGGTGCCATCAACAGATTTTTGGTAAATGACGACTGTGCGCGAGGTGCTGTTCTTAGCCCTGCAAAAAATAGAAGAAGCATGGAAGGATCCAGTCTCTGAGGATCTCATATTCTAGTAGGAGAGACAGACATTACAAGAAACAAAAACTACAGATTGAGATAGTATTTGTAAAGGACAAAGAGTCAAGAGATAGTACAATACATGAGGGATGAAAGAAAGAGACAAGGGGAAGAAGAGATTTTAGATTAATTTCAAAGTCCAAGCCCTATACGCCTCAAGGTTATGAAATGGGGTTTATCCCTTCATAATTGTATGACACACTATTAATTTTTTAATAGTATTTTTAAAATGTCTTTGCCCAGTTATTTACCGATTGATTTAATTTTATTTTTTGGCCACATGGATCCACATGGCCATGGGAACTCAATTCCCCAACCAGGTATCCAACCCATGCCGCCTTCAGAGGAAGCATGGAGTCTTAACCATTGGACCACCAGGGAAGTCCTACTATTTACCTTTTAATCGTTTTCTTCTCTATTATGTGTCTAGCTCTGGTTCTGGATAATTTTAGAGAGTAGATTAAGCATCTTTTACTCTTGCTCCCTTTTGGTTGTTGCTAATAATTATCCTTATGAGGGTATGGGTAGCATTAACCCTCTGGAGAAGCTCTGTTCAGCTGGACTCCTTGAAAGCCCTGACTCTGTAACAGCCATCCCTGGGATACACCAAAAGACGTCTTACGGGGATACCTTGTACTTGTAGTGAGTTCCAATGAAAGATGTCAAAATGAAGGGGAGGCAAAGGGGGACAATTGGGGAAAAAAATCAGAAATCAGCCACTGATCGGAATGTTTTTACCAAGCTGAATAACATGGAGCCACACATAACAGCTTTTACTCCATACACAAACCTGAAACTAACTGCCTGACCCACTGGCTCACTCTGGATTCCAAGTTTCTGTTGAAAGTGAGTCTGGCAAATGTAACTGCATCTCTTCCCTTCACTCTCTTATTTATAACCAGATCTGGTATTCTCCCCCTCCCCAACCCCGCGCATATTCATTATGGTAAAATAATCTCAACATGTGGCTAAAGTCCTGTGCTCAAGAAAAGATCCATGATGTCATTTCCCACTTTGCACGGCCTCATTTAGAAACTACCCCCACTGAGCCATGAAGCTAGAAGAGCTCATGGCAAACCTGGCGTTTTGCCTGGGCACCATCAGCAGAGCGCTTCTGCTCCTTGGGCACCCGACAGCCAGGGAAGTCATAAAGCAGCAAGAAATCAGAAAAGCCAGTTGGTTTGGAAGTGCTCCACCCAAAACAGGATACCACCCACCTGAAAGCTAATTTGCCAAGCTGGCATCCTGCTTGCTGCACAAGCTGCCTTTTTAATGTGACATGGAGCAATTATGATTCCTTTTTAATCAAGAGTTTGTGGGTTTGGTTTTTAAAGGAAATAGCCCCTGGGAATACTGTCACTGTTCCACAGAACAAATTACTGAACGTACCAATAATCACAGTGATGGGCATTCAATTGGCAGCCCTTCCTCCTCACCATCCATTCTATTTGTAGCCCAGTAAGAATCCCTATGGTTACATGACCAACAGGGGTTCATTTGATTTCCTGAGGCCTGGCACAAAAGACAGTGAGGGGGCACAGGGAGGCAGGTGACAAAGAGAATCACGTTCTATCAAGATACAGGAGCCTCAGCTTGTTTGACTGCTTCTAGCATCCTGGCCCCAGACCAGGAAATGTGTGCATGAGCATTTTATCCATCTGCCCCACCAGGTATCTTGCCTTTCTCTTTCTGTATGAAGGAGAAATATGAGGACTGCAAGACACTTGGCACTTTATTTCTTCCTTGTTATCGCAGAGGTCATAAACCTGGGTAGAGAAAGCATGAAGCCAAGAGAAAGAACCTGTTTCCCACCATTCTCCCCCTCTCCCTCTTCTGATTGGTCTATAGGGTACATTTCAGAGTTAGGAGTGATTTTACAGATCCATTTTCTTATCTAGTTAGTATCTTTTTTTTTCTCTATGTGTTTATGACTTCTCTCCTGTTTTTCATTAAGTTGTTAACTCAAAAATTCAATTCCTACAAAGCTTTTGCCCAGGAAAATTCACAGAAATACTCCTCCAGAAAGCCAAGCAGATATATCTTCTACTACTTGATTCTAGAAAAGAGCCTTTGCTCAAAAAGCAGTATCCTATCTGGAATGGGAATAATTCCGCTAAAAGAAAGGACGAGAATTCCTGGGGTGGAGATAATTTTCCAAAGAAATTTCTAGCTACTAATCATAATGGTCATCATTATTTGTTGTCACACAAAAATATATTTACTGAGTATCTGAGTTTTGTACTGTGCTGTGAAAGTGTTAGTCGTTCAGTCATGTCCAACTCTCTGCGACCTTATGGACTGTACCAGGCTCCTCTGTCCATGGAATTCTCCAGGCAAGAATATTGGAGTGGGTGGCCATTCCCTTCTCCAGGGGATCTTTCCGGCCCAGGGATTGAACCTGGATCTCCTGCACTGCAGGCAGATTCTTTACTGCCTGAGCCACGAGGGAAGCCCTTTGTACTATGATAGATATTACTTAAAAAGAGTGTTACCTTTACGGATGGACCTAGAGAGTATTATGCTCTCTGTCCATTTGACAGATAAATACTGTATGCTACCTCTTATATGTGGAATAAAAATAAATGAATGTATAAAACAAAACAGAAACAGACTCACAGATAGAGAAAACAGACTAGTGTATACCAGTGAGGAGAGGGAAGAATGGAGAAGCAGGATAGAGGTAGAGGATTATGAGATACAAACTCTGTGTAAACAGGAAGGTACATTGTTCAACAGGGGCTCCCCAGGTGGCACAGTGGTAAAGAATCCTCCTGCCAGTGCAGGAGATGCCAGAGACTCCCTGGGTGGGCAAGATCTCCTGCAGGAGGAAATGGCAACCCACTTCAGTATTCTTGCCAGGGAAATCCTGTGGACAGAGGAGCCTGGTGTACCACAGTCCATGGGATCGCGTAAGAGTCAGACAGGACTAAGCACACACACACATATTGTACAACACAGGAAAATATAGCCATTGTTCTGTGGCAATATTTGTGAAATAATATATATTTAATTATATATAATATTATATATAAAGAATATATAATAAAGAATAATAATATTCTGTGTAATAATGTGAAAGGGAGTATCATTTATAAAAATACTAAATCACCATGCATTACACCTGAAACTAACATAGTACTGTAAATCAACTATATTTCAGTAAATAAATAAACGAGAGAGTTACCTTTGACAATAAGGTGAAAGTCCTTGGTCTTTGTTTCTATCAATGAATTGGCAATACAGCTGTAAGTCCCGTTGTCGGATTTCTTGACTTTGGTGATCGACAATTGAAAGTACTCGCTTGTCTGTTGGATTTGGTGATGGTTCTCTAAGTTCAAGATGCCATTGTTTTTATACCACATCATTTGAGCCTGGGGGTTGGATTTCACATTGCAAACCAACTTCACATCACTGCCTTCCTCAGCTGTTTGGAAGTCATTTCCACTTAGGAGAGGAGGAACTGCAAGATTGAAACATTTAGGTTTAGTTAGCAGATAAGCATTATTGTCAGCAGTCAAGATCTTCCTTCTGTCTATCTCATTCATTTTACAAACATTTATTGAGCACCTACCGTATGCCAAGCACTGGGCTAGGAACCAGGAATACAATGGTAAATAACATCCATCCATCCTCTTTTTTGGCCGTACCACATAGGATGTGGGATCTTAGTTCCCCGACCAGGGATCAAGCCTGCATCTGCTGTATTGGTAGCATGGAGTCTTTACTACTGGACAGCCAGGGAAATTGCATACATCCATTTTCAAATTTAAAAGAGCTTTTAATGTGGTGGGGAAGATAAACAATGAAACAAATGCATATAAACATGAATCTCTGTCAAGGAGATGATTTGTAACACATGGAAGCATATAAGCCTTGAGACTTTGCTGAGAACTAATATTAAAAACCAATCTGTGCTATTTTGGGATAAAATAGTGTAATATTAAGAAAGCAGGCGCTGCAGTGAACCCCAATTCTACCTACATTACTTACTGTGACCTAGAGAAAGCTACCTAACTGTAAAGTAACTGCTTAGTTTTCTTATCTAAAAAGTGGGATAACACCTTACTAGATGCTGTGAAGATGAAAGGACAGAATGCCTGTGAAGAACTTACCGCAATGCTAGTTACTATTATTATTGTGGTGGTGGAAGAGGTGGGGCGGTTTGAGGGCTCCTCACACCCTCTATTTTTCGCTTGTGTGTGATCACACTTGCCCTAACCACAGATTTACCAATGCATATTTGCATTTCCACAATGATCTTCCAGAAATAATTTTCTTCTCTCGGAAGGCACTCCAGTTGTGGCAACTCTGGCATCAATGAAAGGTGAGCGTGACCTTGAGCCCCTCTCATCCCTCTGTGTGAATGACTTCTTTTTTTTTTTTTTAAGTCTTTATTGAATCAGTTACAATATTGCTTCTGTCTTATGCTTTGGTTTTTTGGCCACAAGGCATGTAGGATCTTAGCTCCCCAACCAGGGAGTTCCCTGTAAGCAACTTCTTATTCCCTTCATGATAAGGACATCTGTAGACCCATATGTCAAACACATTTTTCTTCACCAAATAATTCCAACCCTTACTCCCACCAGTGTTTTTCAACATCTAGAGGGAGAAATGGCCAAGCTGAGCCTCCCCTCTTGCATGCCCCTTGCAATTTTTTGGCCAAGGTACAGAAGAGTAATAAAATGCATGAAAAGTGGTTGGATTGCTGGGTCATATGATAGCTCTATTTTCAGTTTTTTAAGGAAACTCCATATGTTCTCCACAGTGACTGTATCAATTTACATTCCCATCAACTGTGCAAGAGGGTTCCCTTTTCTCCACATCCTCTCTAGCATTCATTGTAGATATTTTAATGATGGCCGTTCTGACCTATGTGAGGTGATACCCCATTGTAGTTTTGACTTGCATTTCTCTAATAATCAGTGATGCTGGGCATCTTTTTTTTCATGTGACTCTTGGCCATTTGTATATCTTCTTCAAAGAGATGTCTATTTAGGCCTTTTCCCTGTTTTTTGATTGGCTTGCTTGTTTTGTTGATATTGAGCTCCATGAGCTGTTTGTATATTTTGGAGACTAATCCTTTGTCAGTTGCTTCATTTGTAACTATTTACTCCCATTCTGAGTGTTATCTTTTTTTCCTCATTTCTGGGTTCCTTTGCTGTTCAAAAGCTTTTCAGGGCAGGAATAGAGATGAAGATGTGGAGAAGGGGTATGTGGACAAAGGATGGGAGGAGGAGGGTGGGATGAACTGGGAGATTAGGACTGACATATATACACTACCATGTGTAAAATAGGTAACTAGTGGGAACCTGCCGTGTAGCACTGGGAGCTCAACTCTGTGGTCTGTGATGACCTGGGGGGTGGGATAGAGAATGGGGTGGGAGGGAGACCCAAGGGGGAGGGGATATAAGTATACATATAGCGAATTCACTTCACTGTACAGCAGAAACTAACGTAACACTGTAAAGCAATTACACTCCAATAAAAAATGCACGAAAAGTGGGCAGTAGGAAAGAGACAGAGGCAGAGAATGTGGGGAAAAAGGAGCTTGTATAATCTGCACGCTGAATAATTAGACCCTAAGTAGGCTGTGTTATTAATAACTCTCTCAGAAGAATGACATTTTGTTGCTCTTTGGAATGTGCTTGAATTCTGTATCCATGTCCAACAAGGATGTTATATGGTATTCAGATATGTAGGAAGCTGTGAATAGAGAACATGATGGCCAGCTATACCAGTTCCACTTATGGACAGGTCCTATTAGTTGTTCCTTTTTATTTAACTATTTTAAATGAATTTTAAAGCACATCAGCTCTATATCATGTTCCCTTTTAAAATTATTAGTACATTTCAGATAAAGTTAAGGTCCTCCTTGACTCCATCCTGGTCACTTCCTGACTCCCCAGAGATACCTAGTGCTGAGTTTCAATGTAAATGCTTGCAGATCTTTTTTTTAAAAATATTGTTTTAAAAATACATATGATATACCCATAGGAAATGTATTGGTTTAGAAGGGTGAGAGGGATTTATACAAAAAACTTCATTCTCTCAATAACTTGCATACATTGAGAGATATTCATGTTGAACCACAGAGTTCTAGCCCATTGCTTTTAGAGTGTTATAGTATAATATCTGACTCCTTACTCATTTTATTTTGATGGGCATCAGGTTATTCTCATTTTTAAAATGCTAAACAATGCCTCAGTAATCATCCTTGTCTATGTCTTTTTGTGCATATGTGCATGTATTTCTCCAGGGTTAACTAACATCTCAAAGCAGACATGCTGGGTGTTAGGGCAGGTGCACTTTAAATTTTGATGGATATTGCAAAAGAGGTGGTTTCAATTTATACTTTCAGCAATAACATATAAAAGAAGCTTCTGAACATCCTCCACCAAATAGTGTATTATGAAGCTTCCATTTAGTTCTCAGCTGCCATTTAGAACAATAATCCATAATACTTCCTCAAGATTGTACATGATATTCTTGCCACTTTATGACCTCATTTTGATTTATTGATTGATGAATGTATGTCAGCTATTGTCACTATGAATCACTGACCAATTTTTTTATATATGTGCAACAATGATATTTAAGACATTATTATAAAGATAATATTAAATACAGAATCAGGTTGGAAAACTGAAAATCATTTCTTTAAGCCACTGGATCATATTATTAGCATTTCTACTGTGTCTCTATTAAGAAGGTACAATGGGAAGAGCACTGGATTAGGAGACTGGGGATTTTGTGTTCTGTTCTCAGCCCCAGATGTGATCATTAGGGCTCTCATTCTGGGCCTCAGTTTCCTCATCTGTCATTTTATAAGGATTTCAAAACCTCCAAGGTAACCCTGATAGTCTTGGATTCTAACAAAGTTGTCAAGGGATAGCTTATTAAAAATCACGTTTTATTGGGACTTCCCTGGTAGTCCAATGGTTAAGACTGTGCTCCCAATACAGAGGGAACAGGTTTGATCCCTGGCCAGGAAACTAAGATCCTATGTGGTAAAAAAAAAAATCAGAGTTTATTTCCTATATTCATAGAAAATAAAAGCTCCTTTGCTCAGGAACGTGTAAGTGATTCATTCTGAAAGCTTCAGGATGCCAGCAGATTCCGGGCCTGAATTCCTTGTCATTTTCTCCACCCTTTTACCTCAGGAGCAATGGCATCAATTTTTCACAGAAAAGTTTGCTGAGCTCATGAGCTCAAGTAGCTTTGACTTTTTATTACCAGGTTCCAAGAGCAGAGCTTTTCCTACCAGACCATGCCATATTATTACCCTTACTCACATCACCCCTCACCACATCAGCCACACCTGCCTCACATAGATCCAGTTTTCCACCCAAACCACCTAAAAGCTCATCTCCATGAACCTATTCAAAGGACCCAACTTCAGATAGTTCCACCAATGGGTTACCAATACCTGTAACCCAACCATCAACAAGTTTCACCTTTGAGAGTTTAAGGTGATGCTAAAAGATCCCCAACGGGTATTTTTCTAAGTAGAACACAAACAATAGAAACCACAAAGGAAAAGATTGGTAATTTTAAATATGTAAACATTTAAAATTTCAATATAGCAAAAAAAGTCTTTTAAAATGCCCAAAATAAACAGAAGAAATACTTGTATTGTAATTCAAAACAAAAATGGCTAATTTCCTTAATGTATTGGATTGGCCAAAATGTTTTGCCAACATCTTACCAAAAAATCCAAATGACACTTTTGGCCAATCCGGTACAAAGCCCTTAAACAAATCAATAAGAAAAAGGCAAATAACCAAATAGAAACATGGGTAGAGTACATTAACAGGCATTTCATAGGAAAGAGACATGAAAAGCTAATGCTTTCGTGAAAAGGTGAACACCCTCATTTTTAATTTAGAATATGAAAGTAAAATTTCAAATCAGGCTGGCAGATTCTTAGATTTTGAGGATGCTCAGGCTCGTGACAGTATGGGGAATAGGTATTCTTCCGCGTTGTTTTGGGGTCATAAATAGGGCAGTTTGGCAAATGTTAAAATACGCATGCTCTTAAGGTCTTCCCTGGTGTTCGAGCAGTTGAGAATACACCTCCTGATGTAGAGGACTCGGGTTTGATTCCTGATCAGGGAACTAAGATCTCACATGCCATGGGAAAACTAAGCCCATGCGCCTGCAGTTACTGAGCCCAAACTCTAAAATGCATGCACTGCAGCTAGAGAAAGCCCATGCACTACAACGAAGACCCAGTGCAGCCAATATATTTACACACACACACATCCTCTTTAGACAGCAGTTTCATCTACTACTTAGTGTAGTACAGACCACACAGACTGATAGCCGTCTCTTTCCCCTCACTCACAAGTGACGTTCAACACCACTGAGATGGACACGGACTGATTCCTCTGCAGCTTGCAGGTAAAGGTGATGCCGTTGTCATCTTCACTGATGCCCGAGACACAGACAGAGCTGGAGTTGATTTTGTTTCCAGACTTCAAATCCACTCTCCCATCTTCGCGGTACCAGAGAAGTTCTTCATCTCGGATGTGGTTTTGAACAGCACATTTCAGAGATTCTTGGAGGCCAGGCTCAGTGTCCAGAATATAGTTTTCAGTTTTACCATTCACACTTAAAACAGAACCTGGGAGTGCAGGAAGAGACTATTAAGATAGAGTGAACAATCTAAATGGCTATCATTAGAGAACTGGCTAAATAAATTCTGTTACATCGGTACAATGAAATGCTCTGCAACAATTACAAACAGCCATATTGATTTATGTGATTTTACAAGGAAAAAAATTGATAATGAACTATAATTTTAAAAAATAAAAGGTTGAAATGATGGTTACCAAATGTTGCTGCACGTGGGAATCATCTACCTAGCTCCCAGCCCTAGACATTCTGATTAATTAGTATTAGTGTAACCTGGGCATTGGGGGGGGGGGGCGGGGTTTAAAAGTCTCCAGGTGATTCTAATATGCAGTGTAGTTTGAGAACCACTGGGTTAGAGAACAATATGTATGGAATTGTCCCATTTATACATACACACACTCTCTCTCTCTCTCTTTCTTTCATATATATAAAACCTGGAAGAATACACATCAAAACATTGAGTAGTTATCTCTTAATGATGGGATTTTATTTTTCTTTATTCTTTTCTATATTTCCTAACTTATGTTACAATAACTGCTTATTACTTTTTAAATCAGGAAGGAAAAGATTTCTTTCAGGATGGGGTGGGGAACAAATGCAGAGAAGATTTTCATGTAAGTGGTACGCTCAAATAAACAGCAGAGATTTATTTTAAATAAGATTAGTGAAAGAAAGTGAAAGCCACTCAATCGTGTCCTACTCTTTGCGACCCCATGGAGCATACAGTCCGTGGGTTTCTCCAGACCAGAATACTGGAGTGGGTAGTTGTTCGCTTCTCCAGGGGATCTTCCCAACCCAGGGATCGAATCCAGGTCTCCCGCCTCGCAGGTGGATTCTTACCAGCTGAGCCACCCGGGAAGCCCAAATATAATTAGTAATGAAATACGCTAAAATGTGGGGAAATTCTGGCTGTGGCTCTGAAGAGAAGAAAATATTTCACCCAGTCTTCTACTGTTAGAACCATGAAAACAGTTTTCCATTTAATTTTTCACTATTTTATCTGACTTCTCTACTCTGAACCATACCATCTGTGTAATCCTTCCAGTTTGGATTTTCTCTTTTCCCAATTCCCTTGATCATTTTATAAACTGAAATTTTCTTTATTTAAGTAGAGGCCCCAAAGAATATTAACTTACTTGTCATCACATGTGGCAGAAATAGAATCATTAAGAGAAGAAATCTGCACCTTTGTATCAGGCCGCTGGTCTTCTGTGCCATCTTTAATGAATTTACGTCTGATCTGCCAGGGGAAAAAGGGAGCAGTTGGTTCTGCACTTTGGTCAACAGTGAGCTTATGAACCTTCCTCTTGTCTATTATATATTTAAAATAAAAAGTCCCAGATGAGTCATTCCAGTTATAACGGTACTATTTCTAGTTTTTAATTAAACAATCCTGTTCTGACTACTAAGTTCAAAGTACTTCTAGTATTCAGGGTTTTTTTTTTTTAAGACAGCAAAAAAAGGAAACCACAAGGAAATAGACTATGGGATAGAGGGCAGCTACAGAGCAAGCCCTGGGGAAGGAAAAACTAGTCTTCCCTAGATAGACTGGTTTTTAAAAAAAATTATTTATTTTTTTATTGAAGGATAATTGCTTTACAGAATTTTGTTGGTTTCTGTCAAACCTCAACATGAATCAGCAATAGGTATACACATATCCCCTCCCTTTTGAATCCCCCTCCCATCTGCCTCCTCACCCCACCCCTTTCGATTGATACAGAGCCCCTGTTTGAGTTTCCTGAGCCATACAGCAAATTCCCATTGACTATCTATTTTACATAGGGTAACGTAAGTTTCCATGCTACTCTTTCCATACATCTCACCCTCTCCTGTTAGAATGTCATTTTAACACAAAGAGAAATGAAATTTACTTTCTTCTCAGATAGGCCCTACTGCACATTCTGATCTTGAAAGGCTTTCTTGACTCGTTCTTGGTAAAGTTGCTCTCTGCTAATAGAGGGCTTTTGAGACTTCCAGATCCCGTAGATTCAAACGGTTTGTGCCTTAGGAAAGACTGAATTCCGACACAGCTTCTAGTCTTAAACCACATTCATCGGTTTTCCTGCTTCCTTCCACTCCGTCTTCCCATCCCTCCCTCTTGACCCAGTATAGGCTAAAAATAATAAGTAACGAAGTTCTCTTTTCTCCCTTCTGTGTTTTTGCTGCTGTCATCCTCGCCTAAAGATACTCCCTGCTTCCATCTGGGAGAAAGACGTATTTATCACTTCCTTTCAAGAGGACCACTAAAAATACAGTAGCAACACACATGGAATGTTTTCTAAGCAACAGACATTGTGCTAAACACTTTACATACATTTATTTCAGTATTTCAATCTCAGTTAAGCCCCTAACAACCTTTTTGAGGTCATTTCTAAAGGTCTGGAGAGATTATATAACTTGACATTTGGTAAAATTATATCGTCTGTAAGTATTAGGGTCAGGATTCTAACCCAGGACTCCTAAGGCAATGTTCTTAACCAATCTGCTGCCAATGTGAATATTTTCTTCCTTTAAGGCAGAGGAGAGGGTGGGAAAAATTGAGAGAGTAGCATTGAAACACATACATCACCATATGTAAAATAGATAGCTACTGGGAAGTTGTTGTATAACACAGGGAGCTCAACCCAATGCTCTGTGACAAGCCACAAGGGTGGGATGGATGAGGAGTGGGAGGGAGGTTCAAAGGCAAGGGGACATGTGTATACTGATGGCTGATTCATGTTGTTGTATGGCAGAAACCAACACAACATTTTGAAGCAATTATCCTCAAATTCAAAAAAAATTTTTTTTTTAAATCAAAGGAATTGCTGTTGGGTCTTCCCTGGCTGTCCAGTGGTTAAGACCCTGTGCTTCCAATGTGGTGGGGGTCGGGGGGGGCCCTACAGGTTAAATTCCTGGTTGGGGACCTATGATCCCACATGCTGTGTGGCCAAAAAACGAAAATAGAAAGAGGCCACTGTTAATCCTTTCTGGTCCCTAGCCCCTCCACGGGCCTTAGCAGCTTGGAGTTTTGTTCTCCTTACACAAATATTAACCTTCAAGAGCTGGAACGCACCTAGGACACTTGGGGACTGGGTCTGCTCCTCCCCATCCCAGGCCTGTCCTGACAGGAGCAAGTTTCGTTCCTGCCAGGTTCAAGCTGGCAAGCTTGCATCAATCTTTCAGTAAGATGATATTGGAACTAATATTGATTCTTTTGTCATTTAAAAAATTTTCCAGTAAGATTTCTATCACGGCACTCTTAACAGTGATGATCTCAGAATCTGGTAATTAACAGAGTTTTCTCAAGCACTACCCACTATAGGTACTTAATAAAAACTGAGAGTGTGGGCTTCTGGGAAGACCTCACCCTACCCTTTTAAGGAAGAAGACGGCTGTCTCCCTCTCCCTCCTGCCCCATTAAGACAGCAACTTTTCAAAATGAATTTCCCCCACTTGACTTGTTTTTAATTTTAATTTTCGTGACACTCTACTTTCTATACAAGGCAAAGTCTTACCACTTAACTGCTGAGCTCTGAAAAACTGACTTCCGTGGCCAGTTGTTCCTCCATCTGGGAACCCTGACCTCTTTTCCTGTTGCCATGTTTATAATACTTGAATTTGAACACTTTATGACAGTAGGGTCCAGTAAGTCAGATACATTGGGTTCAAAGTCTGTTTCTCTTTGTGGGTTCTTAGAGAAGACAGTAATTGGGAAAGGCATCTTTTTGAGATCTAAGTTCTTCTGTGTACTTACATTACTGGGTGGGGCCAGATATTACTAACAGGGATGTAATTGTTCCAAGAAAGCCTGACCTTGTGCAAAAATGTGTAGCACATCTTATTGGTGCTGTCATGCTCAGAGTTAGGTGGCTGCACTTGATAATGGACAACTTCAGAATTGTAATGGAGCAAGTCCAAAGGGAGGTTTCATTTTCATGGTAGCTAAAACATTTGAAGATTCCACACAACTTAAATAATGCTGGAAAAATATTACTTACCATTGGCAACGCAAGTACAAGCCATACTGAGGCAGCTATGGCCAGGAAAGTCTTATCCCTCTGAGGCTCTCAACTGTGAATCCTTGCTTTGCACTTTCAAGAATTAGCTGTTTGAAGATAACATTTTTTAATTGGTTAAAAATATGTATGTTTCTATAATAACTGGATAAATATTCAGTTATTTCCATTGACAGATGATCATAATGATTGATTAGGAAAAACAGCTTTCCTGGAGGCTATTTGAACATCTCTGATGTGGTAGTATTACATTCAAATTTCTTGAAGTTTTATTTTTAAAAGTTTATTATAAAAATATTAAATGAAGTGAAGTGAAGTCATTCAGTTGTGTCTGACTCTTTGCAACCCCATGGACTGTAGCTTACAAGGCTCCTCTGTCCATGGAATTTTCCAGGCAAGAGTACTGGAGTGGGTTGCCATTTCCTTCTCCAGGGGATCTTCCCGACCCAGGGATTGAACCCGGGTCTCCCGCATTGCAGGCAGACACTTTACCATCTGAGTTACCAGGGAAGCCTAGTATAAAAATATTAAGTGAATAAAAATCAAATTTTTGCTGTATAAAAAAAATCATCCTAAAATATCCACTTCTGTCTCTGGAGAGACTCATAGCAGTATTATCTCTTTTTGTTTACATTGAGGGCAGTTTAAGATGGTTTAGTTTTAGTGGAATCTTAGATATTGTTGCTTTATTGTCCTTATTGAGTAGGGTTAATAATATTTTTCCAAAAGCGTTTGAGCTGGAAACCAGCAAGGCTGAATGGACATATATGCTGGTAATGGAGAACCCAGAGCAAGGATCATGAACTCAGTCTGCAGATCATTTAAAAGCATGAACAGAGCCACACATAAAATAACAATTTAAATTTAATTTTATTCTGTGCAAGCTAGTTCATTGTTGACTGGAAGACAAAAGGTGTTTAAATATTTCGATAAATAGTAATTACAACATTTATGTCTAAAAGACTCCAGGTTTTTTATGAGATAATCTGTTTATCTCATTTAACTATTGAAATCTCCCCTCCCCAAAACAAGGAAAGATTTTGCAGAGAAACAGGTAAAGCAACTTGCTCAATTTCGATCAGCAAAGGCATTTTTACTGTAATATGTCTTTTATGCTAGTCATACTAGCTGGCTGCAGGCATAGAGAAAAACAATAAAAGATGAAATGCCGCATATGCTAAAATTAAAAAGAAATGTATTCATCTGAGAAACAGCTTTAAATCTAGAAATACATCTTCATGACTAACTTATACATAGGCTATAATTATTTGGTAATTAATACTCCCAAATTAATCCCTTTCCTAAAGAACCTCTAGTGGTTCTTATGTTCCAGTTGGCATGGAAAGCTAGATCTTAGGAGGATTTCCCTCTAAACTCAGAGAATGTTCATCCATGCAAGTTTCCAAGGGCTAAAAGATAAAATCTGATCAGGTCTGAAAGCCATCAGGTCCAGCCAATCAGAAATCAAGCTGTGGGGCAGCAAATCAGGATATAAATAAAAGTTACAGTTAGAACCACCAGAACTGGCATGACACTCGTTTGAGTTCTTAGTGCTCAGAAAGAGTATGGAAATTGCCTCCACGGTAGGAATAAGAAGGGCTGGTGAAGACTTTTGCCTCCTGTTAGAATATTGACTATTATCTTCATCAGTGGTTTATTGGCTTAATTTTCCTTCAGATGGTAACTTTCAAATGCTTGGTCTTAATTAGCATGGGTAAATGAGAAATGTAGGTGATTCACACTTTTCAGTTTTCTTCTTCTCTAGAGATCTCCATTCCCTTCCCTTAAGAACCTGAAATGACTGAGGGCTACATTGATTAAAATAAACTACATCGGTATTTTACACCAGTAAAAAATGTAGATGGAATTCACTCATGCCTGGTCCATTGAAACAATAAAACCCACAGATATCATAAAGGAGAAAATCAGTGTATGGTACTTAAGAACATTGTATTTAGTATGTTAAAAATTATAAAACTGTAATTTAAAAATGTTGTGTTAGATAAGGTATGATGTTCAACTGAGAAAGTTAAAAAAAATAAAGACACTTTGTGTATTTAATAAAATATGTGTAAGGGAAAGCTCATAAAGGACAGAAGAATAAAATGGGAAATATATAGATTGGTTTTTTTTGGTCATTTTCTTTAATTCCCCTTTATGTCAGACCTAACCCCCCAAACTTCAGATTTACCTCTAACAAAGAGGTAATCAGCACCAAATACTGCTTTTAGAATCTGCAAATAGTTTTTATCTTTATTAACTATCACACATTATATAATTGCTTTCCTTTTTCATATTAACCAATATTTTATTCTAAACATGTTATCTCTGATTTATAACAATCTCTGATATTATGAAATCTGAACTAGAAGAATACAAAGGAACAATTTCAGTTATTTGGCTCAAATATATTGTGTAATAGTATCTGAATTTAGAAAATTAAATGGCTACATTGTACTGTGACACTTATATAACAATTTCTGTAAGTTATCTAGCAAACTTAAGGCTTTCTCATTTCATTTCTGTTTGATTCACATATGGAAACTAATCAGGGTGATAATAAAGTCAAGAATTCATTTCAGAAAGTTTAAAACAAAAATGATTTTAAAATTTAATATAGTTGTACTTTTTCTTCTGTTAGTACCTACATAAATAATAATTAAAATTAAACGTCTAATTTTATTGTCATGTATTATAAAATTTGACATAAAAGCAAGCAATTATGCATTTTTATAATTTTATTATATAATTAATGAAATTCATGTTTATGTGTTTATAATAAAATTCACATATTTATGAAAAAATATGTATGTTTCTGATCTCACTTAAATGCAGAATCTAAAATATGATGCAGATGAACTTATCTGCAAAACAGAAAGAAACTCACAGAGAACAAGCTTGTGGCTGCCAAGGGTCGGGGGGAGGCTGGATTGGGGGTTTGGGATTAGCAGATGCAAACTATTATGTATAAGGAACAAGGTCCCACTGTATAGTACAGGGAGCTATATTCAAAATCCTGTGATAAACCATAATGGAAAAGAGTATGAAAAAGAATGTATTTTTTATCTATAACTGAATCACTTTTCTGTACAGCAGAAATTAATACAACATTGTAAATCAACTACACTTCGATAAAATAAAGTTTTAAAAAATACACATATTTAGGGGGCTTCCTTGATGGCTCAATGGTAAAGAATCCACCTGCCAATGCAGGAGGCATGGGTTCAATCCCTGCTCTGGGAGGATCCCACATGCTCCAGAGCAGCTAAGCCCATTCGCCACAACTACTGAAGCCCCATGCCCTAGAACCTGTGCTCCACAACAAAAGAAGCCACTGCAAAGAGAAGCCTGAACACTGCAACTAAAGAGTAGCCTCCACTTGCCACAACTAGAGAAAATCCAGTGCAGCAATGAAGACCCAGCATGGCCACAAAATTAAAAAAACAACAACAAAACTCATTTATGGTGTTGTTCCAACATGAATTTTATCTGGCAAGTACTATTGTTCCCATTCATGCAAGAATAGAATAAAAAAATATTTATGGTTCCCTGTACATTTTTAAAACATTGGTTAAGAACATCAGAGACCTGCTGCTTGCTAGCTGTGTGACTTTATAAAGTTATTTTACTTCTATGGGCCTTAGGTTCTTTGTCAATATGATGTGATTAATAATAGTGTCCTCCCTACAGGGTCATTTGAGGATTACATGAGACAAAGCATTCAAAGCAGCTCCATAATAAGCTCTTATTAAGCAGTAGCTACTATTATTATTAACATAGTCTGGGCAAGGTGTGATAAACACAGCCACGCTGTAGCATTGTTTCAGTAAGAATCACAACTAAGAGCGTTTCCTGTTGGCTGGGTTGCAAGCACTGTCTAAGCAGGTTTTATATGTTTATTTATTTGGCTGTGCCAGGTCTTAGCTGCAGCATGCGAGATCTTGAGTTGTGGCATGTTGGATCTAGTTCCCTGACCAGGGAGAGAACCTGGGCCTCCTGCATTGGGAGCATTGAGTCGTTACTCACTGGACCACGAGGGAAGTCTTGAAGCAGGTGTTGAGTTTGTTTCTGTATGGATCTGAGGGCACTGGGTTTTACTATTATCATTTAGAACTTAACAGAGAATTGATGTCTTGGTTCTGGGTCCCTCCAAAGCAGAACTGAAGATAAAACTTTGCATGCAATTAGTTTACTTCAAGGTGATCTTAGGAAGCACAGAATGGAAGTGAGATGAGAAAGGAAAGAAAACAAATAAAGGATGTGTTAATGAACAGGTTACTGTGGTCAACTCTTGCTACGGACCCTATGACAAGCTCTAGGGAACACACCTCAGAATCCTCTCAGAGTACATCATGAGAAACGCTGGGCTGGAAGAAGCACAAGCTGGAATCAAGATTGCTGGGAGAAATATCGATCACCTCAGATATGCAGATGACACCACCTTTATGGCAGAAAGTGAAGAGGAACTAAAAAGCCTCTTGATGAAAGTGAAAGAGGAGAGTGAAAAAGTTGGCTTAAAGCTCAACATTCAGAAAACTAAGATCATGGTATCTGGTCCCATCACTTCATGGGAAATAGATGGGGAAACAGTACAAACAGTGTCAGACTTTGTTTTTTAGGGCTCCAAAATCACCACATATGGTGATTGCAGCCATGAAATTAAAAGACACTTACTCCCTGGAAGGAAAATTATGACCAACCTAGATAGCATATTAAAAAGTAGAGACATTACTTTGCCAACAAAGGTCTGTCTAGTCAAGGCTATGGTTTTTCCAGTGGTCATGCATGGATGTGAGAGTTGGACTATGAAGAAAGCTGAGCACCAAAGAACTGATGCTTTTGAACTGTGGTGCTGGAGAAGACTCTTGCGAGTCTCTTGGACTGCAAGGAGATCCAACCAGTCCATCCTAAAGGAGACCAGTCCTGGGTGTTCATTGGAAGGACTGATGTTGAAGCTGAAACTCCAATACTTTGGCCACCTCATGCGAAGAGTTGAGTCATTGGAAAAGACCCTGATGCTGGGAGGGATTGGGGGCAGGAGGAGAAGGGGACGACAGAGGATGAGATGGCTGGATGGTATCACTGACTCGATGGACGTGAGTTTGGGTGAATTCTGGGAGTTGGTGATGGACAGGGAGACCTGGCGTGCTGTAATTCATGGGTTGCAAAGAGTCGGACACGACTGAGCGACTGAACTGAGCTGAACTGAAGGAGAGGAAGCTTGAGTATTTATCCACCAACTTTACTCCATCATTGGTTAAGCGGCATTCTTGGTGTTGGCTCTCCAGCGCTTCCAACCCACTCTGTAAAGGTACAGTGCATTCTCCTGGTCTGGTTGTGAATGTCCAGGCAGACAGAAAGTCACTGGCCATATGGGAACTGTTTGCAGGTGACCTCTAGGCAGGCCAAAGGGATGTGAGAAAGGTAATAACATTAACCTCTAGAACTGGGTATTAGATGACATTGGGAAATAATGGTTAATTTACTCTTGGATGTGATAATGCTATGGTGGTTATATAGGAGACTGTCCTCATTCTTAAGAGATGTCTGCTGAAATATTTATGAGTTAAGTGTCATGATGACTGCAGCTAATTTTCAAATGATTCAGCAAAAATAAATAAAGACACACACACACAACAAATACAGCAAAATGTTAACATTTATTGAATCTAGAGTCCAGGTTGGGGTATATAGATCTTCATTGTACTATTCTTCCTTTCAACTCTTCTGTATGTTTAACATTTTCTTTTTTCTCAATATTTATTTGTGTGTGTGCTCGTGGGCTTAGTTGCCCTGTGGCATGTGGGATCCTAGTTCCCCAACCAGGCATTGAACCCACATCCCCTGCAGTGGAAGGCAGAGTCTTAACCACTGGACCACCAGGGAAGTCCCTCAGAGTTTCATAACTGAAATGTTGAAGGAAAGTATTTTGCAGACTTTACTGAGTGTCCACTATATGCTGAGTACTCTAAGCCTTGGGGATGCCTGTCCCATCCAAACCAAGATGGGTTTCTTTGTTATGATTTAGTAAGACTTGGCTTTCAAGTCACTCAACTGCCACTGTGAGAACTGTTTTAATAACTACAAATCAATGATGTCTATAAAATGAATGGTACCCCCTTAACTGCACAGCATTAGATGGTACCCTGGATGATACAAAGAAGCTCCTGATCTTCTAGGCTCTTCCATTCTAGAGGGGAAAGGTAACTATGGTCAGAAACCAGTTAGGGTGCTTTTTCAGATTAAAAAATGGTATCATGGCACCCCTTCTGGAGAGTCAAAGAAGTGATATAATTTGCCCAGGACCATGTACATTGTCCCTGGAACATTCCTCTTTCTTTCCTAGGACTGACAAGCAAGAAGAAATCATTCAGCCCTTAGAAGTTAAGCTTAATAGTTAACCATTAAGCCTAAGTAGTTCAGCTGGTTGGACTATTAACAGAGTCCAGTATTCCATGTCCTCTGCAAGTAGCTCAGGCCCAGAGGGAGAAAAGACAGGCAACCTCGAATGTGGAAATTTCCAGGAGTAGAAACAACTCACTCCACATCAGACTTCCGTACTCCGGGCAGAGGAGGGTGTCCAAGATCGGGCAGCCATGGGGGTCTAAGCTAAGTGAGCTCTGAAAAGCACCTGGGGAGTCTCCGGCCACCTTTCCTTCATCAGGAATCTCATACTTAACAAGCTCCAGGGTGACTGACACCGCGGTTCAGGGGTCTCATTTTGAGAACCATGGCCTTTGAGACTAAGCATCGATGACGGTGATGAAGGTGGAGTGCCTTAGCTCAGGATAAGTGCCTAGTACAGTGCTTAGTGGAGAAGGCAATGGCACCCCACTCCAGTACTTTTGCCTGGAAAATCCCAAGGACGGAGGAGCCTGGAAGGCTGCAGTCCATGGGGTTGCTGAGAGTCATGCACGACAGAGCGACTTCACTTTCACTTTTTACTTTCATGCATTGGAGAAAGAAACGGCAACCCACTCCAGTGTTCTTGCCTGGAGAATCCCAGGGACGGGGGAGCCTGGTGGGCTGCCGTCTATGGGGTCGCACAGAGTCGGACACGACTGAAGCAACTTAGCAGCAGCAGCAGCAGCAGCAACAGTGCTTAGTGCTTGGTGGGTACTCAAGAAACAGTAGTGTGAATTCCCTGGTGGTCCTGTGGCTAAGACTCCATGCTCCCAGTGCAAGGGATGTGGGTTCAATCCCTGGTTGGGGAACTAAGATTCTACATGCCATACAGCGTGACCAAAAAGTAAAAAAAAAAAAAAAAGTAGTGGGAGGGAGGTTCAAGAGGGAGGGGACATATGCGTACCTATGGCTAATTCGTGTTGATGCATGGCAGAAACTGTCTCAATATTGTAAGTCGTTATCCTCCAATTAAAAATTAAAAAAAATTTTTTTTAAAGGAAAAAAAGAAACAGTAGTTAAAGAAGGAAGGAGGGAAGGAAGAAAAGATGGGAGGAAGGAGCAAGGAAGGAGGGGAGGAGAAGGGGAAAAACGGGCAGGGTGCTCACTTGGAGATGAATTGAGTGCTCTGGCCCAGAAGAGAATGTGTACACAGGGCTGCCCTGGGGGAAACTGACCCTGCCGGGGCACAGACCTCTCAGTACTTCCTGTCATGTGGGGATGGAGAACAGGGAGGAAAACAACCAGGAGGGAAGATGAGGTGCAGCACAGCTGGGTGCTGACCATCCCATCCCCAAAGGCCTTCGAGCTGCATCCGCATCTGCTGTCACCAAGCTTGATGCAACAGAGGCAGCAGCTCAGCAAATGGCAGGAGGGTCACAGGTCAGCAGGGTCAGGCCAGGTCGCTGCGAATACCACTGAGGGCTTTAATGTAACAGAAAAATGAGAAATCTAGTCGTCACAGCCTTGCAATGATAGAGTGGTTCTTTGAGCCACTCAGGGACCCAACGTGGTGCTTTTTCATCCAGAATTCGACACAGTATTTACCAAACTGCTTAAAACGGGTCATGGAACTTCAGAATTTCCAGCTTCTAAACAGTGATTAGTGATCCTCTAACTTCTCATCCTTTATTACATTCCTTCACCACAGAGAATCTTAGACCTTAAATTAAGACCTGAAAGGCTGCCTGGGTTGCCACATTTAGCAAATAAAGATCCAAGACAGCTACTGCATTTGAATTTCAGGTAAGTAACAAATAATTTTTTAGTATAAGTATGTCTTGTGCAATTGACATCTGTTAATTTATGACAAAGCCAATGTTTGGAATATGCTTACACTAAAAAAAAATCATGTGTATCTGAAATTCAGATTTAATTAGGTATTCTGTCTTTAATTGGGCAACTCGATTTCTGGCTAATCCTCCTGTTTTTTAATAGGTGAGGAACTGAAGTTCAGAGACATAAAGCGACTTGTCCAAAGTGACACGGGGTTAGAATCCACTCAGGATTCCTCGCTGCCACAAGGTTCCTTTTCCCAGTGTCTTGCTTCAGAGTTTCTTTACACTGCTTCTTTGCTTTTTTGTTTTGTTTGGGGTGTTTTTTGGCTGTGTTGCGTGGCTTATGGGATCTTAATTTCCTGACCAGGGATGGAACCCCAGACTCAGCAGTGAAAGTGCAGAGTGGACCACTGGACCACCAGGGAATTCCCAACTTGGCTTCTTGACCCACTAGGGATGAGTTTTAGAGTGCTTGTTAAGTCCCTGAATTTTAGGCAAAAACGTGTGTGTGTGAAAGTGCATGTGGGTATTTTTCTGGGGAGATAGTCTCTGCTTTTATTTATTTATTTACCAAAATATCAACTTTATTACTGAAAAAGAATGTATTGGGAAATGTGGCTTGTATTTATAGGCAAATGGGTTTCCAGTAAGGAACCTCAGAGTCAGAAGAGATCTCCATCCCATGAGAGGTACTGCTGCACCTCTAAAGATAGTACTTCACCAGATACCTCCTGCCAACACTGCCAGGGCTTCTCCTGTTATGCCTATTTAGAGACTAAGAGCAGTTAAGAGTGCATGATCTCTGCAGACAAGCAGTCTCTGCTCTTTCAATTAGCTTCTCAAGAGTCATGATTTTAATAAAATATTAAACTGTGCTCTTTCATAGGACTATGTTCTGCTTTCAAAATGCACAACATCTATGACTTTGGGCTGAAATTGCATTTCTGTTTGCCCTACGTCCCTTCAGCCCCTGCCCTCCCTTCATTCCCTGGCACAGCACTGGGTCCAAATATTCTAGGAGATGGGTAGATTACGTGTACACGTATACAGAAAAAATATCCACTACATCTTCTTTTTTTGGCCATAGCATGCAAGATCTTAGTTTCTCAACCAACCCAAACCCTCTGCAGTGGAAGCAGAGTCTTAGCCACTGGACCACCAGGGAAGTCCTTCCACTACATCTTCTATGTGCCATGCAGTGGCACAGCCATCCCATCCTCCACAACCTACCTATATCAAAACCCCAAATTCCTCTTGTTGTTGTTATTTAGTCGCTAAGTTGTGTCTGACTCTTTGCGACCCCTTAGACTGTAGCTCCTCTATCCATGGGATTTCCCAGGCAAGAATACTGGAAGTGGGGTGCCATTTCCTTCTTCCAGGGGATCTTCCCCACCCAGGGATCAAACTCACGTCTCCTGCATTGGCAGGCAGATTCTTCACTTCTGAGCTACCAAAGAACCCCAATTCCTCTCATCTATCATGTATCCATAAAGAAAGCTAAGTGCCAAAGAACTGATGCTTTTGAACTGTGGTGTTGGAAAAGACTCTTGAGAGTCCCTTGGACAGCAAGGAGATCAAACCAGTCCATCCTAAAGAAAATCAGTCCTGAATATTCATTGGAAGAACTGATGCTGAAGCTGAAACTCCAATACTTTGGCCACCTGATGCGAAGAACTGACTCATTAGAAAAGACCCTGATGCTGGGAAAGATTGAAGGCAGGAGGAAAACAGGACGACAGAGGATGAGATGATTGGATGGCATCACCCACTCAATGAACATGAGTTTGAGCAAGTTCTGGGAGTTGGTGATGGACAGGGAGGCCTGGTGTGCTGCAGTCCATGGGGTTGCAAAGAGTCAGACACGACTGAGCAACTGAACTAAACTGAACTGCATCTTGTATTTTCCTCCCTCCACTTCTTAGACTGGCAACCCAGAGCTGACGGTTCAGAACACCTTTCAGAGAACAGGTAGAAGGGAGCAGCGATGTGACCTTTGAGATTGACCACTAGAGGTCCCTTCTCATCCACAATGATCCTGAAGTTAGACTTTGCCAGAGGTTGACAGAAAGAAAAGTGGAAGTGAAGTTGCTCAGTTGTGTCTAACTCTTTGCCACCCTATGGACTGTAGCCCACTAGGCTCCTTTGTCCATGGGATTTTCCAGGCAAGAATACTGGAGTGGGTTGCCATTTTCTTCTCCAGGGGATCTTCCAGACCCAAGGATCGAACTTGGGTCTCCTGCATTTCAGGCAGGTTCTTTACCATCTGAGCCACCGGGGAGAGAAGAAATTTCCTTGGACTAGTGGGGCTGATCTCTGCCTGTTACAAGCATAATGGGGGTATTCTGTATCAAGCAGTGGGAAGAAGCCATGTGATCCAGCATGAGTGATGCAGAATAAAATGGTTTCCTAATAAGTTGGATAGTGTCTTCCAGTGTCAGGCTCGAAGGCAGAGTTTTAAGCAGAAACAGGGGCCTGGAGCTTCCTCTTCAACCAAAAGGGAAAAATGCAGGGCATTCCACCCCTCACCCATACCAGGCAAACATCCAATTTCCTTCTGAGGGTAGTCTGGCTCCAGGGACATATTTACTGGAAGTTAGGGATGCTTCTGCAAGAGACCCTCATTTGTACGGGCTCATTCTATAAAGGCCTTGACCTCAGTAGCTTTATAGTTGTAACTTTATATTCTTTTCCTTAAAGAAGGGCCCCAAGTATATAAACATTTGGGCTCCATAGGGCTTGGATCTAGTGCTGTCTGGCTCCCAGATACAGATTTCAGGGAGGAAGGAGGTGGGGCAGAGTTTCAAAGGGACGTTTCCCTAGAGACTAATGAGAGAGTGTTTCCTGTGGGATGAGGAAGAGGTTCATACACGTGCCAAAAACCAGATAGCCTCCTAATTTCCAAAGAATTGTAACTGTGGGGGCACCTGAAGTCAGGGAGCCCCCTCTTGCCTGCTCAGAGCTTTCCTTGACCTGTGGAAGTTCGCCAAATCTTTAGGTGAACTCACAGACCTGTAGCATCCTGTTGGCTGATTTCTGAATAAACAAATGCTCTTGCCAACCATTGTGTTAGATTTTGGAGAAAAAAACCCAACCAAGCAAAACTCCGGTTCCAGAATTTCTGTGAGTTGTGATGAGCCATGAACTTTACAAAGGATTAAATAATCAACAAGGGTTGAATGAACAATTCTGTTTGGGATGTACAGATTGGATTTGGTAATAAAAGGCAAAGCAATATCCACAAGTTTAGAAGCAGATGAGTGCAAGGAGCTTTTTTTGTTTCTGAAAGAGATTGTTCTGGAAACCTGCAGCCAGCAATGTGCTGGAACTGCTAGTACTGACTAGCAGAGCTGACACTGCGCTTCTCTGCGCTTCTCTTCTCAACTCTGCATTCAATGACTTCAACTTGGTAGCCTGAAACTGGCCCCACTGGGAGCAGTTACACCAGTGAAATTAACAACCATTACAAATCAGGGCTCTTCTCTCCAGGACTGGTGTTCTTTACCAGAACATCACTACCTGTACCCTATCCCTGAGGGCTTCCTAGGTGGCACAGTGGTTAAAGAATCTGCCTGCTAATGCCAAAGATGCAAGAAACATGGGTTTGATCCCTGAATTGGGAAGATCCCGTCGAGTAGGAAATGGAAACCCACTCCAGTATTCTTGCCTGGAAAATTCCATGGCCAGAGGAGCCTGTCAGGCTAGAGTCTAGGGGTTGCAAAAAGTTGGACACAGCCGAGTGACTGAGCATGCACCCTACCCTTAATCTCCTCTCCCCCTCCCCTGCCCCGCCCTACCCACTCACACATCACAGAAGCTACCTGCAGGCACAGCCGTCTGTGTACATGTGTAGACACACAGAGGATCACGTTCCAGGCAGGTTAGACGTCAGCGATCCCCCTTGCTCTGTTGTGCTGACATCTTTAGTGCTTTTCTACTAATTACTTCCTGATCCCAGACAGTGATCTCTCTCTCTCCCTCTCTTGAATTCACAATTGTTCTCTCCCTTACATCATGAGGCCCAACTATGAAAGTTCTGAGGCAATAATACAGTCAGGACAACAGATTTTCCCAAGCGGTCCCTAAGTGAGCAGTAAACATGACATCAATGACTGCATAGCATCATTCAAGCGAAAAGCATGTTAATACGTGGCCAGTGTTCTTTTGAGATGCTCAGTTTTCACCAACGGACAGCCTGCTCTTGTAGTGCATGGAGAAACTGAAGATGAGAAGCTTTATGTCAGATGGGCAGACGCAGGCAGAGAAAACTCATGCGGCTTTCTCAGGCCAGCCAGACCCAAGAATGGATGTCACTTCTCAGCCTGAAGACCTTGAGCTACAAAATATTACATGGGAGACAGAGGGAAGTGGACTGACATTTTCCTGGCTGCTTTATATTAGGTATTCCTGTAATTAAATCATCATTATTCCCAATTTCTGGACAAAAAGAACAGAGACCTGGGGGGTTTAATCTATTCAAGAATACATAGCTAGTAGGTAGTAGAATATTTTGTTGATAATTTAAAAAATTTTATATCCAAGAATGTGTGTGTACATGCATATCGTAAATCCACTCCTCAAAGCAACTCTTTTCAGACTTTTGCTGTCTCTTTTGGTAGTGTTGCTGTCTTTAACCAACAGACTTATTAGTATAGAATAATGAAGACAGTGATTTTTTTTATTTAATATTTTATATCTGTATAAAATATTTTTTATATTATTTGAATATAAAATACCTAGAACAGTGCATCATAGCATATCATACATTTTTGTCAAAAAATACCAGCATTTCTTTTTAAAAAATTATTTTCTATTATAGTTTATTACAAGACACTGAATATAGTTTCATGTGCTATAACAGTAGGATCTTATTGTTTATTTTATACACAGTAGCATGCATCTGCCAATCCCAAACTCCTGATTTATCTCCCCACTTTCCCTTTGGTAACCATAAATTTGTTTTCTATGCCATGAGTCTGTTTCTGATTTGTAAATAAGTTAATTTGTATCATATGTTAGATTTCACATATAAGTGATGTCATGTATTTGTCTTTCTCTGACTTACTTCATTTAGTATGATCATCTCTAGATCCATCCACATTGTTGCAAATGACATGATTTAATTCTTTTTTATGGCTGAGTAATATTCCACCCAACCATATATATACCACATCTTCTTTATCCATCCATTCATGTTAATGGATGTTTAGGTTACTTCCATGTCTTGGCTGTTGTAAATAGTGCTGCTATAAAAAAAAATGCTGTTGTAAAAAGTGCATGCAACTTTTTGAATTAGAGTTTTCTCTGGATATATGTCCAGAAGTGGAATTGCAGGATCGTATGTAACTCAATTTTTAACTTTTAGTTTTGGACTTCCCTGGTGGCTCAGAGGTTAAAGCGTCTGCCTGCAATGCGGAAGACCTGGGTTCGATCCCTGGGTCGGGAAGATACCCTGGAGAAGGAAATGGCAACCCACTTTGGTGTACTTGCCTGGAGAATCCCATGGACGGAGGAGCCTGGTGGGCTACAGTCCACGGGGTCGCAAAGAGTCGGACACAACCGAGCGACTTCACTTTCACTTTCATGTAACTCAGTGTTTAGTTTTTTAAAGATTTTTGTTTTAATGTGGACCATTTTTAAGGTGTTTAGTGAATTTGTCACAATACTGTTTCTGTTTTATGTTTTGGTTTTTTGGCCACTAGGCATGTGGGATCTTAGCCCTGACCAGGGATCTAACAGGCACCCCCTGCATTGGAAACATAGGCTCTTAACCACTGGACCACCAAGGAAGTCCCTCAATTTTCAGTTTTTTAGGGAACCTTCATACTGCTTTCCATAGCAGCTGCACCAATTTACATTCCCACCAACAATGCATGTATACCATCATTTCTTGGTTTATTAATTGACCTCCTGTTGTGACAGAGAAGGATTTAGTGCACTAACATTTCCTTTTCATCTCCCCAGTTGCTTCCTGCTACAGTTTCTTTTTAGGAGTGCAAGTTCTTATTCGTTTATTTTTAAATTTATTTTTAATTTGAGGATAATTGCTTTACAATGTTGTGCTGGTTTCTGCCATATAGCAACATGTATCAGCCCATAAGTACATGTATATCACTTCCCTCTTGGCCCTCCCTCACCCCTCATCTCACTCCTCTAGGTCATCACAGAGCACCGGGCAGAGTTCCCTGTGTTATACAGCAACCCGCTAAGGTTTTATCAATATTTATAACTCCTCAGCTGATCATCTTTGTAATTAAGTAATGTGTGTACTCCTTCTTCATTTTTTGTTCCATAACTATGGATCATATCTTTGGACTCCATCATGAGAGTCTTGATCTCAAAGAAGATCTGCCTGACTTGAAGACCCAAACACTTTGCAATCCACACTGAGCCTCCCACACTGACTCCTTCTGGACCAGTGAAAGTGTCTCTGCCTGTTTGGGGGAATATATTTTAAAATAATTGGCACTGGGAATGTATTTTTATCTACAGGCATTCTTGAACCAGTGTATACCCGGATAGAACAGTCTGAAGATAGTGGAGTAAGTTTATCAAAGTAAAGTTGCTTAGTTCAGAAGCATTCCAAAAAATGTGCACAATCCGGAATTTTGATGGCAGGTTATAAAACTGCTGAAACTTTCCTGTTCCTTAAGGTGAATTCCTGCTTTTCCCACAAGGCAGGACTTGCATTTTACAATAGGGATACTTTGAGCCTAAGAAACTGGTGGGCATCTTGGAGTCTCCACTGCTGTCCTTGGCACAAAATGCCCCAGAAACACCCTATACACATGCCCTGAGGCAAGTTATTTCTTGGTATGCCATGAAAAGGAGAGTGGGAGCTAAGCATAGCCCTGGCATAAGCCTGGGTGTGGGTTTCACTAGAGAAGGTCATTGATACCGCGGAGCAGAGGCCGTGAAAGGAAAACAGACATGGCCTTTGTTTCCCAGGGGCCTCTGTTTGGCATTGACCCACACAACACAAACACTGTCCACGTTGGTGCTTGATACGGGTTTTTTGTTTGTGTCTTTTCCCTGCCTATTTTCAGAAGACAGATTTGCTTTTATCTGTACTTCCTTGTCCCCGGCAGCTCCCACTCCCTGTTCTTAAAGGTCTTTGCTGGCTCTGCATATCTGAGTCAGACGGACACTTGACCTACAGATCGTAAACCTGTCAGGCCTTTGGACTCAGGCAGCACCCGTGGCAGACGGCAGGAGTGCTCAGGGTCCAACAGTCTCCCGCTCGTTCAGTGACCTGAAGAGAACCCCAAACATTAGTCCTTGCCCTGGGCTTCCCTGGTGGTCCAGTGGATAAGAATCAGCCTGCCAAAGCAAAGGACATGGGTTTGATTCCTGGCCCGGAAAGATCCCACATGCCACACAGAGCAACTGAGCCTGTGTGCCACAACTACTGAAGCCCGTGTGGCGAGAGCCTGTGCTCCGCAACAAGAGAACCACAGCAATGAGAAGCTGGTGCACTGCAGCTAAAGAATAGTCCCCACTCTCCACAACCTGAGAAAGCTTGTGGGCAGCAAGGAAGACTCAGCACAGCCAAAAATAAATAAAGCAGTGTGTACATGTCAAAAGGAAAAGAAATGAATGAGAAGACACAATTTGAAAAAAAAGTCTAGTTCCTGTCCTAACCTGGCTCTGCTTCTGCAGTTCAACAGGTGCATCAAGCTCGCTATAAATTACCCCCATAATCTAGACACAGCCAGTCAAGACACAGCCATCCTAGGTCCTCACCTGTTACCACCGGGAACCTGGCAACGTTTGCTAAAGCTTTTTGCCCTGTACTTAAGAGACGTTGTGCAATTCAGTGCTATGACCTGAACTGCGGCTCAGGTCATAGCAGGACTAAATGTGAATTGTACATGTTTAGGATCTGGACATGAACATACAAGTCACATTATCAGTTAGGAGTAACAGGAAAAAGTAGGCATGACTCCAACAAAAAGGCAAATTTATTTCTCTTCCATACATACAAAATCCAAAGATAGTCATCCCAGGATTGGTGTGGACTCTCAGAGTGTCCTTCTTTCATGTTTCATCGTTCATGAATTCTACTCTCAAGGTGACCTCATGGTTCAGTTTGGCTGCTGGAGTTTCAGTCATTACATGCATGTTCTAGCCAACACAAAAGCCTATAGAAGGGTACACTGCTTTCCCATAGGGCTGCTTCCTCAAAATTGCTCACACCAACTCTTTACTTTGCTTGTACCAACTACTGCTTATACTTCATTGACCAGAACAGTCACATGACCACATCTAACTGCAGGAAAACAGATCACTGTTGTCCTTACTCCAGGTAGCCATGTGCCCAGTTAATAAATAGGAATTTTGTTACTAAGGACAAAGAGGGAAATAGATATTGGAGGGCAAACAACAGTCTCTCATACCTGGTAGAGCAGATCAAGAAAAGACTCACTACCCTAATTCAAACCTCTTTTGGTCTCCATGAAGTGAAGTGTTAGTCCCTCAGCATCCAACTCTTTTGTGACCCCATGGACCGTAGTCCATCAGGCTCCTCTGTCCATGGGATTCTCCAGTATTCTCTTGCCTGGAGAATCCCATGGACAGAGGAGCCTGATGGGCTACAGTTCATGAGGTCACAAAGAATTGGACCTGACTGAAGCCACTTAGCACTCACGTATGCACACATGACACGTGGAATCTTTAGTTCCCCGACCAGGGACTGAACCTGTGCCCCCCAGAAGTGGAAGCTCAAAGTCCCGTGGACCACCAGACCACCAGGGAAGTCCCCTGACACATTTCTTACAAAGCGATTAGGGCAGAAGGGATGGATGTCACTTCTGAGATTAGGTCACAAAAACACTCTGGCTTCTGTCTTGTTGGCCTTCTCTCAGCCACCTTGTTGTGAGATGCCCTGCGGAGGGGAGGGGGCAGGTTGTGGCAGGGAACACGTGGCAGTGAATGAACTGCCATCTCCACTCCACAGCCAGGGATGACTGAGTCCTGCCAACAGCCACCCAAGTGAGCTTAGAAATGGATACTTCCCCAGTCAAGCCTTGAGACTACTACTCCAGTGAAAAACTTGACCACTACCTCATGAGCAATCCTGAGTCAGAGTCGCCCAGCTAACCTGCTCCCAAGTTCTTGCCCCACAGCAACTATGAGATCATAAATGCTTATTGTTTTAAACTGCTAAGCTTTGGAGTGATTTGTTATGTGGCAATAAATAATTCATACAGCTTGTTTGGATCTTCTTAAGAAATTCTGCTGGTTTATTCTTAACTTTTAAAACTTGTTGCTATATGCATCTTGAAGTGGCAGGTTCAGGCCTTGCAAGAATGTGAACACAGAGCTGAGATAATCCACTTGAAAACAGAGAAATATCTCTGCAGGCATTATGAGCGTCGTCGGGAAGAAATACTATAAATCCCTTCCTTTATTTTAAAAAAATGTGTGGGAGGGCCTTCCTTCAACAGACAACATGCCTCCATTTAGAAAAGCAGAATCTTGTTCCTCCTCACTAAGAAGACATTCACTCAATGGTGTGACCTGCTCATATTTGCAATCTTCACTCCTCCCTTTATCCCTGATTCAGGGTCAGGGTGCATGTTGTCTGCTGATTGTTCTCTGGGAATGAAGCAGAAGATTGGCCTTCAAGTGCAACCGTTTGTTCCTACCCTCACACCTTTCTTTGCTAAACATGCGGCCAGGTTTCCATCAGTACCGACTCCACCGTGTATTTTCTCACAAGATAAGTATTATAGATGAAAAGTTTCTTTTCCCATAGCATGCATCTGGAGTGATAAATAGAATTAAATGTCATGGAGCATTTTCCCCTCATATATGTAGCAAATATACGTCAAAGGCTGATTTGTACATAGCACACCAGCCGTTTCCTTCCTTTGTGATGGGAAATAGCTTCCAGGATGCACAGATGACAGTAATTGTTCTTTCACATCATATGCTGTTGAGTTTTTGCAACAGCCTAGACTGTATTTTGGAGAAGGCAATGGCACCCCACTCCAGTACTCTTGCCTGGAAAATCCCATGGACGGAGGAGCCTGGTAGGCTGCAGTCCATGAGGTCGCTAAGAGTCGGACACGACTGAATGACTTCACTTTGACTTTTCAGTTTCATGCATTGGAGAAGGAAATGGCAATCCACTCCAGTGTTCTTGCCTGGAGAATCCCCGGGATGGGGGAGCCTGGTGGGCTGCCATCTATGGGGTCGCACAGAGTCAGACACGACTGAAGTGACTTAGCAGCAGCAGAAGCAGCAACAGACTATATTTTCTTGGGCTCCCAAACCACTGCAGGTAATGACTGCAGCCATGAAATTAAAAGATGTTTGCTCCTTGGAAGAAAAGCTATGACAAACCTAGACAGAGTATTAAGAAGCAGAGACATCACTTTGCCAACAAAGATCTGTATAGTCAAGGCTGTGGTCTTTCCAGTAGTCATGTAAGGATGTGAGAGTTGGACCATAAAGAAGGCTGAGCACCAAAGAATTGATACTTCTGAACTACGGTGCTGGAGAAGACTCTTGAGAATCCCTTGGACAGCAAGGAGATCAAACCAGTCCATCCTGAAGGAAATCAACCCTGAATATTCATTGGAAGCACTGTTGCTGAAGCTGTAGCTCCAATTCTTTGGCCGCCTGATGCAAAGAGCTGACTCATCGGAAAAGACTCTGATGCTGGGGAAAATTGAAAGCAAAGGAGAAGGGGGAGGCAGAGGATGAGATGGTTGGATATTAATGGCATCATAGACTCAGTGGACATGAGTTTAAGCAAACTCCAGGAGATGAAGGACAGAGCAGCCTGGCGTGCTACAGTCTGTGGGGCTGAAAAAAGTCAGACACAACTTAGCAGTTGAACACAACAAAGACACAATAAAGGACTTTTGTTTACTTTCTCTTCAAGCATGAAATGTGTCATTAGCTTCAGGTTTGGATTGCTATCTAGTTGGCAATAGAATGATTTATAGCCTTGTTTGGCTAAAGAAAGGTAGATTTCATTGCTATAGAAACAATGTTGCCATAGTTCTGATATTTTCTGTCTGCCTTTAGAAGCAAAATTCTTCCATTTGAAAAGTTCTTCTTCTAGAAAAGAAGTATTATTTCTTTACTAGAGAGGTCACATTTGTTTGAAAATGACAATAAAAAAATAAAGGGTGGCTTTATGCTCAGATATGAACAAGTTCATAAACAATACACTGAGAATAGAGATAAGTAACTTGCTAGCCCAGAAATAACCAATTTCATACACTCATCATCCTTTTCTACTATATACACTGTTATCTTTGGCTTACTTGTGCAAATTAACCGTATTTTCAGATGCTTATTCTATAATATACAGAGTCATAGCCTATATTTTCATGAGAGTCCTGTGCACTATTTGACTTTTAAATTCTATTCTGATTCATGGTATCACATTACTATATTAATGATTAAAAAAAAACTTCAATAATAGGTTTGTTGATATATAATTCACATAAAATTTGCCCTTTTAAAGTATGCAATTCAGGGACTTCCCTGGTGGCCAGTGGCTAAGACTCCACGCTCCCAGTGCTGGGGGCCCAGGTTCAATCCCAGGTCAGGAAACTAGATCCCACATGCTGCCACTAAGAGTTTGCATGCTGCAACTAAGATTCGGCATAGCCAAATAAATAAATATTTTAAAACAGTGTGCAATTCAGTGGTTTTCAGAATATTCACCGAGTTGTACAACCATCACTATCTAATTTTAGGGTATTTTTGTCACTCCAAAAGAAACCCTGTGTGCCTTAGCAGTCACTCACTATTTCCCCCTTCCTCCAGCCCCTGAAAACCACTCATCTACTTTCTGTCTCTATGGATTTGCTTATTCAGGACATTTCCTATAAATGTAATCACTCAGTACGTGGTCTTTTATGTCTGACGTCTTTTACTTTGTATGATGGTTTCAAGATTCATCCATGTTGCAGCATGTATCATTACTTCCTTTCTTTTCATGGTTAAATATTATTCCTCTGTGTGGATTTACCACATATTGTTTATTCATTCATCAGTTCATGCACAATTAGGCTGTTTCCACTTTTTAGCTATTGTGATTAGAGCTTCTGTGAATATTGATGTACAAGTTTTTGTGTGGAAGTATGTTTTCATTTCTCTTGAGCATATACCGAAGAGGGGAATTGCTGGTCATGTTTAACATTGTTTAACATTTTGAAGAGCTTTCAAAATGACTGCATCATTTCACAATCCTACCAGCCAGTATGAGGGTTGCCATTTTTCTACTTATTAGTCATCATTTATTACTATTTTTTCTCTTTTAGCCATCCTGGGAGGTAGAAAGTGGCATCTCATTGTGGGTGTTTGGTAACAGTTTTATTGGCTTATAATTCACCTGCCTATAATTCACCCATTTAAAGTGCACAATTCAGTGGGTTTTAGTACATTCACAGTTGCGTAACCATCACCATAATCAGCTTTGAAACATTTTTGTCATCCTTCAAAGAAACTCTGTACCTTTTAGCAATTTCACTGTGGTTTTCATTTGCATTTTTCTAATGAGTAATAATGTGGAACATCTTTTCATCTTATTGGCCATTCGTACATCTTCTTTGGAAAAATAGCTATCCAAGTCTTTTTTTTTTTTTTCCGGGCTCGCGCGCAGCGAGCACGTAGAGCGGGCGTTCACCCCCACGCGCGTAGCTCCTCCCCGAGTCCCCGCTATCCAAGTCTTTTGCCAATTTTTCAGTGAGTTATTTTTCTCTTTATTGTTGAGTTGTTAGATTATATATCCTAAACACAAATCCCTTATCAGATAAATGATTTGCAAATATTTTGTGGGTTGTCTTTTCACTTACATTTATTTACTAATTTTTCTTTTTCCTGCTTCTTTTCTGATACCTGAGAACAGAACCAGTAGACCAGAAGCCGCCAGTACCAAAGACGTGATGCTGAGGGGACCAGAGTCTTACCCCTTTCCTTCTACTCCAAACACTATGGGAACAAGGACTGCAAGCGCCATCTCTGCCAAGACATACATGGAGGGTGCCTTTTCACTTTCTTGGTAGTGTTCTTTAAAGCACAAAATTTAAAAATTTTGCTGAAGTCTGATTTACTTTTTTTTTTCTTGCATCATTTGTGCTTCTGGTGTCATATCTAAGACAGAAAGATTACTCCTATGCTTTCCTCTAAGAGTGTCACTGTTTTGGGTCTTATATTTAGGCCTGTTACACATTGTGAGTTAATTTTTTGCATACTAGGGTGTGAGATCAGAGTCCAAATTCATTCATTTATATATGGATATCCAGTTGTCTGAGCACCATTTGTTGAAAAGACTATTTTTTCTCCATCAAACAGTCTTGGCACCCTTGCTGAAAATCAGTTAGCCAAAAATGAGAAGGTTTATTTCTGGACACTCAGTTCTAGTCCATTGAGCCATGTGTCTATCTGTATGCCATTACCACACTATTTTCATTAGTGTAGTTTTTGACTAGGTTTTGAAATTAGGAAGCATGATTCCTCCAGCTTTGTTCTTCTTTTTCAAGATTGTTTTGGCTATTCTAAGTCCCTTGTATTTCCATATGAATGTTAAGATCGCCTCACCAGTTTCTGCAAAAACGGATGCTGATTTTTTGATAGGAATTTCATTAGATCTGTAAGGCAATTCAGAGTAATGCCGTCTTGACAATATTAAACGTTTTGATTCGTGAGTATGATGTCTTGCCAATCATTTAGATCATTTTTAATTTCTTTCAGTATTTTGTAGTTTTGGTGTACAATTCTTGCACTTCTTTTGTTAAATCAGTTACTAATTGTTTTAATTCTTTGATGCCATGGAAATGGAAACTGTTTCCTTATTTTCATTTCCTTTTCCTTGGAATCAGTCTAAAATCTCTGTTTTTTGCTGCAGCTTTTAAGCTGTTTCTGGTTCCCAGTCTTCTTTCCTATTTCAGCCCCCAAGCAGTGCCAGTGTTTCTGTCGGAAGCAGAAGCAGTCAGAAGCAGCACTGCCTCATTTTGAACTTGGGATTGGCTGAAAGCCGTCTAGCTTAGCACTGCTTCTCCAGCCCTGTTATAATAATCCATGATGTGTTATATGAAACAGGGCAGAACAATCAAGTGCTCTAAGAACAAGCTCTGGAGTTAAACCACCCAGACTCCAATCCACCCACTTCCACCATTTACTACATAGTGACTTTGGAGGAGTTATATAATCTCTGTGTCTCAGTTTTATCTTCTGTAAAGAAAAGGGGATAATAATATTATTTCAGAAAGCAATGAAGATTAAATTAATATATGTAAAAACTCTGAACAATACTAGGAAGAAGTAAGTTCTGTAGTATTTGCTTTTATTGTTGTTGTTATTATTTTATTTATCCATTTATTTATCCATTTATTTTAAATCTGAGACTCAAACCCAAGCATTGATGAATGATAATATAAGGTAGGAAAGCCATAACTGGCAACTTACCTGCTAAGGTCAGGCCATGTCCTGTAGAAAGAATGGCCCAGGCCATACACTAAGTTATTGCCATCAGCCTCCTGGCAGGAGAGGATCAGGATCAGAGCAATGCTTTACTACAGTGATCTTCAAAAGGGCACGTGTGCTCTGTCCTGGGGGTGCAATAGATGCTGCCCTGGGGTACAGAAAAAAATACTACAATTTTTTTTTAACTAAACTTTACTGAGATCTAACATATGGACTAATGCTGGTAGCCAGATGCTGTTAGCTAACTTCTCTGTACACGAGTTGTATCTTAATGATAAGAGAAATCTGAGTGGAATTTGTGTACTCCAGTTTATCACTATTAACACCATTTTCATAAAAACAGAAACAGGGACTTCCTCGGTGGTCCAGTAGTTAAGAATCTGCCTTCAATGCAGGGGATGGGGGTTTGGTCCTTGGTTTGGGAACTAAGATCCCACATGCTTCGAAATATAACTAAGACCTGACTCAGCCAAATAAATGAACATTTAAAAAATGTTTTAAAAAACCCCAAGCCCCCCAGTTTTTAAGTGATAGAGTCCTTATAATATTGTGTAAAGAGATGGGGAGCAACAGTAAAAATCAACTGTATCAAATAGGTTTAGGACTTCACTCGTGGTCCGGTGGTTGGGAATCTGCCTTCAAATACAGGGGACGTGGGCTTGATCCCTGATCCAGGCAATGAGATCCCACATGCCACAGGTCTACTGAGCCCATGCTAAGACCTGACACTGCCAAATAAAAGAAACAAAAAAACAAACAAAAACAAACAAAAAAATAGATTCACCAGTCATTTGAGGGTGAAAGTGAAAGTGTTAGTTATTCAGTCGTGACTGACTCTCTGCTACCCTGCGGACTGTAGCCCTCGAGGCCCCTCTGTCCATAGAATTCTCCAGGCAAGGATACTGGAGTGGGTAGCCATTCCCTTCTCCAGGGGAATCTTCCCAGCTCAGGGATCAAATTCGGGTCTCTTGCACTGTGGGCAGATTCTTTATTGTCTGAGCCACAAAAGACTGTGCTACCTAGCAGCTATTAAAATAATAAATACATTTATTTAACCAGTACCTTTAAAGATAAGAGTTGTAAGAGTTGGACTGTGAAGAAGGCTGAGCGCCGAAGAATTGATGCTTTTGAACTGTGATGCTGGAGAAGACTCTTGAGAGTCTCTTGGACTGCAAGGAGATCCAACCAGTCCATTCTGAAGGAGATCAGCCCTGGGATTTCTTTGGAAGGAATGATGCTAAAGCTGAAACTCCAGTACTTTGGCCACCTCATGCGAAGAGTTGACTCATTGGAAAAGACTCTGATGCTGGGAGGGATTGGGGGCAGGAGAAGGGAACAACAGAGGATGAGATGGCTGGATGGCATCACCGACTCGATGGACATGAGTCTGAGTGAACTTCGGGAGTTGGTGATGGACAGGGAGGCCTGGCGTGCTGTGATTCATGGGGTCGCAAAGAGTCGGACACGACTGAGCGACTGAACTGAACTGAACTGAACTTAAAGATAAGATGGTGTTAACAATAAATGTTACTGCTTTTTCAAAGACACACTTTTTATTGAGAGAGCATTTTATTTAAAATGCCTGGAAATGTTTCCATTTTTATTTTATTCCTGAAATTAATACAACTGTATCATAGCCTATGAAAAATTTAATTCATATGCTTAAAAAATTGGAAACAAAATCTTCTAACCTATTAGTATTCCAGACATAAACTTATAATACCTTGCCCTTTAAAAAAAAAATACTTTATTTGACTGCACCAAGTCTTAATTGTGGCATGCAAATTCTTAGTTGAGGTATATGGGATCTAGTTCCCTGACCAGGGATTGAACCTGGGGCCCCTGCATTGCGAGTGTGGAGTCTTAGCCACTGGATCATCAGGGAAGTCCCCAGACATGACATTTTAAATGAAAAGGAACAGATCCAGGAAAATGAGGGAATGAAAAGATAGAAGCAAAAATTTTGATGAGTAATAGAAAGTAGAAAGAAAGGAAGCTCTGAGATGTCAGTGACTAAACTTGGAGGAAGAAAAAGTTCTTGGGGGTGAAATAATGGGTTTCACTTTAAATACGTTAAGCTTGAGTGCCTTTTGGAACATGAACTAAAGGATCTAAGGAGCAGTTGAGAAAAGACAGTGACTAAAAATGACTTTTTAGAGAAGTTTTACAGTCCATATGTTTTACAATTCTGACATATATTGCTGTAAAGATAATATGCATTCATGGGAACCAACAGATTTGACTTCTTAAAATATGAATACCCTTTAAGACACATACAGCTCTTTTTTTTCCTTCAGAACTTCCCACTATAGCAAAAGATGGGTGAGAGAGAGGATTAACGTGGAAACACTGCTTTGGGAAACTTTGGTTCCAAACCCACTCTACCATATAGCAGTGAGGCAACTCTGGGGATTCATTTAACTTTTCTAAGGCTTGGTCTAATCTTTATTGAGTGATGGTCAAATCATATTTGTCTGTAGAGTTATTGTGGGAGAAGGCAATGGCATCCCACTCCAGTACTCTTGCCTGGAAAATCCCATGGACGAAGGAGCCTGGTAGGCTGCAGTCCATGGGGTCGCTGAGGGTCGGACACGACTGAGCGACTTCACTTGCACTTTTCACTTTCCTGCATTGGAGAAGGAAATGGCAACCCACTCCAGTGTTCTTGTGTGGAGAATCCCAGGGATGGGGGAGCCTGGTGGGCTGCCGTCTATGGGGTTGCACAGAGTCGGACACGACTGAAGCGACACAGCAGCAGCAGCAGCAGCATAGTTATTGTGAGTACTGAATGAGCTAATGTGTAATAAAGTTCTTATGTCATTGCTTTGTACAGTTCTGAAGCATTAAGGTTAAATAAAAACTAGTTCTAAATATTGCTTGGTCCCTGAAGTTCTTGGAAAACAAACGGACTACTGTGATATCTTTTATCTCAGTCTACTATATCATTATCTACACATTCACATGCTTGTAAAACCTGGGCCTTGTGGTGTGTCTGTTCCTAAATAAATATTATTTTCTCCCCTTCAACTTTGCTGTAAACAGTGGCACCCATGTAGCATATGGTGGACATTTTTTAATGTTATTACTTAATATGCTTCAGTGTGTACACATACTCGAAGACATACACCTAAAGGTCACTCACAAAGTTTTTGGTATTTGAGACTTGAACTGAAAAAGAACATTACAAGTCCCATAGTTGGATTATACTTATAACAATAATTAGTATGCTTATGTTCTGAACTCAATATTTGTGTCCTCCCCAAAATTCATATGTTGTCATTTTAATCCCCCATATGATGATATTAGAAGGTGGGGCCTTTGGGAGGTGATTAGGTCAGGAGAGTGGAGCCCTCATGAATGGAATTAATGCTCATATAAAAGAGACTCCAGGAAAAAAAAAGAGAGCGGCTCCAGGGGACTGGTGGTCCATTGGCTAGGACTCTGCTCCCAATGCAGGGGTCTTGGGTTAGATTCCTAGTCAGAGAACTGGATCCTGCATGACGAAACTAAGACCCATGAGTGCTAAGTAGCTTTAGTAGTGTTCCACTCTTTGCGACCCTATAAACTAGCCCGCAAGGCTCCCCTGTCCTTGGCATTCTCCAAGCAAGAATACTGGAGTGTGTTGCCATTTCCTTCTCTAAGGGATCTTCCTGACCCAGGTACCAAACCCACAACTCTTATGTCTCCTGCATTGACAGACAGGTTCTTTACAACTAGCTCCACCTGGGAAGCCCAACTAAGACTCAGCATAACCAAATAAATTTTAAAAATAAAAATAAAAGAGATTTCAGAGAGCTGTCTTGCCCCTTTGGCCATGTGAGGACACAGAAAGATGACCATCTATGAACCAGAATGTGAGATCTCATCAAACATTAAATCTGCTGGTGCCTTGACCTTGGACTTTGTAGCCTCCAGAACTATGAGAAACAAATTTCTGATGTTTATGAGCTACCCAGTCTATGACAATTTGTTGTGGAAGCCTGAACTAAGACATCTTACATCTACATAGACTTTTGCAGTTATAGAAATTGTATACATTAATAAGAGACAAGAGAAATCTACTATATAAATACATTTAGTGTCCCTGAGGTAGTACATGCATGCTCAGTCACTCAGTCATGTACAATTCTTTGTGACCCCATGGACTGGACCCCAACAGGCGTCTTTGTTGGTGGGATTTCCCAGGCAAGAATACTGGAGTGGGTTGCCATTTTCTTCTCCAGGGGTTCTTCCTGACCCAGGGAATGAAGCCAAGTCTCCTGCATTGGCTGGCGTGTTCTTGACCACTGAGCCACCCGGGAAGCCCATAAATCCCTGAAGTAGAGAGCCCAGAAAGTGGAGAATAAAGTGTTCAAAGGAAAAAAAGTATACTTTGCTGAAATGAAGAGCAGAATCTACAAATTTAAAGGATACACTCTGTTGTAGGAAAAATTAGCACAGATGCACAGAAACGTAACATCAGATCAGATCAGATCAGATCAGTCGCTCAGTCGTGTCCGACTCTTTGAGACCCAATGAATCGCAGCACGCCAGGCCTCCCTGTCCATCACCAACTCCTGGAGTTCACTCAGACTCACGTCCATCAAGTCGGTGATGCCATCCAACCATCTCATCCTCTGTCGTCCCCTTCTCCTCTTGCCCCCAATCCCCTCCCAGCAATCGACGTCTTTTCCAATGAGTCAACTCTTCGCATGAGGTGGCCAAAGTACTGGAGTTTCAGCTTTAGCATCATTCCTTCCAAAGAAATCCCAGGGCTGATCTCCTTCAGAATGGACTGGTTGGATCTCCTTGCAGTCCAAGGGACTCGCAAGAGTCTTCTCCAACACCACAGTTCAAAAGCATCAACTCTTCAGTGCTCAGCCTTCTTCACAGTCTAACTCTCACATCCATACATGACCACAGGAAAAACCATAGCCTTGACTAGACGGACCTTTGTTGGTAAAGTAATGTCTCTGCTTTTGAATATTCTATCTAGATTGGTCATAACTTTCCTTCCAAGGAGTAAGCGTCTTTTAATTTCATGGCTGCAGTCACCGTCTGCAGTGATTTTGGAGCCCAGAAAAATAAAGTCTGACACTGTTTCCCCATCTATTTCCCATGAAGTGATGGGACCGCATGTTGTAATCTTTGTTTTCTGAATGTTGAGCTTTAAGCCAACTTTTTCACTCTCCACTTTCACTTTCATCAAGAGGCTTTTGAGTTCCTCTTCACTTTCTGCCATAAGGGTGGTGTCATCTGCATATCTGAGGTTTTTGATATTTCTCCCGGCAATCTTGATTCCAGCTTATGTTTCTTCCAGTCCAGCATTTCTCATGATGTACTCTGCATAGAAGTTCAATAGACAGGGTGACAATATATAGCCTTGATGAACTCCTTTTCCTATTTGGAACCAGTCTGTTGTTCCACGTCCAGTTCTAAGTGTTGCTTTCTGACCTGCATACAAATTTCTCAAGAGACAGATCAGGTGGTCTGGTATTCCCATCTCTTTCAGAATGTTCCACAGTTTACTGTGATCCATACAGTCAAAGGCTTTGGCATAGTCAATAAAGCAGAAATAGATGTTTTTCTGGAACTCTCTTGCTTTTTCCATGATCCAGCGGATGTTGGCAATTTGATCTCTGGTTCCTCTGCCTTTTCTAAAACCAGCTTGAACATCAGGAAGTTCACGGTTCACATATTGCTGAAGCCTGGCTTGGAGAATTTTGAGCATGACTTTACTAGCGTGTGAGATGAGTGCAATTGTGTGGTAGTTTGAGCATTCTTTGGCATTGCCTTTCTTTGGGATTGGAATGAAAACTGACCTTTTCCAGTCCTGTGGCTACTGCTGAGTTTTGCAAATTTGCTGGCATATTGAGTGCAGCACTTTCATAGCATCATCTTTCAGGATTTGGAATAGCTCAACTGGAATTCCATCACCTCCACTAGCTTTGTTCATTGTGATGCTTTCTAAGGCCCACTTGACTTCACATTCCAGGATGTCTGGCTCTAGGTCAGTGATCACACCATTGTGATTATCTGGGTCGTGAAGATCTTTTTTGTACAGTTCTTCTGTGTATTCTTGCCACCTCTTCTTAATATCATCTGCTTCTGTTAGGTCCATACCATTTCTGTCCTTTATCGAGCCCATCTTTGCATGAAGTGTTCCTTTGGTATCTCTGATTTTCTTGAAGAGATCCCTAGTCTTTCCCATTCTGTTGTTTTCCTCTATTTCTTTGCATTGATCGCTGAGGAAGGCTTTCTTATCTCTTCTTGCTATTCTTTGGAACTCTGCATTCAGATGCTTATATCTTTCCTTTTCTCCTTTGCTTTTCGCTTCTCTTCTTTTCACAGGTATTTGTAAGGCTTCCCCAGACAGCCATTTTGCTTTTTTGCATTTCTTTTCCATGGGGATGGTCTTGATCCCTGTCTCCTGTACAATGTCATGAACCTCATTCCATAGTTCATCAGGCACTCTATCTATCAGATTTAGGCCCTTAAATCTATTTCTCACTTCCACTGTATAATCATAAGGGATTTGATTTAGGTCATACCTGAATGGTCTAGTGGTTTCCCTACTTTCTTCAATTTAAGTCTGAATGGCCACATACAATGACTAAATTCATGAAAGTGAATAATCCTTCATATATCTAGGCAAAAAACATGAGTCACTTGTAACAGGAAGAGGTAAATCTGGGTTCAGACTTATTCACAGCAATGACCCATGTTAGAAGATGTTAGAGCAATATTTATAAAGTTCTAAGGAAAAATGTAGGTGATTCAAGAATTTTATACCTGATCAAAATTCTGTGTATGAAGGCAGCCAACAAACAGTTTCAAATACGCAAAGGCCTGGCTCAGGTAAGGCACACGCAAATACTTGAAAACAATTCTTTTCTTGGTTGTTCTTTATTTATTTTTGCCTATGCTGAGTTGTGGCAAGCGAGGGCCACTCTCTGGTTGTGGCACATGGGCTCTAGAGTGTGGACTCAGTAGTTGCGGTGCACAGGCTTAGTTGCCCCATGGCCTGTGGGATCTTATAGTTTCCAGACCAGGGCGCGAACCCCTGTCCCCTGCACTGGCAGGCAGGTTCTTAACCACTGGACCACCAGGGAAGTCCCATTCACTACTTCCCAGAAAAGCTACCTAATGAAGAAATCCAGCCAATTAAGACATTTCGCAGTGAAAAACCAGGGAACGGGGAAAATAGGATATAACAAGACTAGTCATGAAGTCGAATCTATGTACATTTAAAAATAAGGCAAAAGAACTGCAGGCATCGCAAAATATGACCTACGTGTTTCAACAAGGAAGAAAAGCAAAGGGAGAAGGACATCCACGCAGTGGGGTGGCTCAGTATGGAGTGTCAGAGCCGGGTGGAGCAAGGAGAGCGTTCCCTCAGGGGAACAACTCAGTACAGGGTTGGGTGTCCATCCGAATCTAAGCAGGGTGCCTGTGCTGGAGTGCAAGGAGCTGGAGCCTGAGCGAGGGACGAAGGGCGTCTACATGGAGCGGTGACGGTGGTGGTGGTGAAGGCTCAGTGCAGGGTTTAGACTCTGAGCCAGATGAGGAAAATGTCCATGCACGGGGTGACCTAGTGAGGGTATCAGAGCCCAAATAGGGTGGAGGAGGGCCTCCCTAGGGGTGCACAGACTGGCATAGGTTGTGAGACTGGCATCCTGTGAGAGCAGGGTGAGGAGGAATCCCCAATGGAGGGACATAAAAGCTTTTATTATGACTTTTCTGAAAGTAGGTTCTTAGTTTTTTAAATGTGCTTTAACACATCAGATTTTTTTTCCCCCCTGATATTGCAGCTACTTACCTGGGAGCAAACAACACAGAAAATAGATTTAAAGTCTTATTACTGAATGTCTACAAACAGTGGGATTAACATATTAGATCACATGACACTGATTCCTTTCTTGACTTCAGTTCAATTCAGTTCAGTCACTCAGTCATGTCCAACTCTTTGAGACCCCATGAATCACAGCACGCCAGGCCTCCCTGTCCATCACCAACTCCTGGAGTTCACTCAGATTCACGTCCATCGAGTCGGTGATGCCATCCAGCCATCTCATCCTCCTG